>NW_019726235.1:225491-374817 GCF_002891405.2 Cryptotermes secundus
ACTGGATTTGATTTGTAGCATAGTGCCGCAACCAACTACGCTACCGCCTGCTCCATATAGTTTATTAGTTAATTATTTGCAGGCATGTTGCCATTAGATTCCAGGGTGAATGTTTGATGTCTTGGAATTTAGGAAATGGACTTGGTAATTGATGCATTGTTTTTGAGTGTATGCACCTTAAGTGTATACAGAAGAAGAAGACTTTACCGATCATGTATTCCATTTGCTGCAGGTTCCACGTTCAGTGTGGGGGTAACAGTGGCAACAACCAGCACACGGTCCTCAGTTCTGATGCCTGCTGGGTCTCTGAGTTCAAATTCAGAAAGCAACCTAAGCTGTAGTAGTAATGGCAGTGGTCGAGCTGCTGGCAATGGGTAAGTTATGTGTCACTGTTATTACTGCATGTTCCTCACTTTCGGTTGACTTTTCTACTGTGCTTTATTATGACAGGATACATGAAACTTTGATTTTCAACCTTTTAAAACATCTGACTACATTCGTCCTTTCTTCTTGACTCTTGGAATACTGATTGTAAATAAGGACAGGTTACTGAAACATTGTGATAGTTTGTCAAAAGTGCCACTGACATACTGCCCATCACAAACACGTTCATATGTTATTCCAGCTGTTTTCAGAGTGTTGGGTGGCCAGGCTGTTTGGGATATTCTAGGAATGTTATGCAGTAAAATGGAATTAATCATACTTATTACTAACTTGAGGCAAAATTTCTGTTATATAATACAACATGCACTAGTATGGATCCATATTAGTAATTCAATGACTAGGTGTATTCTATATTAACTTTCTGATGGTGGTCCTATGTGACCGAAGCATATAGCAAAATAAAAGGTTTAATTGTAAACATTAAATTATACATTTGTTGTAGTGACAGTTTAACATAACTAATTATGTATATATGTTTGAAACACACAACAGGATGCACACTTTGAAGATAACTCTTTTTTTTTTTTTTGTTTTAAGGGCCATTGAATTTGGATAAATATAAGCGAATAAACAGAAAATGATACTGTGTATGCATCCAGAATGTATTGTTCATTTGTGTATCCTCATTTTCAGCGCCCGAGATGCCCGAGTGACTTGTCTGCGAGAGGAAAGAGGTCTAGCTGCCTCGTTTATTCGGTCACTGTTCAGTGTGCTCTATGAAGTGTACAGTTCATCAGCCGGACCAGCTGTGCGCTGCAAATGCCTGCGTGCCCTCTTGCGGATGGTATATTATGCTTCAGCAGATCTGCTCAAGGTATCTAATTGAACTTAGAAGACCCCATCATGAGAAGCTAATGGTTGTTCAGTTAGTCTGTTGTCTCATCTTTTATTGAACCAGAAGGTCCATTACCACAAGAACCAGATGAATTCATTCCAACACTCACAACCAGTTCCTTATAAGACCCATTTTTAATATCATCCCATCTGTGTCTATTCTCATAAGAGGTTTTTCGCTTCATCTTTTCCAGCTGAGATTTTGTATAAATTTATTGTCTCTCACACAAATCCTACATGCCTTCTTCTATTGTCGTCCACAATTTGGATGATACCTTTGTAGTGAAGTTTTCTCTTGATATTTCTTGCCTCTTCAGTCCAAGTATTACCCTTTTTTTTTCTTTCAAACACAATTCATTTGCACTCATCATAGAAGGAAGTTTCATAAATATGCAGAGCAGTAGGTAAAACCATAGTAATCTTATATTGTTGTCTTTGCTTTTAGATGGGAGACATGTAAAGAAAAGAGTCTGAATATGCAGTGGCAGTAATTCTCCAGATTTATTCTCTTCTCTGTTTCTTCATGAGTAGTTTTGATTTTTTAGTGTTGTTCTAAGGTATTTTTACTTTGCAACATTTTTAATGATTTGTTAACTGTCTTACTAATACAAGTTTGTTCCCTGTTTTGATGTAGAGATGTGTAAATTGTGTCATTAAATACAGTAATTGCATTCACTGCTGTGAGAGTATCTTGCATATTTGAGTGTAAGACACATTGAATTGTCCTACAGGAGGTACTGAAGAATCAGGTGGTATCCAGTCACATTGCAGGAATGATGGCATCTCAGGACCTTCGCATTGTTGTTGGTGCTCTACAGATGGCAGAAATTCTTATGCAGAAGCTGCCGGAAGTGTTTGGAGTACACTTTCGTAGAGAAGGTTAGTTACCATGTTAGCATCTGTTCCTGGTCTGCCTCCTGAAATTTTGCAGGTATTAATGCTGTAATGTGTAGTAGTCTTAGAGGATATGCACTGTGGAGGAGAGTGACATATTGAACCGTGTGTAATCTGGATCCATAACGTCACTGACAAAACTTTGAAGAACATATCTTGCAATTTTATGTGGAACTGTAGGAATCGTGTCTGTTCATCTGCATTCACTTGTTTTAACTTGGATGGAATTTGACATGAATGTTACACAATTGAAGGCAACCGCAAGCTCATTCTTCTCATTACTTATAATAACATTAGGAACCAGGTTCGCATCAAATAATATTTTATGCTGCAGTTCTGTATGAAGCTGGCAGAGATCCTGTTTGTCTGTCCATGTGCCCATTTGAACTTGACTGCTGGACAGATTTAATGAATTTTGATATGATCATTACGGCATTTGAGAGTGCCCGAAGCTCAATAATTTCTGGCAACCACTGTTGTCAAGATGGCAGATGCAGGGGGAGGAACACAAGCACCACTTCCAAAACCTGGTGGCCAGTAGTAATTGTAGTGGACCACAGTAACTGACATGACCATACTAACCAGATTTGTACTTAATATTGTTAAAATCTTCATCAGAGCTGTTTGAAACATGTGGGAGCATTCAGGTTGTCTATATTGTTTGTCAGATTGTCATAGTGTGAAGACTCTTTGCATACAATGCAGTACATAGTGCTGCTTTTCAATCTTATTGTAGGTGCTAATTTTCTGACCTGAAGTGGAGTTATGAAATTATGTACTAGTAATTTTACTTTTTGTATGGAGAAAGAAACAGAGGAATGCTTCATTCTCCTTAGGGGTAATGCACCAAATCAAGAAGTTGGCTGACCCAGATGTTCCTTTGGGCATATCTCCACCAAAGAGCAGCGATTCCAGCGTATCGATGAAGCAGCAGGAGGTGAACTGTTCGCAGCCACAACCAGGCCCATCATCAGCCTTCAGCCTCTCTGTAGTGAACTCTGGTGGTGTAACTGCTGGATCGTCTTCATCTGTGAGCAGCGCTGGCCAAGTGGGAGTTGTGTCACGTAACACCAGTCCAAATGGCAGCATCATGTTAGGTAGATGCACTGCACATAGCTTCTGTCATACATATTCTCTTCATTGATGTTCTCCGTTTGTATTACCAGTGGTATCTTCATGAGATAATTTGTATTTTAAATAACTAATGAAGCATGATCCATGTAACATCAGTTTTGAGTCAGTTGGGAGAGGCCCTTTCAGAGCCATTTGTTGTATTGATAGTTTTAGAGCATATGTAAATTTTTGCATCAAAATATGTTAAAAGCTCCTATTGCAAATAGGTCTCTAATTGACAGTGTATGCTGTGACATGTTACTGATGTTATAAAATAAGACTCAGTATGTCTGTTTCCACCAGCATCAAATCTTGGGAGTAGTAGTGGACTGGTGTTCACAAGTATGCCAACTCCAAGCCTTGCTCCTGCCAGCCCTGAACCCAGGCGATTCACCCAGCAGCCAGACATGGGAATTGTAGAAGACACCCGGTCACCTAGCCCATCGCAACTGTGAGTGTTCATTGTTAAAAAAATTACATATTATTTCAGTCCTCATCTCCCAATTTTTAGGTTGTGCCTAAGACTGTGAGGGTGGGTTGTGTAAATAAACTTTGCACTGCATAAGACTCCTGGTGATTGTATAGATGGAGTGAACCTTGAAAATATGCCAGAAATGCTCTTGGCCATGAAGTCGTGGACTAGTTTTATGAATTTTATATGCTTTTGTAATTATGGTGTAGAATACAACCATGATTTATTTGTTTCATTGTTATAGACGTTTAACTGATGTGTTGAAACGGAAGCGCACCCCAAAGAGAGCTGTTACTTCAAATCGCAAGACCAGGCAAGACTCTGATAACAATCTGTCATCATCAGTGATGCAAGACCTCTTCTCCAAAGGTAGTTTATTGTGTCAGAAGAAATGAGGATCTTTGGAATTGCCAGGGGATATATCATTAGAAGGGGCATGTTGCAATCGTCAGACTAATGTAACCTGTAGAAAGAAATGTGACTTAGAACAAGAACATAATTACAGCACTGAAACTCTTTGGCACTATCAGATTCTTGGATACTCATGTGGAAGTCATATAAAGTGAGGAATTCTTCTGGCACTTCCATGGTTATGAATGATTCGTATCGAGTTGCAACTTTTTCCTCTAATTATACTTTGCAGTTTTTCTTCCCAGACAGTTCACAATTAGTGGTTATTAACGTACCGTTAACCCACCCTCTTGGTGTCTCGCTTGTGTCCGAGAGAAGAAGAGAGGCTGCTTTCCAGAAGTGGAGTACCATGTCTGGACAGAGAATTTTCTTGACTTGGAGGCAGTGGTGCATAGTATGCAGGCAGGGAACCATCCTAGTACGAGGTGGTACCCAAAAGAAACCGAACTTATTTTTTTTTTAAACTTATTTATTCAAATTTAAAGCACAAACCTTCAATCCCCTTCAAAGTACTCTCCACTTACACTAATACACTTGTCTAGTCTTTTATTCCATTTTTCAAAACATTGTCTAAATTCATCTTTTGAGATGCTTGACAGCGCCTCCGTCGTTTTTTCCTTTCATGTCTCTTTTCATTCGAAGAAACAAAAAAAGTCACACGGGGCAAGGTCGGGTGAGTATGGAGGGTGAGGAACAGGGGTCATACCATTTTTGGTCAAGAATTGTACAGACAGGGCTGTCTGAGCAGGGGCATTGTCATGATGGAAAAACCAGTCACCCGACTGCCACAGATCTGGCCACTGAGCTCCAAGTCACTCCCGACAGCTCCACAATTTCTTCAATGGTCCGTCGTCGATCTTCCTTGATGATTTCACGAATTTGTTCAACATTTTCATGTGTTCGGACCACGGAAGGACGACCAGAACGAGGTTTGTCATCAATTGACATTTCACCATTTTTGAAATGGGAAAACCACTCGAACACTTGAGTTTTCCCCATAACATCGTCCTTGTACGCCGTTTTTAACATTTCAGGAGTTTGTGTTCCACTTTTCCTGAGCAAAAAGCAGAATTTCACCACTGTACCCTGTTCACGAAAATCAGACATTGCAAAAACGATGATCACACAAAACAGTTGTCACTATAAACTCTGCCGAAACTAGTCCTTACCTTCTGAAGTAATGGTAGTCGGCTTATCGACTCAGGAATGTTAGCTCTATGCGCTCATAGCGGTAAAACGTGGTACTACAAAAGCTCTGCCCACAAAAAAATTAGTTCGGTTTCTTTTGGGTACCCCATCGTATGTGACTGGAAAACATGTACTGTCTCTTAAAATTTTGTTTTATGGTTGCAGTAGGAGATGATATTTTTATGTATTCAGCATGACTTGACAGCTTCAGGGTCAGGTCTCTACCCCACACATTAGGCATTGATAAATGTCACATATCATGTGAACTTCTCTTCAGCACACTGTCTTGGTTATACTTGAAGTAATACATGTCTCTGAAGCCACATAGTTGCTCATCAGGAAGCAAAATAGGAAGACAGCATGGACTGACTTCATTGTCATTGTTCACCATTGTGAAGAACAAGACAAAACATGATCAGCCGATCTTTGTGATGGGAGACCAATGGCAGAAACAGCTGAGCAATGCTGAGAATGAAGATTGGAATCTGTGCTCCTCCAGTGGTCTTGTTGTAGATTGGCCGTTACATGAATTAATTGCCATTTCACAGCACAGTTAAAGATTAAGATTGTTCTGGTGGCATAGTTACAGGTGGACAGCATTGCTCTTACCATCCATCAGATGGCCCTCAGGAGAAGTGCAGCGTGGGAAACATATGTTGCATGTGGTAGAATTGTAACAGAAGAATTAAGATTTCCTTGTCTCCCATCAGTGCACAGAATTTGTTTGTTGTGTAACAATTCTGGCACTTTCCCACTGTTATTTTTAATTATCTCAAAACCTCAAAGGCTTCCTAGGAATTGATCAAAAAATGTGTAGTTCAGTTCTCTGTGCACCGTCTCTGCTCCAATAAATGTGCAGTGAGTTAGTTGGGAGATGTGTACAGAAATGCATGTAGGTCTTCATTATTGTTACTTGATTTTAAGCAGTACTGGAATGTGTTAAAAAACTCCCCCAACGCTGGAAGTGTATGCTTAGTATAACAGTTCTGAGGGCATTCAGTCCGATATGTATAATTATCTCAAAATTGTAACACTTGCAGCAAAGTGTATTAGACATAAAATGTTTTTCATGTTTCACCATGTTAAGTAATTAAGCTAGTTACTTAAAGTGGGGATGTGCAGAGAAATGTAATGTGCCTGTTATGGTTGTGCAGTTGTAACCATTGTTGGAATGTGTAAACAAATTGCAGTGAATCTCCTTGATATGAGAAGATATAGTGAAAAGGCATTCAGTTGTTACACATGCACAGACATAGTACAAATAATGCTAGCGTTCTTGCTACTTGTCATTGCAAATGCATCAGAAGACTGAATACTGCTGTACCCAGACTGACTCTCTTAAATCTTAATGCCATGTTGTGATAAGTGCGGAATCATCTTCATCCAGTTCAGATGCGAGCAAAGTAGAGTGAGCTTTTTCATAAATTTTTACAAATTATTTTATATGGAGGTTGTATTGTGTTCCATTATGTTAATTACATATGCTTTGATGTTATGGAATTTTGTACAAGGTGTGGGTGCTGTGTATGTAGTCTATATTGCGATTGTTTTCAGGATCCGTACTCTGCATCCTTAAGGCAAAGTGACTATGCAGGTCAGCGTGAACTGCTTTGTTTGAGTCACTGAGTGACACTCAGTGGGAAGTGAGATATAAACGTACACCTTCAATGGTCTGATTTTTTTTTTCCCTGTTGGGGGAATGAATGTGTGTTGTGTTTAGTGAGGGGACCTGTGTGGATGGTGCAGGCATGGGGGATGGGAGAGTTGGAAGTGGAGGATAAATGAAATTAGAAAAACATGAAATTGCGTAGAAGAGAGTGGAGCTGGAGTTTTCTTGGATATCCTGAGAAAGAGTTTGATCAGCCATGGGAAGGTGAAATGCGTCCATCAGGCAGTGAAGTAGAACCTGTCATTGCATGGAATTGAGTGTTGACTTCATGGACCATTGCTGGTGCTTTCAGCTACATCATTGGGCAGTTCTGGACGATCAACACCAACAGGAGGTAGTGGAGCCAGCTCGGCAAGGTCTCGGTTTGCTGGTGCCACGTCAAAAACAACTAGCTTCTTGGCCAGCCTGAACCCTGCGCGCTGGGGACGAAACCTGAATAGCAGTGGTTCAGGTCTGACTGACAGACCTTTCCACAAGGTAAATTGTAGGTGCTGGTTGATGAGCCAAATTCGTCGTGTCCTTGGGTGACCAGAAACCAGGGTCTAAGTCTATGGAGCAGCATCCTTGAGAGAAGCTGACTGCTTCACAGCTTGTCAACAGATTATCACCTTCATGAAATCTAAAGGTTCAATATCATTCCTTGAGGGAGGCTTCCAGACCTCACCCTCACACACTTTCTTCGTGATACTTTTCAATATTGTTCTCTCATCTGTGCCTTTGTTTCTCAGACAGTTTATTCACTTCAGATTTCGTGACTGAAATTTGTCTTCTCCCTCATACATGATAGATACCCTTGAGTTATCCTATTTTGTTCACCCTTATGACATTTGGTGAAGAGAACATTGTATAATTTTCTTTGTGACAGAGAGTTTGGAAAATTACATTCATGGGGTCTGTACATTTTGACCTAGTTGATCCAAAAATTGCAGTTTCCACTATACTGGTACGTTAATGTCTAAGATGACAGGTACAGGAGCTTTAGCAGTCCACGAGAGGTTTTTGTATGATAGAATGTCTTGAGCCATGAATTCATACTTCCAGTGTTAACTTTTACATTGCTGAGCCATAATAGCCACCTACAGCCTTGTTACATGTACGACTCTGAAACATATATCACAGACTGAGGTCTTGTAGGTGGATAATGTCATTTGAGAGGGATACGTTGTCTCCATTCTTAGGGATGAAGTGCATGATGAGATCAGGGGGGCTTGGTTACAGAGGCAGGGTGCATGCAAGCTTGATACTCACACCCACTATGGCAGTAACAAATCAAAATTCATACAAAGAAATCAGGACCATTAGCCAGCAGATTTAGACAACAGGATCCTACAAAACTTTGGTAAATATCTAACCGGACTACATGGCATCACATCGCAGAAAACTGTAATCATCATAGTCACATCATGAAACCCTCCGATCTCAGAGTAAGAGCAGATTAAATTCGGGGATACATATACTGATGTCCTTTGACAGTGTTGTTTGCATGTACATGAGCATGCTGGATGTTACTTGGTTCATGGCAAGGTTTCTCCATATAGAGGATTGGTGGATTACGTTTTAATTCATGAGTGGTGCCCAACTCAGTTATTTTCGTAGAAATAATATGATTTAATTTAGGTTGTTTTTTTTTTTTGCAGCTTATGTAACATACTGTTGAAAAATGTGTATAACAAAATATTTGTCATTAAATGGTAAAAATTTTGCTTTAAACATTTTTATCTAGTAGGTGTTAAGTGAGATATTCTTAAAAACATTACTTTGAGTAGAGTGGTGGCAGTGATTAACCAAGAGTGCAGTTTCAGTTTCGCTTTTATCCAGAATTTCAATATTAGATTTCATAAAATCCATAAATAAACATGCAGATTTTTCAAACTCCAAACATAGGGTACTTCTTTTGGTTTATTTTGGACTTCATCCATCATCTGGTATGTAAAAGACAAAAGACCACGACATTTCGGAGACAGATCCAGTCTTCGAGACAGCGTGGTCTTTTGTCTTTTACATACCAGACGATGGATGAAGTCCAAAAGAAGTAAAGTATACACCATCGTCAGAATCCTTTCAAGTCTACCCAATCATAGGATTTGTACAATGAATATTGAACTTGATCAGCAAGTTTCACTAAGGGCTCCTGATCTTAAATTGGAATGAAATCTGTTCAACCAGAAGAGACCTCAGCTGTGCAGTAGTAGCAGTGATGTTGCATGCTCTTCTTCTGTCAGTCTCACTATATTTCTGTGTTGTGGGAGTTATTGCAGTGGCTTGAAATTCCTCATTACCATTTCTGTGTTTTTAATTTTCATTTTCTCAGATGTACTCTGATATTTCTTTGAAGGAGTCTTCCATGTCTAAGTCTTCAAGCAATCCAAACCTGACAGCTGGCAACAAAGAAAAGGCTCGAAATTGGGTTCGTGAACAAGCTTCTCATTTTGTAGATACCTACTCTGTGACAGAGAACAATGGCCCACCTCATCCTGCCATGAATGTGCTGTCCAGACTCACTCAGGCTATACACAAGCTTCAGGCACAGGTAGGCAATGCTAATGTAAGGCTAATTTAGTTGTGGATTCCTCGTGTTAGAGGTCCCGTATACAGGGCCAGTGAAAAGGATGTCCACAGTTTCACAGTTAGTGGTGCATGACATGTAAAACAAACCAAAGTATTTTTATTTTCAATAACAGCAGAAACAGAGTTTTCTTACAACCTTAAGAAATTGTTACCTGAACACTATTTGTATTTCTGCAGATGTCCAAACAGTTATTCAGTTTCATCTGAGATATGACAAAACATGTCTGGGTTGATTGTCACTACAGCAGAATAAATTCTGCAAAAAGTGTGTGTGTGTGTGTGTGTGTAGTGAAATTATGAACAAAGAGGCTTTGCTCATTCATCATTGAGACTGACTACCCAATTTAAAGGATTATAAATACAATAGCTGTTGTGTGTATTCATGATCTGACTTTTTCTTATGCAGTCTGATATCTTCATTTCCTTTTGCTCTAACTTTGTATTGTTTAATATGTGGGTAGCTTATATTGAGTCTTTTATTGTTTCTGGTTCTGCCTGTATGCCCCTTATGTGTTACAGTCACTGAATGTTTGGTCTGGCCTATATATGGTTTGTAATATTCTACGAATATTTGTGTAAACACCTCCCTCTCTCCCCATTAGAGTGAAGTGATGACTCTCATATAATTGCTATGATATGCAAAAGTGGCCCATGAAACAGTAGTGGGATGCCACTATTCCTCACATTGTGTTCAGCGCTAATTGTATGACTGATGCACCATTCTCTGTTTTAGCCGAATGAAAGTCTGGTTGCCCTGGAAGAGCTGCGAAGTATAGTAATGGAGTCGGATATTTCACCATTTGAAGTTAACCACAGTGGGCTAATTCGGGCCATTCTTCAGTATGTCACACAACCTGATAGTGCAGTCATGGGCCCTCGGGATCAGCGACTTCGTACATTTCTTCATGTGTTTACTGGATGCCCTGTAAGTTTTATTCTGTTAACATATATGGAAAAACAGCTCTACCATCTAGCTAGTAAAGTGAACAGTAAAACCTGATTAACCCTTTCCAGCCATTGCATTTAGAAAAATTTCTGCAGCCAGATCGTCAAGGATTTTTAAATGTTTGCAGAGCCGCTAAGTGAATTGTTTTACCCAAAAAGTCCGTGCATCAAGGGCATAAAGTTAAAACCCCCCAAATGTATACTTACATTTTCAATTATCCAATTCTTGGGCCAACTGAACATTGCTATAACATTTGTCAGTGAAATGGCGGTAGTCTTCAATACAAGACACACTGAACCATAGTCTGTCCCTCAAGGAAAGAACTATTACTGGCTACCAGAACTGTCAAGTATAGAATGTGTGTGACATACTAGAAGAAGATGCAGTATCAGAATGACACACATATAGGTAGTTGTCAAGATTGAGACATAGGAAGATGTTTGTCAGAAATGAATTATGTGCTCTGTCCTCAACTGCCAGTGGATAAACAAATGAACAGTCAGCTCTGCGACATAATCTTCAGGAGCATCTTCAGTATAGTCCTAGTCCATATTTCTTCTTGTCAGTAGCCATTACAAGTGAATCAACCTTGTCTGTGTGGACAGTGAAAACATAAAAGAATGCATCACAGTCTCATCCATCCTGTTGCAAAATTATCAATCCGAAGTATTATACGCAAGCTACAGGAAACTGTCCCTTGTGAAATGGGCCTACTGACACTGCCCCATCTGATGGGTCATGGTGTAGAACAGAATAGCAGTTCCCATCCCCCCTTACTCTCTGGAACTTGCTGCCTGCATGTTATTTTTGTTTCTGAAGATAATGTTGAAACAAATCCAAAACAAATGGGGTTTAATAATATTTTTGACATTCAGGACAATTCAGACCACAGTATTGTGAAGGAACTTTCACACTTGCTTCCAGTAATGGCAGGATCATAGGACAGTATGTAGTAAGATTTGGACACTAAAATGAATCTTTGTTTAAAAATCCTTTCTCTGAATCTTCAAGTAAAAGAAAAACGTTAAGGTATCCATGCAACATGCTGTGGAGGCCCATAGTGTTGTGAGACATTGAGGCTTCCACATTTTCTAGACAGTTGACTCACAGATGGTGCCGGCCACCCTTTACCTCCAGGAAGTTCATGGTACTCATTTCAGTCAGAGGCAGAGTCAACCCCAGGGCCATAGTGTGACTGGCAGGACTACATCAATTGAAAAATCCAGTGACCTCATCAGGAATCAAACCTGCAACCTACCACCTTGCATTGTAGCATTGTGCCTCAACCATCTATGCTACCGCATGTTTCACCTTCAAGCACCACTTTATGCTAGTATGTGGTGACCTATGATTCACTAAATGAGGAGGGAAGCTTGCAATGAAAGAGTAAATGTTGGCACAGAGAACTCTTGTTTCATATCGCCATCTTGAACACAGGAGGATTAGCACTAGGTATATGTGTATAATATAGTGTTGTAAATGCAGCAGTTTCATAGCTTGTTGGCTGCAGTACCCCTTGGTCCACATTTTTCTATATACTTTTGATGTATTCCTCCACCATTGGGCTCTTGCCAGGTATGTCTCATGATTCCTATGCAGTGCCACCCTGCAGTCAGTATTGTGTGGGACACAGGATGTGTAAATCTAAAAGTGTGCTTTTTCTAAAAATCAGCTTGGATTCTTGTTAACATAATTTAAGAAGTGCTGTATAGTGTGTATATTCTTTCTACTTGTGGTTTGTCCTTGGTGTCATTGTTGCAATGGTTATGTTTGCTGGATGTCCTTGGATTTGCACACACTGGTGGCTGATGTGTGTGAACTACAATAAAGTATTGTAGGAACAGGTTATCAAAGCCTGTTGCAATGAATCCCAAGATGTTGGTTTCTCCATTGTCATTTTGATCCAAGTCCCATCACCTCATCAGTTGGTAGTCGAATGCCAGTTGTGGACTGTGTCCTCTTTCCACATATTATCATGGCTGTCATGATGAAGTCTTAATATAGTAAAGTGCAGTTGTAATTCATGCTCAGAGTGGTTTCCAGACCTCCAGCTCACTGTTAGCAACGGGCAGATTCTGTAGCCAGTGTAATTATCAATGAGCAGATTGTATGGTCACTGTAATTAGCAACTAGCAAATTGTGTGATCACTATATGTAGCAGTCGGCATCTTTCAGGGTGAAAGAGTTTGAATTCTATAGATCAGGCATGTCCAATGCATCAATCGCTGGACAGTTTTTGGTCGATCTCATAAGCCTATGAGGAAAGTTGCACATTAGGAAATGAACTGGCCTTTATGAGTCTCCATTAGATGAGGTTTTTGTTTCTACGTTATAAAATCTCATAATATCGAGGTTTTGCTGTGTTACTTGTTTTCAGTTGTCCCTGATGTCTGTGGCAAAATGTTTTGAAATTGCTGCATGACTGACAGGTGTCTAATTCAGACTGTGGTCTTCTGGGAGATGTGACCCTCTGAACACAATCTGAATCATCATGGGCATGGAAACCTTAACTCTCAAGGCATGCATAGCTCAGGTGAATAATCACCAGCTTCCCAGAGCTTCAGCCCAGGTCAGGTCATGAGGGATTTGTGTTGGACAACATGGAACTGGATCAGGTTTCCTCCAAGTACTTAAGTTTCTCCTGCCAATTGTCATTCCATTGACTGCTCCACACTCATCGTCTATCATTCAGGGCTGGCGTAACAGTCCAAATAGTGGCCTACATGCTGAGTGGACTTAAGTCACACCCCACCCCAAGAAACTACCTTAACTCTCAAGTGTACAGTATGTTTGTGCTTGGCTTTTTTGACGAGCCTCAAGGGTGGGATCCTGTGTGCACGTCTTTATGAATTCCTTGTAACTGACCAATGTGTAATTTGTTTGCAGTTGGACCTAGATTTCTGTGGTCGGCCTCCAGGTTGGAATCCTGCATCCATGTCCGCTCTTGTTGCCAAGCTGAGTGGTTGTGTTTCGCAGTTAGAACAATTCCCTGTGAAAGTTCATGACCTGCCAGCAGGAACTGGCACAGGGAGAGGCAGTGGAACCAGTGCCCTTAAATTTTTCAACACTCATCAACTCAAGGTACATCTTATTTTTCTGTGATAAGTACAGTTATTGGGGGAAAAACAATTTTGTTTCACAGGTTATAGTTTCCAGCTTCATAATTTGCTGCAAGTGGTTCTGGCACAGCCAGTTCACACTTTCATGTAAACGCCTAGACATGAAAGTTGGCTATGCAGACAGGAAAAAATTTACAGTTACAATGAATGACTGAATGGTACAGGCATGACTTGAGTTACTTCGTATTGTTTTGTTGCTTACGAGTCTCACAATTAAAGCTACTTGTTCTATCCAGAGGCATTTCCAGTGTTAATGCCCCCCTGTGCCAGAAGGTTTTAAGTAAAGTTAATAAGAAATAATAACTTCCTTGGTTTTTAACATAGAAACTGGAAAATTGAACACACAGACATGTAAGTATTCCTTAAACATTGTACAAAAACTGGAGTACTTACAGGCATTTGTTAGGGGATGCAGTGGTTGTACTGTCCTCACAGTGTATCCTGAAATGAAGGTCAATAGCAGGGATAAAGTACTGTGGCATGCAAACGCATTGCTAGGTAACATCCATGAAATAAGGAGCCATACAACAGCAGTTGCTAGGCAATGGCAACAAAAGACAACAGTGGAATTGTCTTTTGGGGGTGGTGTTCTCTGTTCAATCCATACTGAGGCTAAACAATGAATCCCAGCTGCCATTAGAAGAGAATCTTAAGATGGCAGTGAAAAGAGTAGGAGATTGGTGTGAGATGGCCATCAGCCTGGGAGTTAGTCCAGTCAGTGTAGTGGAGTAGGTTGGTTGGTGAGTGAACGAACGAGTTAGAGAACTGCTGCAGTTCATTCCTGAACTGTTACTATTAGAAGCTGGTAGGTGAGGTAGAGAAATGATGAATTTAAGAAAAAAATGGAAGTGTTCTGTAACACAAAAATTAATGTTTTTATTAATCAGCCTGCAACATCTTTCTGCCCAGATAGGCCATCATCAGGTGATTCTTAAGGAATACACAACTGGTGACAGAAAACACATAAATTACTTTGCTAGTATAAAATTTTGTTAGTTGAAATTTGGTCAGACCTGAATTAATACTATGTATCCAACCCAGTTTCATGGGTATACTCAATTCAGTGAGAATGCTATACAGTATTTCTGTCCTTTCTCAGAGTAGCGCACACATTGTTCCATTGTGCTGCGTATGTGGCACGTGCAGATCATGTGATCGGTAGACGGTCTGTTATGGTGGGCTGAAGGAATTATTTTATGTGTGAAGTTAACCATTACACACTTGCATTCTCAATCTTCACTAGCCATATCCTAACAACAGATTTATCACAGTGTTATTGTCACTTAACTCACACATGAAGTCTTCTTGGCACAGTGTAATTCCTTTCTTGTCATTTCTTTTCAATCACCTTTCACTGTCATCTCCAGAACTTGACCCAATTCTAATTCTAGCTGCATGAGATCATCATTATATAGCCTCATGGTGAACCTCACAGAAAACACCATCTACTACTGATAAAGAGCATGTTTACAGCTCCATTCCCTAGCAATAGACATCCTGTTGTTCGTGCATGTTTGTTGCAGGAATGTATTTACTGACCCATTACCTAGCAGTGGGTATACATGTCACAGTATATGGCACCTGAACCCATCTCAGCCGTGTCCGTCAAATCTCACAAATACCAACGTTGTAGCCTCTCAGATTGCTGAGCCAAAGCCTTAATATTGCTTCATCTCTTGTACCAGTCTGCATGAAACTTGGTATGTATATTGTGCTACTTGAAGCCATCTCAACAGCATACTTTGTAAATCCCTCCTGTCAGTACTACCAACATCACAGTCTCTCAAATTGTTAAGGTAATAACCAAAATATTACTTGAATGTGTGAACTGATTGTCATGACACTAGGTATACATATGATGCCACCCGAGCCCATCTCATTGACATACTTCATAAATCTCTGTCATCATTATTGCCAGCACTGCAAGCCTCTGAAAGGAAAATAGCCAATTCTTGCCAGAACACCTTGTTTTGAAAAGCTGTCACTGCACATGAGCATATTGTATCAGTGTCTTCTCATTTGCCTGTGACAGTTTGAAAGACAGTACACAAATGATTACAGTGCAACTTACAGCGCCATCCGGACTGCACAAATCTGAAGCAGTGGAAAGGAGGGACAGTGAAAATTGACCCTCTGGCTCTAGTGCAGGCTATTGAGCGCTACCTGGTTGTGAGAGGGTACGGCCGGCTCAAGGATAAAGACTCTGGGGATTCTGATGATGACAACAGTGAAGAGGACATTGACGATACTCTGGTCAGTTAAGTAGCTACGTTTAATTACAAAGTAGAATGTTTGCTTGGCCTCATATTGTTCTAGGACCTATCAGTGTCATATCACATAAACCCCTTCAGGATAATGTGAATAAATACTGTATATTTCTCTGATTCTGCGCTGGTACCTCAAAATGTATATAAATTGGTTTATTTAGAACTTGTAGGTTTGAAACAGTGTAAACATTGAGTAAAGGCAGTTTCTCTATACAGTGTAACCACCAGGTAATGTTCCTTGATTTAAGGTTTTTCAGTGTTTAATGTTCAATTTTATTGATCCCGGGTTAGTAGTCTTAGTGTTACATAATATCTGTTGAATATTTTCCTCAGTCTCGCCATTCAAATTTGCTGCTCCCCCAAAAATTCTTATAAACATTTTATTTATGTTCTGTGTCATTCTCATAATGAACCATTTTTTAACAGCATTAATGTGCTGGACTTTACGTTGGAGATGTGGCATGTATATTTTAGAGGAATTGAAATTTTAGATGATGTGTACAGAGTGTAAATAATATATGTTACAATGTTCTGTGGCAGACAAATGGATTCAGTCTGATCATATTTTGTTAATGTCCAGAAATGCTTCCTTTTGGCACTAAGGATCACAAAAATTTCCTAGAGGATGCATAAGTTTTCTGGGATGTTATCGTTGCTTTACATTATAAAAGTTGCTCAAAATGATGGCCGGCAACTTCATTGCATGTTATGCACTGCCTGGCTATGTTATGCTGAACCATTTGAAAGATTCCCAGCATTTCCCGGATGGTTCCAGCTGCTACTGCAATTCTTGCCACAAGATCATGTTGTGTCTCGACTGGAGTCTCATACACCAGGCTTTGCATGTACCCCCAGAGAAAGAAATCCAATGAAATCAAGTCAGAGGAGCGAGAGGGTGAGGTTATTGGGCCTCCACATCCAATCCATCTGTTGCCAAGGGTTTCATCCAAATACTCATGGATGACATTAGCGCAGTGTGCTGGGGCGACATCATGCTGGAACCACATTTCACGACACCACTTTCAGGCACCACTTCCAGCAGCTTGGGTAAGGTCTCCTGGAGAAATTTTAGGTAAATGTCACTAGTAGCCACAGCAGTAAGAGATAAGGGCATCCTTCTTCACATTTCAGAAGCCCTATGTGTAAACAAAGCGTTTCCAGACGTGGGTGTATTAACAAAATATGATCAGACTGAACCCATCTGTCTACCACAAAGCGTTATAGCATATATTTATTTACACTCTGTATATTAACTTCATGTTTCAAGGGGCTAAGGGAGCATTATTTCTCGCTGTTGTTCGGACAGAAATTGCCGCTGAACAAGGCTCCATGTACGAGGGTAAGTCAATAAGTAAGTTACAAATGGATATAGACCTTAAACAAATAAGAGTACTGATTTGAAGAATGCTTTTATTTCTCAACATAATCTCCCTGTACATTGAGGCACTTGTCCCATTGTTTCACAACCCCCTGAAAACCAGCAGCATAAAATTCTTTGGGTTGCTGTCGGAACCAGGCAGTGACTTCCCTTTCTACAGATTCATCGTCAGGGAAAATGTTCAGCCGAAAGATGGAAGTTTAAGAGGGCCGAAAAAATGGAAATCGCTTGGAGCAAGGTCGGGGCTATGTGAAGGATGCTCGAGGACTTCCCACTTGAAATTTTGCAGTGTCTCATTTGT
This sequence comes from Cryptotermes secundus, assembly GCF_002891405.2. Classification (NCBI taxonomy): domain Eukaryota; kingdom Metazoa; phylum Arthropoda; class Insecta; order Blattodea; family Kalotermitidae; genus Cryptotermes; species Cryptotermes secundus. The sequence goes on from NW_019726235.1 coordinate 243,096, forward strand.
CTTGTTGGCAGTATGGGGACACGTTATCATGCAAGAGCAGCGCACCTTTGGCGAGGAGTCCTGGTCAATTCCGTTGAATGGCCTTACAAAGTTTCCTGAGGATGTTACAGTAGGAGTCGGCATTTACGGTTTGTCCTTGAGGCTGGAATATGGTGAGCAGTATGCCTTCGTGATCCCAGAAGACTGTGAGCATCACTTTCCTGGAGGATGGTGTCACCTTAAACTTTTTTTGGCAGGCGACGCAGGATGTTTCCACTGCAGTGACACGCTTTGTCTCGGGCTGGTAATGGTGAACCCAAGACTCATCATATGTCCATTGTGGTAGCAGTTGAGATGCTGTAATGCCAGATCCTTCTTTGCATTTTATGTTGGGTCAGGCTGCATAGCACCCATCGTGCAGAGACTTTGTGGAAATCTAACCTGTCATGCATTATGAGGTAGGCCATGCCGTGTGAACAACCAATAGCAGTGGCCGTAGTGTCTATAGTTACCCTTCTGTCTGCTCCAATTAAGTCTTCAACCCGTTGCACATTCGCCTCTGTGGCAATCTCCATTGGCCAGCCGACCCAGTGTTCGTCTTCGATACATGTCCACCCTTCAGAGAACTTTTGCACCCCATTGTAAACAGCTTGATGTGACAGGCACATCTCACTGTAGATGGGAAGCATTTCTTTATGAATATTCTTTGATTCCATACCTTTTGCCCACAAAAATCGCACAACGGAGCGCTACTCAAAGGTTGTACACTCATTCAGAGGTGCTGCCATCTTGCAACTGCTGTTTCACTTTTGTAAACATCACTTGTCTCCTGTTGAATGTCATCAGTTGCCACTGGACTAATGCTGCCATCAAGTGGCAATAGCCTCAAGTGCCTCATTCAAACATGTAGTACCGCACATCAATTTGTAACTTATTGACTCACCTATGTACCAGTAAGACAACTGATTTTGGATGTACTGGCCTGTGCATAGCCTTACATTAAACTCTGCATTTCAGTGACTCAGTGTGGGTGCAAGATGTATTAGATGGCCATGTTCACAGTAAAGTGCTACAAAGATGCTGAACCTCAGCAGTGAAGTTAATGTAATCTGCATACACATTTATAACAAATCAGTACATTTGATGTTGTCAGGCTGCTGTTGTGATAAGCCAGGGCACAGCTCGCCACAGGCTGCAGTTCCTCATAGGGGATCAGTCCTTGCCATACAACATGACTGTGTACCAAGCTGTTCGTCAGTTCAGCCCATCTGGGAATGACCAATCAGAGACAGATACTGACAGTGAAGCTCCATTGGGCAACTCGGGTGTCTGGGTCCAGACTCACACCATCTACTATAAGTAAGTGTTATTGACAAGTGGAATAAACAGAAACTTATTTCCTCTGACATTGTTATAATGTGTGGTTTCTGAGCGTGAACAGCTGAATGCACACAATTTTCAACTATCCCACAAATGAAACCAATATAATTCTACAATCTATATGCATTTCTCACTTAGTGGATAGCTGTTTCTTTATTCAGACCATATCATTTATAGTAAGTATCTGAACAAGTTGGATCTAGTAGTGATATGCCCAGTTTGAACTTTAGCCAGGATGCAAACTATCTGGACTAATGTTTCCCATGTTTTTCCACTGCTTCTCCAGGTAGGTCCTCTTCCAGTTCATCCATCCTACCATTTGAGATACTGGTAACTGTTACTTTACTGATGCCTAGATTTTGCTTATTGCTTGCATTAAAACTGAAAACTTGTAATTTCATTCCTTTGTGTTTGCGGTGTTGCAGACCAGTTCCTGAAGATGAGAGCAGTGTAAGTAGCAAACCAGGATCCAGTTGTACGCCTGGTCGCAAAGGCAAGGGCACCAGTACAAAGCTCAACTCACGTAGCCGTAAAGGAGATGATCTCTGGAACGGTAAATGTTTTCCTCCTTGTACTGTACAATAAGAATTTGTGTCTAATTTTATTTCCTGTTGGTAACACATTTCATTATAATTAAAGAACTCATCAAACACTATTTCTGATTTGAGGCATCATGTGATTTCACTTTCTCTGTTGTGGTACATGTCTTCAGTAGGATGTTTAAAAAGAAACGTTTCCTTCCTAACATGGGCTTTCTTCGATTATGTGTAAAAAATATCATAGAGTCATAAATATTTTCATAATACTTGGGTATCTGAAGGAACAGGAATCATCTTATATTGACATGTGTAAAAAGTAGCATACTGGAGGCCACGTTCACATGTTACCATTAGCACTGTTTAGATAATATTTTAGAGTGAACAGTGTTGCTGCTGAACCTTTCAGTTCAGGGTCAAGGAAGTGGGTTGACAGATCACATACTTTTGTGTGAGAGCAGAAGGCAGAATACTGTGGTACAAACTGCGTTGAAGAGAGAGGCTGTGCAGTGTCACAGATTGAAAGGTGTACATTGCAGCTGTGACATGAACTTCATGAAGTGCACAAGAGAAACCAAAAATTGCATTGTGTCATGAAAATTTGGTGTTGCTTGAAGTAAATGTCTCGTGCTGAAGGAAATGAGAAAGGGCAATTAAAATGTGGCAGTTCCATTTGGAAAACTTATTGAGGGCCCAAACATGGACAGTACAGAGCTGTACAATAGATGGGTATGTTTTTGTAACTTTGATATGCAGACCTTACTGAAACAGAAATCTGGATGTAATTGTGACAATTTTATCCTTCTGAAGATGTAAGCTTTTAAGGGGTCACCTTTCAAAGCCATTTTATATTCAAGTAAATGTGGACATTCTAGTTTCCCAATATCAGGGAATGGAAGTGAGTATGCTGGGTAAGCAGGGTGCTGACACTTGCGACCAGTCCAGAAGCAATGAGATGTAAAGGTGGCCCAGAACATAGTTCCTCAGTCAGGATGTATGTTGATTGTTTCTCTACAGCCCATAAATCAAATATGCTTCTCTTAACACTTCGCACACTGGCAATTTAAATATTTAAATCACCCTGGGGACCGGCATTTTTAAACGTACTACCCTAACTTGTGCACTGTTCACTTTAAAGATTAATATAAAATCTAATTAATTTTTTGAACTAAAATTTTTGGAGAACACTTACCAATGCTCCTAGAAGTGCTTGAGAGTGTGACATTTCTGGAAACATTCCCCTTTGTGAAGTGGCATTACACAGAACTTGCAAATGTAGACATACTCCTTTTTTTGTGAACTGTGCAAACATGGCATTGCCTAGAAGGATGCTTCCCCTTGGAATGTTCACTCTTCACAGTTTTCATGAGGGTATGTTTCTGCATATCACCCTAGAGTCTCCCAGGGGGGTTCACATGAGGCCTGTGTGGGGTGAGACTTGATGGGCTTGGTCGTACTAAGTCTTTGTGTGACTCTGGTTCTGCTGCCACCATCTGTTCTGTAGCCCAGGCCTTTGCCACATTCATCAGAAATGCTTTGTATTTCAATTTTGAATCAGGGTTTAGATTTCTTTTTAGATTTGTTGCTGTCCCCGCAGTGTTACTACGCGCAATGTTATTACCCACATTATCGTCGGAGCTACTGTCACTTTTACTGTCTGTGGCCACAATTCTTTGTTGCCCCCATCACTATCACTGTCTGAATGACAATTAATCCATTACTATGCGTCTCACAAGGGGCAGGTCAGCTAGGTCATCGGAGGAGAATTTGTCCTTGATCCATTCTCCCCACTAGCTACTGGCTGATACACACAGCTTGAAGAAGGCAAGGCATTTTCCTTTATAGTCGGTTAAGTAAACAGCGAGGTCAAGTTACTGACTGCTAAGTAAACATTCCAGAGTCTTATCACACATCTGCAGGTGGTCACGTGCAATATAGGTGGCTCCAGAGCGATGTATAGTGTGTTGCAACTTATCGTGTTCTAAAAACATATTAATGCACGACCGGTCCACCACGTTTAAAAGCGAAAAACATATTAATGCGGGCACGGTCCGCAAAGTGTTAATAATGTACTGAGTAGCAGTTTTAAAAGCAGTTTTAAAGGAGACATGAGAAATGCATGCATAGTTCAGCTTTGAAACCTAAAAATAGGAATCATGGGGATGACACAGGTGTACATGGAATGGTGATGCAAAGAGCTATGGTCTGGTCTGGATGTGTTTGACTCAGGATGAAGGTCCTGTGAACACAGTAATAAAACTTAAGGTTCCATGAAAGTTCGGGAATTTATTATGTGCAAGATTTAGCTTCTCGAGGAAGACTCTGCTCTGTGGTGTTAGTAACAGTTTCAAATCTCATAATTTTCAGAACTTCCAGTATACTTTTACGTGCTTATTGAAGTCGAACAAAAGTTTTTTGGTTTTTATGTCAAAGTATGCCTGCTGTACTGAATGCTGTGTTCTGTAAATTTGCTGAATACATGCTGTGAGTAATATGAGCTTAGGCTAATAGGCAATTCTATGTTCTAGAAGGCATTGTTCCAGCACTACAATCGCCACTGCAACCATTCCTTAGCCCGCAACTTCCGGATACAGTGTCAATACAGGATGCGTCTCTGGAAGTTCTGTGCCTGTTGCGAGTGCTCCATGCCCTCAACAGATACTGGGGCACGCTCTACCCTGCTGTGGAGTACATGCCTATCCTGATTCAGCAGGTGGGTAGTGGTCACCCTGGCTTATTGTGAGCCTGTCTGACATAAATTTTGGGGGTTTGCAGGTCAAATTCCCGGAGTAACTTGACACATCTGTCAGTCACTTAAGGAATTTTGGTTAAAGCCATAGCAGCATGTATGTGATGATGATGCAGTATAGTATAGTGGTAAAGTGGTTAGCTTTTGAAGAATGCCATCTTCTGGGATGTTGCGTCATGTAGAGCTTGTGTGAAGTGACATTTTGGAGAAATGTAGTGCCTCCATCTTCAGGGTAGAATAAAATCCGTGAGCCAGGAACCAGTGTGAGCAACTGGCTGCAGACTGAGTCACCAGTCAGAAACACCCAGCTATGTAAGAACAGGAAGGTAGGGAGAGTGGGCTACATGGAAAATAAATAGAGTAGAGGGGAAGGGTCTGTGGAGATGGGCCAGCAGGTAGCAGGTAAGAGCCAGATTAGGATCATGGGGAGGGGGGAGGCATGACTACGGAGGGGGCATTGACCCAATAGCCTTGGGGCTAAGCTGCTGAGCGTGCATTGACCTGGGTAGCCACGTAGATCTGACGTCATGTTCTTGAGGTTTCGTGAGGGAGCAGATGAGAGGCTTCCATGACTTGCTGAGACAAAAACCCATCTCTCTGTTAATATTGTTGGGATGGAGCTCAATCTCAGTGACCTCCCTAACGATGTGATCCACATATTGGGTCTTGGTAGCAAGGATAGAAGTATTGTGAAATTGAATGCAGTGTCCCAAGTCAACGTTGTATTCAGCCACAGCTGACTTGTCTGGATGTTCGAGATGGATGTGCCACTGATGCTCCTTCAACCTCGTGTCCACAGAACGGCCCGTCTGCCCAATGTAGACCTTGCCGCACTCACAGGGGATTCTGTGTACACCCGATGTCCTTAGTTCCAGGTTATCTTTGACCAGCCTGAGGAAACTAGATACTTGGCCCACTGATTTGATGTTGTACTGGTACAGCACCCTGCTAATTTGGTTGCATATAGTCCCCGACTGAGTCTGGTTTATCATTGGGTTGACTGATGTTCGGACAACGGTTGAGGACTCTGTAGATCTGCCGGTTCTTGTAACCCTTCTGCCTGAAAGCGTCCCTCAGGAACACCATCTCTGCGTGTAGGCTGTCTTGATCGCATAGAGCTCTAGCTCCGTGCATCAGTGTGAAAAGTACAGCTAGCTTGTTGGATGGGTGGTGGTGGGACCCAGCATTAAGGTAGAGGTTGGTATGGGTAGGTTTACACTACACTGTGTGGCCCAGAGAACCATCAGGCTAGAGGTCAGTGTATTGTCATAACCCAATATTTTTTGGGGGTCTTTTACAACTGTTGTATGTAATTATTATGCTTTTCAGAATGTGGCAGCACCATATGGAATCATTTATTATAGTCTGCCTTACTAATCTGTGCATTGCATGATGTGTAAATTATGACCTTGAACTCTGCAACTGTGGCCAAATGAGAGTGGGAGCATGCAAAAAATTCCCTTTGACACAAAAAACAAGATCTGATGCATAGGAATCAATTTTTTTTTACATAAAATCTGACTAAACCCTTAAATCAAAGAAAATAATATGTTAGGCTTACAGAGCTTCAAATGAGGGCCAACAAAAAATGTACCTTGAATGCAGGTCCCTAGTTTTGCTGTATATACTGCAGTGAACATTTAATAAAAATGAGGTTTTGCTGTTGGAGAGTCAAAACCTTTCAGTGATGAAAGTCAGAAGCTTTTCAAAGGAAGGCTTATTATGAAACACAAAAGTAGAGAAAAGTGTGGTCTGAACGTGTTCTTTCTTTTGTCAGGCCAAAATAGGATATGCCTGGAAAGGGCAGCGTTGGCGGAGATTGCGTTCGCCAGAACTTGCACTGGTTGCATGCAGGACTCAAGAAGAAATATTGTTTCTGGGAACCAGTAGTTCTCAACCGATGCACCATCCCAGGAACTCTCTTGATCCAAAATACTTGCAGCACTTTGTTCTAGTATGTCCCCTATCTGTGTTCTTCCCTTAGGATTGAGGGCCCAATGTTACACACACATACAAAACCAGTATATTTTAATGATTAGGGTTTCAGTTTTGGGTTGAGGATGTATACAATTCTCAACTAAAGAGTAGCAAGCTTCTTGAAGCTAATTCCTTTCCTTACTTCTAAAATGTTTTAAAACAGGTTACATCTACTTTGTCCAGTTCTTTGTGTCTTCAGTGCAGTCGAATCTTCCACCACCAGTCATCATTGCTCGCTAAGGAGATGTTGAGTTATTGAAAGAATAGTAACTTCTTAACATAGAGATTATTGTTATTTCTAGGACTTTGTGAACAGCAAGGTAGCTGCGAAGGCAAGTCGGCAGCTTCAAGACCCTCTCGTTATCATGACGGGTAACTTGCCCTCGTGGCTTCAGCAGATAGCTGCTGTGTGGTGAGTATGGGTCTGGGTTAGGAAGAAGGCAGCACCATACTCCTGTGACTTGCCAGGAAATTAATTTGGAACTACAATGCTGAATACAGAATTAATGTAATGTGCTGATGGGCTGTGAGCTGAACAGCTAGAATATGATTCATGATGACTGGAATTTTTTGGTTGGCTATAGTCTAGGCCATTGGTTCTCAACCTTTGTGAGACCACAGCCCAATAATTTATTTTTTTATAAGCAGAGGGCCCGGTACCGGGCCATGGCCTGACAGTTGAGAAATGCCTGTCTAGGCAGCTGAGGATCAGGGTAGGGCAAGGTTTTCTCTTCACATCACCAATAGAGCACTAGAATCCATTCAGCCCCCTGCTCAGTGAGTACTGGGTTTGCCTTCTTCCAGACATCTAGTGTAAAAGGTTAATAATGTATGGATTATTACTTTTGTTATGCATGAATGCTCTCTTCAAGCTTTGTAGACACAGGAGGAACTGTGTCACTTATATAGTGCAAATGTAATATATGCATAAGTGTTGACTGATGGCAGTTATGCACTATACTTTTCCAGTACAAGTGTCTGTGTTGTAAGAGCTGTATATACTGAAAATCATTAAACCCATACCTTTTTTCATCATCATCGTCGTCGGCATTATTTTGAAAATTTGAATAAGGTGGTCCCAAGCCATCTGTGGGGTTACATTCTTGAGCATATAAACAGTTACATTAATACAAGTTTATGATGACTTTAACATAATTTAATTTTAATGGGCTCCAAACTCGGTGTTTTCCATGTTCTTATCATCTGAACTTTTTAACTGCGTTGTGTTTCTGGAAAAGAAACCATGTCAAGACTTATGGTCCTAATGTTACCTTAATGTTACCCTGCTTCTGACATGGAAACCTTATATGGAGGATTTTGAACACACACCTTTAACATCAGGTCATTGAAGTTGAATGCTAGGTAAAAGAGAAACTGGGAATAATACTTATAACAATAATCAGAATTGACTGTGACCAGATCAGCAAGGGTTTACTTTACTTTTGTATATCCTTTGTGTAAGTTATCAGATTCTTGTGAGACTGGTGTTACTACCATATATAGGTTTATGTGGCATCTTATGTTTGGTTCATATGAATGCTGACCTGAATATTTTTTGGGGTGCTTCAGTGTAACACAGTAGGATACATCTTGTGAGTGTGCTGCATGAATGAAACGGTTTTTAATAGCATTCCAAGGATATGTTCTCTTTGTTAGTGTGATTTATCTTGTGTAATTTCAGCCCCTTTCTCTTCCCATTTGAAACACGTCAGCTGCTGTTCTATGCAACCTCCTTTGACCGTGATCGTGCTCTGCAGCGGTTATTGGAGTCGACTCCAGAACTGAGCAGTTCGGACTCAACGGAGCGGGTAACACCGAGGCTGGACAGACGGAAGCGCGTCATTTCTCGAGACGATATTCTTAAACAAGCTGAACAATTGATGCAAGAATCAGCTACATCAAGAGCCTTGTTAGAAGTCCAGTACCATGATGAAGTAAGGAAATCTTTACATAATTTGACATACTTTTTTATTATTATAATTTGGGCATAGACATGGATGGTGTGTCCAGGATCCATTAGGACTCATTTTTTTAAATTTTGCCCTGCAATGCCATCTGTTTGCAAGTTGTGGCAGTAAGATTCTTGAAGTTTCAGCTGTGGCTGTCTATAATTTGAAAGCGCAAGCATCGCTGCATCATGTGTTCTGACCTTGAATGTAACAGTACTGTTCTGATGCTCGTCGGAAAATGGCGGTTGAACAGAGAAGTTGTTTGAAGTAAGGCAAAAGAGCGAGAGAAGCGTACAAAATGATGAAAAGTGTGCATGGTAGTGACTGTTTGAGTCACTCGAACATTTTTCAATGGTATGCTGTATTTCGTGATGGCAGGGAGGACATTGAAGACACTCCATGTGCATCAAAGCCGAGAACAAGTCGCACTGAAGAAAATTTGAAAAAAGTGACTGAAATCCTTGCATCAGATAGATGTGTTTCGGCAAGACTCATCGAGGAGCTTTTGGGAATACCAAGAAGTACTGTGCATCAAATTTTGACTGAGGATTTGGGCAAACGGAAGGTCTGTGCATGGTTTGTACCGCATGCCCTGTCAGGCGATGAAAAACATGCCAGAGTGGAACACTGCAAAGACATGTTACGGTCAGCCAAAAGTGATACAAAATTTACAAAATCAATTGTTACTGGTGACAAGACATGATGTTTTCAATATGAACCTCTCACAAAGCGGCAGAGTGAAGCGTGCAGTGTGATTGAGCCCAAAGAAGCGCACATGCAAAAGAGTCAAGTAAAGATACTGCTAACCATTTTCTTCGATTCCAAAGGAATCATTCACAAAGAATTTCTGCCAGAAGGTCAAACAGCGAATTCTGATTATTATCTCGGAATCCTCAATAGTTTGTGGGCGACAGTTCTTCGAATTCAGCCTGAATATCGAGAGCAAGGTTCCTGGTTGCTCCTCCACGACAATGCCCCACCCCACAAATTGAAGAACATGTGCGATCTTTTGGCCAGAAAGGGGATCACAGTCCTTGATCATCCTCTGTATTCACCACATTTGGCTCCAGCAGATTCTGGTTGGTCCAAAAAGTTATGTTGGTGATGAAAGGAGGCCGTTACGACACCATCCAGGACATCCAAAGGGAATGTACGAGTACCACAGTTTTAAATGTGATTCCACAAAAGGAGTACAGTGACTGTTTTTGAAAACTTTTCAATCGATTCCAGCTACGTATTGATTCAGAAGGAGACTATTTTGAATAAAAGAGTGAAATTTTGAAAATAGTTCACGTCTTATATTTTTAATGAACACAGTCCTAACAGAACTGGACACACTGTGTATGATGTTAAGGAATACTGTAATGGGAGATCATATTTTTTACAGTATCTTTTTCTTATTGGCCCTTGTGTTTAGTGTTGATTTTTAACAGTTCTTACAAATTGAATGCTGTCATGCAAACCTGAAGCAGTCCAACTCATCAGTTCCAAGGATGTGGATAAACAGTAGGTGAAGTTACGTTTCAGAAAAATTGTGTCCAGTCTTTTATTCCCCTTAACCCTTTGACGCGGTAATTTAAATTCCGCGGCTGCGTCTCCTGCGGTAATATATTCAGCCGGCCATTTAAATTTTGCTCGAAAATTATTTATTCATCATTGTTCTTAAATTCTATGAGATAGGAACATGAAACTTTCACTAAAATGATCTTAAAAGGTGGTTTTATAACCTTACCTTATAATATGAGCGCCCTTTATATCTTCAATGGAAGCAGGTTTTTTAGTATTTGAGCAGTGAATGGTACGCCTTGAAGCATGAAACTTTCACTAAAATGATCTTAAAAGATGGTTTTTATAACCTTACCTTATAATATGAGCGCCCGGTATCTATTTGAGCAGTGNCTGAAGTTTGGAAAAGAAGAGGCTGTGACAGTTGGCAGTCTGTTTATTTAGAAATTGAATGCTGATATAGTCATATAACTTAAACACTGAATGGGGATATAATTGTTACACCTAACATAACAGGTAGATTGTGACATTGGTGTCCCTTTGTGCGTTTTTTCTGGTTTGTGTTGGTAACAATTTTTGCATGTCTTGGTTGCAGACATTTGCTGTTGAAGAAACTGTGTACACATGTTCTGTGACCATGGGAAAAAAATTTGTTCGGAAATACTCTCTTTGTTTATTGAGACGTGCTTTTTTCTAATATATACAGAGTAGACTTTTGATTACCCACACCACAAATTAATTGTGGAAGTTGTAGAACCCCTAAGTTACTTTTTGTAGCCTCTTGTAATGTAAATGTTGCCGATTACAGTCGGAATTATTGGGTTTTTGTACTTCATCCATTGTCTAGTATTCGAGAAAACACTAGAGAACACAGTGTTTTGGAAACTGGATTTATTTCTGCCCTCAGGTGAGGGGGGGGGATTAACCTGCTAACCTCAGTCACTAATGTTTTGTCGAATACTGACCGATGGACCAAGTCCAGAAACTTAGTAATTCCTAGTGTTATATAACATGGTCAGTATCTGCTTGCCCGTAACATGTTTCACTAATGTGTCAATGAAAACTTTGCAGTGGACTTTACATCTCCTCCTCACCCTGTTCCAACTTCCCCTTTTATTATGTTATTTCTTTTCACACCAGCCTACTGCCATTGAAAGAAAGGGTTCATTCTTCTGTTAGAAAGATATTTGTCTCACTGTTTAGTGGCAGCAACACCACTGTTAGACTCTACAGTCTGCAGTTCATTCCATTATGTACTGATATTTGGATTATCCATTGTTCTTAATTATCAGCACTGCTCCCACTGGGGTTATGCATAGTTGATTGAGGCACTATTCTACAACCCAGAAGGTTGCAGGTTTGTGTCCCGATTGACCTAATCCTTCCAGCTGCACTATGGCCCTGAGGTCGACTCAGCCTCTAACAGAAATGAGTACCAGGAATCTTCCTGGCGGGTAAAGGGCGGGTTGCACCTAAGGCTGGCAGCCTTGCCGCCATCTGTGAGCCTGTTGCCTAGAAAATGGGGATCATCGACCTGTCACAATCCTGTCGGCCTCCACAGCCTGTTACAGGGATAGCTTTAGTACTGTTCCCACTACCATGAATAATCAAAGAGTTTGTTGCAGCTGTATGTTAAATAAGCGTTTCCCACTGGGAACATAGAAATATTGGTGTACTTTGTTTCATATCTTTCAGATACCATCTAGTTATCTGCATTTTTCTGCCATTTGACCAGCAGTGGTAACTTTTCAGCATGCATATGACATGTTGGATTGCTTCTAATTTTGAATGCATTGTTTGTTGTCAGGTTGGAACTGGCTTGGGTCCAACCCTGGAGTTCTATGCCCTAGTATCACGGGAGATGCAGCGCTCAGACCTGGAGCTGTGGCATGGTGAACGCTCTACTCCACAGAATAATGGTGCATCAGGGGTAGCCACAAGCTACATTCATTCTGCAGTTGGCCTTTTCCCTTCCCCTCTTGGTCGTACAGCCAAGTCCAATCATGTTGCCAAAGTTAAAAGTAAATTCCGCTTTCTGGGCAAGTTCATGGCTAAAGCTGTAATGGATTCTCGAATGGTGAGTGCAGTGCAGTACAGTATCAGTCAGCACAGTTGTCATGAGTGATGCCTGCACAATACTGTGTGCAGAAAATAGTTTTTAAGGTAGGAATTTGCATACACTGTATAGCTGTAAAGAATGGCACAGTTTTTGTTGGTTGTGGTGAATGTATAGTCCCAGTTGTGTTTGTTGCCTTTTACATTTTTATTAGTCATGCTGTTCAAAATATTGCAGAAGATTTCAGGCATTTGTTGTGCTAATGTGGGTGCTTGTACCTTGCCTTGAAGACAGAGACAGTAATGGCATATGAATGTCCATGCCATATCTCAGGTGATTAGTAGCTGGCTTCCCACCATAGCAGCCCAGGTTTGAGGCCAGGTCAAGTCATGTGGGATTTGTGGTGGACAAAGTGGCACTGGAACAGGCTTTCTCTGAGTACTTTGGCTTTCCCTGCGAATTCTCATTCCATGAGACTGCTCCACGCTCATCATCAATCATCCAGGACTAGTACAATAGGCCAAATAGTAGCTGACATACCAAGTGGACTCAGTCTCACCCACCCCAAGAAACTAGGGGGGGGGCGGAATTTGAAATGTTGGCAATACAGCATGTATCTGAAGGATCCATATTGGTCTTGAAATGATTATTTGTATTGTACATATTCTTCAGTTGATGTGGTGCATGGTAACAGTTAATTTGTTCCCAAATTTTTTTTATCATCCAGCCAAAAATGAAAATTCTCCAAGAGAGCCAGGTTAGTAACAAAGGATGACTGCATAAGTGTGAAGTTCTGTAGATGTCTTGCTGTAGAAAGGTACCTAGTAATTTGGGGCTGAGAGGGGCCTAACTTCATGGAAAGTATTACAGTACTGTGGTATTATGTTATTATTGTGTAAATAATCATGCTATGTGATTTGTGTACAGCAAAGCAGCTTTGTGTTACAGCTCGACTTGCCATTCAGTGTAGTATTCTATCGGTGGCTGCTAGGCCAGGAGTCCACTCTATCTCTTCCAGACTTGGCACATGTATGCCCAGAAGTGCACCGTACACTGTGTCGCCTTCAGGATGTTCAGCGCCTTAAAGATCAGATTGACAGGGATTCTGACCTGACTGCTAGTCAGCGTAGGAAGTGGGCTGAGAAATTAGACCTGGATGGTTGCCCTATACAGGATCTCGGCCTTGATTTTACGTTGCCTGGCCATGCAGGCATTGAGCTCCGCAAGGGAGGCAGAGACATCTCTCTCTCTGTGCATAACATAGATCAGTACGCAAAGGTTAGTAGTGTATTTCAACATTTTATGACGCATTCATAATAGTGAACTTAGGTGTAAAAGTAGTGCTCAGAAAAATGTTGAATAGCTTTGTAGCATGTCCAGTTTCCTTCTGTACAGGTGGCAAAGCCAAACAAGGATAATTAGAATGTGAGAATATGAAGAATAGAGCACATCATCCTGTTGGTTTACTCAGGGCTCCTACACCATCTTATATGTATACCATTTTCCCTTAGCTCCCTCTGCTTGCTTCTTGCTTGCTTCTGGAAACCTGCTCCCCAAAAGGTACCGACCATGATGGTGGCAACTGCAGTGTTTCCTGAAACAGTGGGGCGGTCTGCAAACTTCTGCTTGGCTTATACTTGAGAGCCAGTGCCTTGCTTGAAGTTCCAGCCTGATGAAGTTGTAATGACAGGAATCATACAGCTGTTACATTGTAATTAATACATGAGGTAGATCCCCAAAACTTGCATTTCCATCAGTATCCAAATGATTTCTTTTTCCTTCCTTTCTTTGTGGTAGAAGATCATAAAACTGTCTGTATACTGTGGATTGAAATTAAAATTTGATAAAGGCCGTATAGCCATTGCTTCAGGTCACATTTTGCCCAACCTTAGTGATGTATAGGTAAGATGCTTGCATGGAAAGCAAAAATGTGTTATGTGCAGAGCTGAGATGTTAAAAGCCACTCCAACCACAAAGAACAGTTTCTGTGTAAAGCTTATATTCTAACATGACATGACATTTAAAAGTCAGTATCTTGGAATCAGATAAATGTCATATAGGTGCCCATTGCTAGGTACAGTTAAGCACCAATTCCTGACAATGTATACTCACAACGGGAACTGTTTCGAGGAGTGTTTTACCATCATCACAGCCTGAAAGCTAGCACTGCATGTCAATGAAGACGGTTAGGCAGGAACCGGACCAGAGTGATAATAGAAGGTTGTGAAACAATAGTGAATACATGTAGTGTCATAATTATATGTAAATAAAAGGATTTTCTGTCCACTAAGTCCATTCACTGATCAGAACCGTATATACAGTCACTGTCCATTGAGACCTGGTGTCAGAAACGGGCTGGATTGTGGATTGCAGATGGAATGGACATGACAGCCATCAAGGGATAACCTGGAACAGGTTAACGGCTCTACAGGAGATGCAGGTCAGAAGGAAGGCCATAAGTGCTAACATTGAAGAGATGAAAGCTGCAATAAGGGCTGGTCAAGAAAAGATGGAAGCTGTGGCAAATGCCATTTGGTCCAAATTTGAGGAAATCGCCATCAGCAACCTGGTAGAAGGCATTCTGGTGTCTGTTGATAAATGGACTCAGTGCATATGTGAGGAACTCCACATGGAAAGCAATGAATATGCCGGTAGAAGGCACATGGTGGGAGTTTAGGATGGTGTGGAGGTTGCAGGAATACAGCAGCAAGACTGGGTAGGATGAAGCTTCCAAGGTTTGATGTGTCCATGTCACCAGTTTGAGGCTGTGGCAGGACCACCAACTGGCGACAGTTTGCTTCCACCATTGAGCAATTGGCCCACTTGGCCCTTGTCAGGCTGCTGCAGTGCTTCATTCACAGGGAGGCTACCTGTGCAAGGGACAGAGAAATGTGCCCAGCAGCACCCTCAAACTGGCCCTGAGGGTAGAGGGTGGAGTGCCCTTGGAACCATGGTCACCAGAGGTTGACTACCACAGCACTGGGCCATCCATGTGCTGGCAGTGTGATCAGCCAACAGGGATGCCCCAAGAAACTAATAGGGGATGGTGCCATCACTCTCACTCCCTCGCTACATGCTCAGCATATCGGTAAGGATTGTTGATGATGATGATGGCTGGATGGGGGAGAAGTCATGCTTTATGACCATTGACATGATGGCTGCCATATCTCAGAAGATAGTGTTGGGAAAAAGAAGCGTTTATAGAATTGACCATGGGGTGGGGTCCCCTGATGACTTCGGTATTCTTCTCCAAGATCACTGGCAGATTCATCCTGGGCTTGATGTATTGTGCGTCCCTGATGCATCCTTGGATTTGGTACACCATGTACTAAAACTGGGCAAGTTATGTTGGGTGAGGCTGTTAGTTCAACCCCCAAGGAGGGTGCCTGTTTGGATGGATTGCGGCCCCCTGCGGCAGAAGCACATTGGTGGGGGTGTGCCCTCTAGAGGGATATGTGAAATGATGTTCTTATGTCATGACCTAGGATTTGCTGCTTCATTCTACAGATTTTATCTTTTGTGTAAATCAGGGCTACCCATCTCCATACCACTGCAGGGGTGTATTTTACCTTAGGTACCTACATGCACGTACCAGTCTGCCCTGGTATGATCATATCTGTGAAGCACAGTCACACAACAATTGAAGTCATAAGCTTAAAAATCTTTTATTTAATTTAAATGTTGCCAGATTGATGATGCTTAGAAATCAGCAATGTAATGTTTTTGCTATATTGTATCAGTATTGCACCAAACAGGTTGACATAGAGGTATTGCTTGGTTTGAATCTTGACTGAGGGTTTTTATAGTTTTCTGCAGTCTCCAGACAAATGCTGGGATAGTACTTCAGGCCACACATGTCTGCTTCCTTCCAGATTCTTTCCGGAGTGTCTGTTGTCCCATCATTTAAGCTTTGCTTTCACAACAATATTTCTGCATCTTAAATTCAGATAAATCTCCCCTGTTAATTGCACATATTTGCTTTAGTTTATAAAAAGTGATAAAATATTTGTTAGATGAGTCTAAAAACAACTGTAGATGCTGTATTGTATGCCTAATTGCCGCACACAAAGATAACCTTTCTTTGTTCCTGCTGGACAAGTGTAACAGTACGTGGTGTGATAAGTATATGTTTTTGATTCTGTTGAAGCAACAAGAAAGTAGGCCGCACCATAGCTCAAGCATTTCGTCGCTGGCTTCCCACCACGGCGGCCCGGGTTCGATCCCAGGTCTGGTCAAGTGGGATTTGTGGTGGACAAAGTGGCGCTGGGTCAGGTTTTCTCCGAGTAATTCGGTTTCCCCTGCCAATCTTCATTCCACCAATTGCTCCACAATCACCCTCACCTATCATCTGGGGCTGGTACAGTAGGCCAGAAGTAGCCGCAGTACAAGGGACTTAGTCCCACCCCACTGGCAATAAAAAAAAAAGCAAGAAAGCAGCTTGAAAACTGATGAAACCGAGATGCTGCAACAAATTAACTTATTTGCTGAGCGATTCAACAAGTGAAATGAAATATGTAAACAAATAAAATATGTTAATAATTAATTGACGTTTTAAATCTGCTAGCATGGTGTATGTTACAAACAAGTAGTTGTATTAAAATTAATGCATGCTGATTTTTCATATTGTGGAAAATTTTTGGCAGTAATAACATTGGCAACTGTGTAAGTAGAAACTGTTCTAAGAATTACAGTGGTTTTTGTTACAATATCTAAAAATTTTGTGTTATTTATTGCAACGAAATTTTGTGTTTTTAACTGGGGAGAGATTGTTTTGGCACTTGGCAGTATGTGGTCTTACACTGCCCATGACAGTAGCTGGGAATTCCATATTATGAAGTTTTCCATGGAAAGTTGGGCTGGTTTTAGTTTCAGGTAGGAGGTGGAATTTCTAACTGCCCAAATTGGTATTTTAATACTGTGATAGCCCCAGATTGAAAATCAGCAAGAAGATGCATAAAATTCAGGGTCCCTTTCAACAAACAAAAGGGTGTAAATACAGTATTTACCCTCGTGGAAGATGATTTTGAATCCAAGATCACTTTTTCATCAGGGACTGAATATGCACTAACGTCATGGTGATTACACTTAAAAAGCGGGGAAGATAGTAAATATTTTGAAATATGTTATGTATTAAATCCGTTTCTTATTTACTACATACAGACTTTGTCATTCCCAACTTCATCACTTTTCACTGTAATACATCTTTATTGGGAATTGCAGCTACTGATTTATAACCTCGATGGCTCTTGAGGCTAAGTTGTCATTGCGCCTGACCATGAAACGCATTCCAGACTCTCTCACTTGCTGTGCTGGCAGCACATTATGGCACCAGTCGTAGCATATGCTGCAGCTTAGAAACATCAACCTGCTGGAAGCTTTAGACTTTAAAATTGTCAGCATATCATGAAAAGTTAAACAGTTCCGTTCAGTGTGACTGGTGAAGAATTTTCTTATTTCAATTATTCATGCCCTCACCATCTTCAGAGGGACACCTTTACATCAATACAGTTAGAAGCCACTACTACAGTACATGTTCTAAAAGTTAAAATGTATACATACAATATTAATACTATACAACTGGGTATCAAATCTAAAATCTATACAACTACAGCAGCTTTCCAATACGTTAAAATATTTATAATTGATTTGTTAAGACTCTATTGGAATTCGTAAACCAAGCAGGTTCGTGTTGTCCCTCTTATTATTTCTTTTGACGGGTGCTGAACTGGAACTGCTTAACTTTTCATGATATTATTAGTGTGACGGACCAGAATGAAACAAATCAAATTGTCAGTATATTTCTCACACTCAAATTACAGATGACCCTTCAGATTTTGAAAATATGGGAGTGGAACACTGTGCCGTTTGGGTACATCCTGATCCTATGATTTTATGTAATAAGAATTAGATTTCATGCACTGAATGCAGGTATAGCACTAACTTGGGAGCAAGAGTACATTATTTGTATGGGGTTCTGGCTGGGGCTAGGGAACACAGAATGCAGGAAAGTCTAAGACTGAGAAGCATTAAATCCTGACTCTGCTCTAATACTTTCCTATGTTATTTATTATGTATTGTGAAATCAGTTGACAAATGGCAAGATATCAGACCGCCCCCCCCCCCAAGAGAATGAGCTTGGGGAGCTGAAGTATACCCACAGAGCGTGCACAGAACCACCTGGCAGGGCACATGCAGCCCTGGTGTGAGTACAAACACCTTCTATGTGGATTTACCTTCCTTTTACATTATCTGCTTTCATATTTTCACCCCACCATTTTCTGTTGGTAGCAGCAGAATCAGTTTTGTAGCTGTTCCATCTTGACTGAGCAGGGTGTACAGAGGAAGAGAATGACAATATCAGGAGTCTTTCATTATGCAAATTAAGTCTGGGTTGGAGCTTTGTTGTATTTCCAACTATATTTGCTTTAAAATGTTGAACAACTATAGCCATTTGATTCTGCCCTGATCTTTTGATTGAAGAAGCTAACGGAATGTCTATGAACATGTCTTAATTTTAAATTTTCTTTCAAAAATTAGCTGGTGTGCCATTGGTTTCTGATGGAGGGTGTGTCACGCCAAATGGAAGCATTTCGGGAAGGTTTCGAGACAGTATTCCCACTGTCACAGCTGCAGATGTTCTACCCAGAGGAACTGGAGGCTGTTTTTTGTGGTGGTGGATTGGCAGCAGGGGGCAGTGCAAGTGGATGGGATGTTAAAACATTAATGGAATGTTGCCGTCCCGATCATGGCTACACAGCAGATTCACGTGCCATACGCTTTCTCTTTGAAATCCTTAGTCTCTATGACCGTGAGGAGCAGAGGCAGTTTGTCCAGTTCGTCACTGGTTCGCCTAGGCTGCCTGTTGGAGGTTAGTAAAGTCAATTTATCCTTGTCATATGAGATTAATTTTTCCAGGTTGACTGGAAAACCTTGTTAATTCATTATTGGATACTTTGCTGTTTCTTGCAAATGAAATTGCTTTCAGCTTCCCTGCTGTTTTAGTTGTGTGCAGTATTGTAAGCTACAGTTTCTTATACAGTAATTGTTGTTTGTTGCTTTTGTCCTGTTGAAGCAGGGGCATATGACAGCAAAACAAATGATGCAAATTGTAAAGATCCTTAGGAGGAAGTTTGCAAGTGGCTGTATGAACAGTGTACAAGGAAAGGCTGATAGTGTGTGATGTATGGCTAAAAGGTTCCAGGAATGGCTACAGTGAAGTGCTGCCATCATATCCTGTGTGAAACCTGTCAGTGCCATTTGCAGTGAGCCACTTTAGCTGTTGTTCGAGTTATTATGCATTCATTAAGTCTCTCACAGTACTGAATTACATGGAAGTGTTTGTGATTTGATGACATAAACATATCTAAATTTTTTCATAATGGTGCATTAATCTCATATTTCTTGGCTTAACTGAAGATAACAGCTGCCAGAAGTTACAGTTTGTTAGAAGAAGCTCCACAGTGTTGAAGGGATAAATTTTCAAGAGGCATAAATGGATCTCAGAAGAAAGAGCAGTTGCCCATCATTGTTCTGAATCAGGCCAGCCAACAACAGCAAAAGCAGATGAAAATGCTGAGAAAGTGTGGCAGCTTGTTCATACTGATCAGAGAATGACTGTCAGAATGGGAGCAGAAGATTTGGGGATGGATAAACGGAGCACTCATGTAGTCTCAAAATGGAAGAGATTTGTGCTAAGATTTCTGGTGGAACATCCTGTTCTCCTGATCTGGCGCCTCGACTTTCTGCTTCCAGGTATATAGAAGCTTCTCAGCAAGGAAAGCATTGTGGGTTGGAGAAGGTCCAGCAGCATACACCATGTGTGCCAAAAGTTATAAAAGTGGGAAAACTGGTTTGGGTGAATGTAGTTATTTAATGGCTGTGTTGTGTAGTATAGTCATATGGTGATATATTATAGGCATTTGGGGGGGGGGTGTTTTTGTTATTCATGTATGGATGATGTGTTTTTATGACGTGTGAAATATTGGATTATGTATCTCGGAAAATGTCAAAGTCAAAGTCACGCTGCGACTGACAGTCAGTCAGTCAGTAGGTCTTGGTGTCGACCCCTGTGTGGGGCTCATGACCAGATATTTATTACTGTTTGATAGCTACGGTCTTGTTTTTGTGGGGCACCCTCTCTGTCTTTTGCATAAGCTGCTGGCCCTTGCCAACGCAGTCTTTCTCGGGTCCAAGTCTCTTGGGACTCGCGACTATATTTTACTGTCTCAGATTTGAGACTTTCAATTTCATCGCCTCCTACAACTCACGGGGTCATGATGGAGGTATTCGACCCCATCTCCACACGGGTTCTCTGAAAATGTGTTTTTTATTTACTGGTTTTGTTTGCTGAGGTTATATGTGTGAAATCATTAAAATGTGTTCAGTAGTTGACCTTCTCTATACATAGTGCTTCTAATGCACTTTGCTCACTTCTTGTGGCAAGACAGATGAGCGTTAGGAACAGAAGAAGCCTTCTGATTGTGAATCAGTGCATAAATGTGGAACATCGAAGGGGAGACGTTACAGTGGAGCAGCCTGAATATCACTTGGCATGTAGTGGACTGTGAAGACAACTCTGGAGTTGTGTTCACATGGAGTGCGTGGCAGAAGTACTTCAGCAGTTGGGGGGAGTGAGGCTGCCTTCTGAAGGTCTCCATTTTTCCCATAAAGAGGCAGTGACCACAATTACCATAATTGAGGTGCTGCTCATGGTGATACTACTTGGCACAGCTACAAAACTGCAAAGGGAAACAGCAAAACATTTGTTGAAGAAATAATTGGTAGGATCTGTGTTGGTTAATGCCATGCCTGCGCATTTTCCTTCTCCTGAATGATTTTTCTGAAATATAGAGATAATGATAGAGAGTGTAAGTATTTGTATTTCATGTTATACTGGTTTTTATTGTTTATCATATGGCACCATGCACACAGTAGGTCACTGTTGCTACTGAGTCCACCCATTATATTTTGTCGGCTGCTGTGATGGTGTAATCTTTTGTTCCTTTCCCTGATGTAGGTATGTCGAAGCTGTTGAAAATTTAAAATGTAATGAACTGAAAGGAAATGACAGTGATAATAAAACAAAAAGGAAATAATATTTCAAATTTTATTACTCAGTTAATGTTTCCACATTGCATGCTATTGCTTGAATATTTACTATGAGCCTTTATAACCAGTATAAATCTGTTGAGATAAGTTTTGCTCTACACTATACCCTCGTTAATCCCAAGTAATGGTGGGGGAGGGTCATACATATTAAGTGTTAATCCAGATTGGCAAAGCAAAAGGTATCCCTAAGAGACCAAAAAACTTAAAATGTAAATAAATGGAAAATGTAATGATATGAGTAGTGCTAATGAAAATAGTACAGATATCTCTGTAGAGCCTTAATTTAAAAACTATAAAAAGTCAGTACATATATTCATCAATAGATGACTCAGAAGTTGTACTTGTTTTTAACATAAAATGCAGTTTGATTCATCTCCTTTCCTAAATGCCATGTGTCTTTTGAAGTACATACTCAACTGTGAACAGCATTTTCCATATTTCCATCTGGATTAACTAACTAGATTAGCGAGGCTTAACTTTACTTCTTATTGTTACATTGAAGAATGCATATTTATCCATCTGTTCATGTGTATTAACACTGCCAGTAGAATTTTGGGAAATGTTTAATTTGAAGGTGAAGATCTTACCTGAATAGTCACATTAATAAGATTTTCTCATGCTTGTCTGTGGAAGTTGCTGCTCTGCTTCATGCTTCTGTGTGCATGCGTGCATGTGGAATTTCTTGTGTGTACAGGAACAAACTCACTTTGGAGTTTGGCTTTGTCTGTGACCTAATTGTGAAAGAACCCAGCATTTTTAAATCTGGATCTGTGTCTGTCCTCTGGTGAAAGGTGAGGAGACCTATCCATTCACTTGAGGGCAGAAACTGATCCAGTTTAAGAATATTTATTAGATGAAAGATGAAGTTCAGAAATTTTGTAATCCTAACTGCAGTACACCATTACAGAACCCTTAGAATTGACTTTGAAAACATTTTCTGAAAAGAAATGACAGGGAGTGGGGTTTATTGCAATGGAGTTTATATACAGACCCAGACTTTCTGATCAGCTGTCAGCTTCTCAAGAAGGACTGTGTTCTTTATGGAGTTACTGAGAAAGTCTGTGAAAGAATGAGTTTTGTAGTTACCACTGTGCATGGTGCTAATTAATTTTGTGTTATTTAGGCTTCAAAAGTCTGTCGCCTCCTCTGACTGTTGTCCGGAAGACACTGGAACCCAACATGAACCCTGATGACTTTCTACCCTCTGTGATGACATGTGTGAACTACCTCAAGCTGCCAGATTACTCATCATTGGAGGTGATGCGAGCGAAGCTTGGCCTTGCTGCCAGAGAAGGTCAACATTCCTTCCATCTCTCCTAGTTGCTTTACTTTGCCATACTCCCATCTTAGCTCAAATGCATCATATGTTAACTGCTATGAGATTACTGCAGAGCACTTTGTGTGCAAGTATTTCGTTTGAAGTAATTGTTACATTGCCCACTCAACGTCATTTTTCCCTGCACATGGAAGCTTCCGTCTTACTACTACAAACCGTTATCCTTTGTGCAGTTTATGAGTGGAAACCTGATTTATTTGCTTAATAGGAAAGTATATTGAAAATATCCCACCTATATTCCAACCAAGGGCATTGATATTTGTAACCCCAACTTCGTCAAATTAATAGCATACATATACCGCTACTGACTTTGGCAAGGAAGCTGTCCTATAAGAATAAAAGCTCACACAAGCTGAACACAAATGGAGAGGGAGGATAAGAATCTTGAGACACTAATAGAAGCTGTTAGTGCTGCTCTTAGCACTGTAGAAACAGATTTTGGAGAGTTGGGATCCTTTCTAGTGATATTCGAAAGTTCAGAAGTTTTAAGTCGAACAGGAGGAATGTGAACCAGGTGTGAATAAAGGACAAACAGCAATGATGTTAACATGATCCAAGACACTCAGTTTTGTAATAGAGCACGAGTGTTATGTATGAAAGTGAACACACTTAGAAGTGTGCCGTCTGATTGCAAACAAGACCTGATATCATGCTGTATGTGAATTAGATATGGTGTGCATTGCGTGTGTATGTTGTATATTCGCATGTTTGTGAACGTACATTCTGGAGGCTGTAAGATAATCTTTGAAGAACAGAACTGCATTTCTTTAATATGTGTCCTCCACAGTGTGAATTAATTTTAATATACTTATTCCTTAAAGTAAAACTTCATACACTCTGAAGAAGATTGTGAACCCTGTGAAGTGAGGTTTGGTGACCTTGGAGGAAGATATATATTATATATCTATGTTAATTAATTTTTTAAACTAGTCTTTCGAAGCAAGTTGGGTTTATACTTCTAATTTGCATTCATGTCATTTTTTATATATAAATATGTATAAAACTGCCGAGCTATGCACGATCATTTGCAGCACTGCTGAGTCCAAAATTGTGAGAGAAATAATATTTCTAGGGTGCATCCATTGTCAAGCAGCATGGAATTTGTAGTGTACTGTTTAAAACATGAGGAAAATGATTGTTGTGAATGTTGAGTGGGACTAAAGACTTCTTGTCTTTCAGCTTGTTTGTTGCCTACAAAACATTTGTTATAATAAATAAGCCAGGCAATACAAGGAAAGTGGTAGAGATGTGATTTAAAGTAAAGGGATAAAAACATTCTGAAATGGAAACTTCCCACAAGGTACATATAAATCAGGTGTAGTATCACGGTTGGCAGCTCTGTATTTTCTTACTTCAGTATACCACAGTAGGACACATGGCAAGACAATGGTAAAAAGATTCTAAATATTGGTTTGTATTTAATGTTAATGGTGCAGTAAATTTTCTGTTCATGCTGGAGTTAAGTTGTGTTCTCATAAATTTCAGTTACTGTGTTCAAAATCTTGTTTTGTTCCCATATCTTGCTTTGTCTTCAATTATATGGACACATTATCTTAGTCCCATACATATACGTGTATATATTGTAATACATCCATACATGTCGAGCATTGTGATAAATGCAAGCTTAATATGGTTTGCACAGCTTTAGTTTGTGAAACGTTGAATTGTTCACTATGCATAAGAAAAGATTCTGTTTTTCTCTCAGAAGACTGTGTACACGGATGGTGAGTGAGCTGTATGTCAGAGTGAAAAGTGTTTAAAGTTTTATTATTTGGCAAACTAATTTTTGTTGTATAAAACTGTTTTCCAATTCATTCCTCTATATAAAATATGTATGTTACATTTTACTTTTCTATGGGGATGGATGCTTTGGAGTGCAGTAAAAGTCAGTTTATAATTTTTTAACTGCACTACTTACATAATACATTCCTCACCTTAGAGATATATTTTTGCGATGACCATTAACAGAATTCTGTGATGCAAAATGCATGAACAGCTCAAGTACTGAAACTTTTGATAACATGTCGCTTGAACTTGAAGGCTGAATGATTATGATTTTGCTGAACATTGTGTTTTGAATTCTTCTGTCGTTAACATGGTGTATGTTTCTGAGAATCATCTAAAGGAAATTCATCCTGTCTAACCAACACTGACAGGGCACATCCTGACAACACCAAGACTATGGTGCCTGTTCTAAATGTTTAAAATTCTGGCAGAACTCAAGAAAAAATAATGAATGGTTCAGCTGAATGGCTTCTTTTTTAACTTAATTTCCTAAAAATAGGTAAGAGGAGGCTTATGAGATCACCTCTGTATCTCCGTCTCCATATGCATATGTGGATGCCTAGCTCAGTTGCTAAGTCACAACTCGTTTACTAGGCAGTGGCTCAGTAAAAACGTTTCTGCGGTGGTCCGTGTCATATCAAATGAAAGTAGGCAGTTAGCTGCTATCAGAATTTTTTATTGCAGTTATTTAAATGGCTATTGAAACCATTGTTTGTGAAGTACAGTAATTTTGGAAGAACAAATATCTTTCTTGGTATGATCTCAAGAGACTAGTATTGCCAACTGTTTGTTAAGAGAAAAATAATTTCCCAACCTTAGCTTTCTGCAGTGTGCCTTGCAGCAATAGCATTAATAAAATATGTTTCTTCTTTTGTTGTATGAATGGAATGTATGTCTTGACATCCTTCCATTTTATCTAGAAGCATTCATCATTCTCACTGATGTTTTGTTGAGTGTGGGTATTTGTTTAAATCAACACTCAGTTCAAGTATATCATAAAACATGTTCATATATTTGAAACAAATCCATTTATCTTTCTGCTCCTCCATTTATCCCAGTATCATACATGGGTGGTGATCTGTTCCACTACTTCTTGTAAGGAACTTTGTCCTTTGCATTATTGTCACTCTTAGAATCATTCTGGTGACTTGCATTTTAATATTTTAACATTATAGCTAGGATGAGTTCAAGGGCATGGCACCAACATATAAATGACTAACAACACAATATATACCCATATGTAAATACTGGCCAATGTAGGGAGTAGAGCAGATAAGTCAAAAGTGCATGTACAATACCTGATGATGGCCAAAAGGCTGAACCATGTTGTAACGTTTTAATGTGTATTATATCTGTGTTAAGAGAAAACAAAATAATAAGTATGATTAGAAGCTTGGTTACAAAAGTAATGTATGCTTGGGACACCTTTGAAGGAAACTGGTGTTTAGGGTGGACGATGGGAATGACTGCTTCTCAGCCTTCTCCATTCAACAACAGGACATAGAGTTGTCATGTTTGCGGTGAGTTGACATACACTAGCATGTCACAGCAGGCTATTTACAGTGAACTGTACATACAGTCAAGTGGTGTTCCTTTACTGTCATAGTTGCTCTGTAAGTCTGTGCTTTAAATGGATATGCCAATAAGCACTTAGTTCTTGCAAGGCCCATGGTAATGGTGCAGCAGCTGTAAGGCTGTACACAGAGAGATGTCCTCAATGCAGACATCTGCACCCATGCACATTTCATGTCATTGATCACAGCAGGGAGACCGGCACTGTTTGCCCTTCTACAGTTGGGAGTGGAAGATGGAGAAAGTCATGAAAGCTGATGTGGAAGAGATGCATAGAGGAGAATCCCCATACCAGCATTCGTTAAATACAACCTGCTGAGCATGTGATGGGTACAGCAGTGTGGCAGGTTCACCTTGAACAGTTGCCATACCCACAGCATTTGCATTGGGTACAAGCTCTGAGTCTGCTTGATTTCTGCCCATGGCAACAATTTTGCCAGTGGTTCCTCTAGCACTGGTGAGGATCCTGTCAACCAGCCATGTACTGTCTTTGCTGACAAAACAGGCTTCACATTGAATGGCATATTGAATTTCTGTAGCACGCATATTCAGAGTCACATAAACCTACAGAGCACACTTCAATAGCTGTTCTCAATTAATATTTGACCTGGTATTTATTGATTGCGACTGTTGAAGGCCACTGTCTTTTGCCTCGTGTTCATTGGTGCTGCTTAATAACATTTATGGAGTGCACTTTGCCAGAGTTACTGGATATTCAACGAAACCATGGATGACAGTGCCCCAGCCCATTTCAGTCATGCTGCCAGAATGTTGCCCAAGTCATTCACCAGACCTAAATTCCCTTGATTTTTTGCTTTAGGGACATCACAAAATTGTGTGTATGCCTCAAGAGTGGATATTGCAGATGAACTGCTGCAGAGTATTCAAAGTGGCCATAGCTCAGTTCACAACACACATGACATTTTTCAATGCATACATCAATCCATGCATCATGGGGTCAAATCTTGAGCATCTACTATGACCCTATTGGTTGCTGCCTCCCATCACCAAGATCTGAAACCTCATTCTTAGTCTATTGTCTATTGCTTCTTGCTATTGGCAGAGAAATTTATGACCCAAATTGTGCTGTCCTCTGATATTAATAAGGCTACTCCAGCAACAGAACTTCTGCTGCCCTACTGTTGCAGGGAATAGCATGATTGTGTTTTTTAAGTGTTGAATGAGGACCAACGCAACGTCCATGATAAACTCCAGTTTCCTTCAGTAGTGTCCATAGCATATTGCTTTTTAACCACATTTCTGATCGTACTTTTGCCAGAACACACTCCTGACCCATGTTTATATATAACTATTTTCACAATTTTGGCACCCTGTATATACACACACACACACACACACCACTTCTACCCGCCATTGTTAGTTACCAGCATTTAAATATCCTCCATGACCTTTAGTCCACAAGCAAACTACTGACCGAGAGACCGCCGCTTGTTGGCGAACTTAGTGCCAACTTCTGCGGATAGAGGGGGTGTCGCGTGGTCAGTGCAGCAGATTCCCACAGCTGTTAATCTCGGTTTTCAAGACCAGAGTATTTAAATATATGCTACTGTTAATTTGGAGCTGTATAAATTCTTACTGGAAAATCCAAACCATTTAATGTTATATCATTAGTATGTTTTTCAAATTTAAATGTAACTACCAGAATTAGCCTGCATCCTGCACTGTTTGGAGTATTTCCATTCAGTTTTCAGACAGCTCTGTCTTAATGTTTCTGTCATGTTCCTGTACTTCAAGAAGAATATAAGGTTGTATTCGTGTGGAATGGACATAGATGAACCTTAGATGAGATCTCCCTACAATTTGCACCTGTTATGGTCTTTATATTCACAAATACAGGCCTGGGAAAAAGGAGACCACTGTATATGCAGATAATATTAAAATGTACGTAATAGAAATAGGGTGAAAGATGTTACCAGTAGCGGCTTCTTATGAACATGGTAATTAAAACTTGCTATTCCATAAAAGGTGAGGAATCTCTTGACTAAATGAGCGACTGTTAGTTTCTTAAGAAGGATTCTACTCCACAGAATAAGTTGTTACAGCTATGCTAGGGCCGTGCCATAGCTCAAGCACTTAGTCGCTGGCTTTCCACTGTGGCGGCCCAGGTTCGATCCCAGGTCTGGTCAAGTGGGATTTGTGGGGCAGATTTTCTCCAAGTACTTCGGTTTCCCCTGCCAATCCTCATTCCACCAGTTGCTCCACAATCACCCTCACCTATCATCTGGGGCTGGTACAATAGACCAGAAGCGGGAGCGGTACAAGGGACTTAGTCCCACCCCACTAGCAATAAAAAAAATACAGCTGTGCTAAAATTACTGGGGGGCACGTGGTAGCGTAGTGGTTGAGGCACTATGCTACAAGCCGGAAGATTGCGGGTTCAAGTCCCGATGAGGTCATTGGATTTTTTTCAGTTGACCCAATCCTTCCAGCCGCACTATGGCCCTGGGATCGACTCAGCCTCTAATAGAAATGAGTACCAGGAATTAAATAGTTTTCCTGGGGAGTAAAGCGCGGTCGGCACGTAAGGCTCACAACCCTATGGGCCTTCACAGCCTATTACAGGGATAGCTTTACTTTACTTACTTTTTTACTTACTAAAATTGTCAAAACTGGGACATTCCTAATAGGAACGAGTGGTTTTAAATCTGAAACTGAATATTATGCTGGAAATGACATGCTGTTGTAGAACTATACATCCCAGGAAATGCACAAAATGTTGATTGGAGAACCTCATAAAAACCAGAAAGTTTGATAGGAGTGAAAAGAAAAACTCCTGTCTCTCTGTGTACCCCCTCAAATTTTTTAGCCATTACCTAGGAAGAATTGTTGGGTGCCTTGTTTTAGATATAATCATGTATCAAAGGAAAATTGTTCAAAATAAGGAAAGGACTGCATAGAAAATGGCCCAAGACCTGGAGAAGTTTCTTACTCATAATTGCATACATATACAGACACAGGGAAAGTAGGCTAGCAACGACAGGGAGGGGGGGGGGGGGCCACAGACAGCAAGGTGATCTTATATGCCTCCTGACAAAAATTGGAGAGGATACGTAAGCTCTGTTCCTAGGCAAAAGTTCAAAGATCAGGGCAGGATACACACAGAAGGACAGTAATAAGGTGATATAAGCCGCCCCATATTTTTTCAAAATAAAGAAAATAGGCTAACAAGTTCTGGGAAGAATTAATTGCCTACTCTCCTGACATGAACTGCATAGAAAATGATGAACTGTTGCCTAGCAAGAACAATAGGGCAACACAGAAACAAAGGTGTTCTCATTAGTCGGCATAGAGAACGAAAAAATTGCCATGAGAGACAGAAGGGTGATCTCAGAAGCCTCCATGAGAGTACAGGGACCGCATAGAAAATGAAAAAATTATGGGGGGGGAAGAAGAGAAAGTGGGGTAGATAGATTGGGAGGAAGAAACATTTTTTATCTCCAGTTTGAAAGTTCCCAAGCAGTATCCACTTGTCTTGGTATGGCTATGATTGAGAAAGAATGAACCTTCATGAAGTAAAAAATTATGAAGCCTCAAGGAAAGAAGTTGAGCCCAGGTTTTACTGCACATGACTGGAATTAATTTTGATATTTATGTTGGAATGGCTGCATTATAGTGAAATTCTTTTCTAACATGGGGAGAGCTACATTAGGGCAAAATTTTGATGTTGCCATTGTGAGGTGCTGCATGTGAAGAATGCAGTGAAACATGGAATTTGGGTACAAACTCAGCCTTTGCTCTAGGACCAAGTGAGATGAGATAGTGATGATGAATGATTTCATCAAATTGTTGTGTCCTTATAGTCGTATATTCCTTAAGACTGCTGTACACAGTGGATTATTTTGCAAACAGAGATAGGGGATGCAGATATTTATCACTAATTGGATCATAGTGTCATACTGTTTTTGCTGGTTAAAGACTTTTAATACAGTGCCCTCACTAAACTCTTGATATTATATCTTATTAACAGCATTCCCATCTGTTCACATAAGGTTACAATTGGCAATCTTCTATTATCCTGAGGACTTTAATATAGGGAACAGTTGCCTCAGTCTGTAATTATCTTTGTACAGAATACAGGATATGTGGGTCCCATATGTTAATTTTGGATCAAGTGTGATGCCAAGATACTTTGGTTCATTTGTCTGAGCTATGTCGTAAAAAACTTCACTGGATGCGTAATGTGGCAATAGTCACACAGTTGTTTGGAAAACAGAGTAATTAGGCATTTTTTGGTATTAATTCTTCATTTCCAGAACAATTGTTCTAAAAGGCCTATACCAGCATTTAACTTCCTAACTGCTATATCTATGCTGCCAGACCAAACACTAATTAATATTCATGTCATCAGCATAGACCAAAATGGCTACATTAGTGTCGTTTCAACTGACAGAATGTCATTAATATAAATATTGAAGAGTGTGGGTCTGAGCAAGCTACCCTAAGGTACTCTGACATGAATAAGTTTTTATGCATTATACAGAAGGAGATAGTTGTGTATTATATATATATGTATTAATTGAGGTGGGATTATGGCCATAAGAAGTTTAGCAATTAGCCCTGTGATACAGACCTTGCTTGCTCAATATCTAAAAATAATGCTGTTGTAGCTTTATTATTGGTAAAACCATGTGACATTTCTATGATCCTTAACAATACATGTGTTGTGGACTGTCCTCTTTTACAACCATACTGGTCATTTCTGATAACTTTCAGCTGTAGAAGTTGAAAGTTGAGTCTTTTCAAGATGATCTCAGGAGCACAAGGCTTACATAGAACAAGCAGGGCCCATTCCATGAACCTCTAGATCCCCAGACCATACACCATGCTACTTCTACTTATGCTGCAGTCCCTTTGAGAGTGAATTTCAGATGCCATAGCCAATGTTGATGAGTCACAATTACTGTGTACATGGGAGGAATTTGAATATCACATTGATGTTTGCCAAGTAACTGAAGTAGCACAAATCAAACATCTCCACGTGAACTTTATGAGGTTCCATGCTGTTTTCAAGATGTTTTATGTTTGTATTTATAACCCTCTCAACATCATACACATTTTCCTATGACCTGAATCACTCATAAGAGGGATTATGTTCATCATTCTGTTGTGCTGGTTAGTGATTTATTTTGCAGAGGGAGTGTACAAGGTGCAATTTCTTGTCATTGTGGTAGACTAAGTATATTACATTGTCACTTTTTACAAACGTTAAGTCTGCAACATGTTTTGACCTTGTAAGGTAGTCATCAAGTAGATTTTTTGTAATCCCTGCATTGTACTGCTTTTTCTGATTGGAACTAAATTAAACGTAGTTTTAAGACAGCCAGCTAGAAAAAGTGACAACCACAACAAGGAGCTTCATCTTGAAAACTGCCCCTCTGAATTAAATATTCATGAGAAACTATTTTTCCCTTAGCTAGTCAACAAGATCCCTGCAATTAAATGGAAATGAGAGGTTCATTACAATGTTTGAACACATACATACCCACATATACGAGGAAACAGCAATATTTCTATTTAGTTATTTAGTTTCGCAAGGTGGAGTGAGACTGAATCCACTTGTTATGTCGGCCACTAAGTGACATATTATACCAGCCCTGGATGATAGATGAGTATGAAGCATTTTCTTGGAATGAAAATTGGCAGGGGAAACCTTCCCCAGTGCCACTTTGTCCACCAAAAATCCCACATGACCTGGGATCAAACCCAGGCCACTAAGTGCCTGAGATATGGCATGGCCCACTTAGTGATAATCTTAGGTGAAAAAGTACAACGATAACAGATCAAAACCTAATTCAGGAGGAAATTAAGAGGCAACTGAACTCGGGTAATGCTTGCTACCATTCAGTCCAGAACCTTTTGTCTCCTTGTCTGCTGCCTAAAAACACAAAAATTCTTATACAAAACTATAATTTTGCCTTTGTTTCTGTATGGGTGTGAAACTTGGTCACTGACATTAAGGGTGGCACATAGACTTTTGGTGTTTGAGAAGAGGGTGTTGAGAATATTTGGACCGAAGAGAGATGAAGTGACAGGAGGTTGGAGGATACTGCATAATGAGGAACTTCATAACGTGTAATCTTCGCCAAGTATAATTAGAATTATCAAGTCAAGGAGGCTGAGATGGGGAGAAGAGGAATGCATATATGATATTGGTGGGAAAGCCAGGAGGAAAGAGACCACTAGGAAGACCAAGATGTAGGTGGGTGGACAAGCGCCATAGCTCAAGCGGTTAGTCGCTGGCTTCCCACCGCAGCAGCCCAAGTTCGATTCCTGTTCTGGTCAAGTGGGATTCGTGGTGGACAAAGTGGCACTGGGGCAGGTTTTCTCCGAGTACTTCGGTTTCCCCTGCCAATCTTCATTCCACCAATTGCTCCACAATCACCCTCACTTATCATCTGGGGCTGGTACAATAGGCCAGAAGTGGGCGCAGTACAAGGGACTTAGTCCCACCCCACTTACTTACATGGGTGGACAATATAAGAGACAGGATTCTCTCATGAACACGGTAATGAACCTTTGGGTTCCAGAGAATGCTGGGGAGTGAGTAGCTGCACAGTTGGCAGCTTCTCAAGAAGGGCTCAGCTATATGACTGAGGTAAATGGAAATTACTTTATTTTGAGCACGAGTATGAAAATATTTAAATAACATGCTTCATACTCCATCACATAAACAGGAAAGATTTGGGATCCAACTACACATTGACTCATTTCCCCATACCCTCATTTGCAGGCATTTTAAGATGCTTTCTGCTTACAGGAACTTCTATGGCTTGCACATTGTGACATTAAATTCAAACTGTTTATGTTTGTAAAAGTACCTCAGTCTTCACAAGTTCTCCATAACCTGGGTTTTGATTATGCAAAAAACATATTTGTTTATAAAATGACAGCTGAATTTTTTTTTTGGGGGGGGGAGGCAGTCTCTTATGGGGTCACAGCATCATGCCATGTTACTGGAACTGTTACATTTTGATGAAATATGAAATTAGACACTCTGATATGACCAGTGTGAATAATAAACTTTAATACATCACAAATGCTTTAAACAGTGAGAGCCACTTTACAGAAACATGATAAAGTACAGCCAGGCCATACACATATACATTTTAAACAGGCATGTTTCCATATGTACAGTAGTCTCTCATTTTTAGACACTGCAACCCTGTGGATCATCTATTAAATCTGATATTGGGGAGTCTTACAAACATTTATCAACACCCAAATTTAGTTAAAACTGGACAAAAGAACAAATATAAAGACCTACTGTGTTTATGCACATATCTCAAGCATAACTTATTAAATATCTGTGTGAAAGCTGTTTCAAACATAAGCTGTACACAAAAGGAAACATGTTTTTAAGGTTTCTGAGACAATAAGAAAAGCGACACTGAGTACATTTTCTAACTTGCATATTCAACACTCAGTAGTGGTCTTCCATGCTCATATGGAAAATACCAAACTATAAGAATGGTTTTCCAGACACAAAAATTACTAATTCCCTTATTCTCAATAATAATATACAGAGCATCCCATCCTTATATGTTTAAATATAGCCGTCTGGTGTCACAGTCTTAATCAT
This sequence comes from Cryptotermes secundus, assembly GCF_002891405.2. Lineage (NCBI taxonomy): Eukaryota > Metazoa > Arthropoda > Insecta > Blattodea > Kalotermitidae > Cryptotermes > Cryptotermes secundus. Next base: position 276,629 of record NW_019726235.1, read on the forward strand.
AAAAAGCATTCGCATGAAAACAAATATTTCAGTTACTGCAGCAGAAAATCACAATTAAGCAAACAATGTATGTATTTTCTTGTCATTTATAGTTTGCATACTTTCAGTCTTGATTTGCTTTGTAACATGCTTGAAATACTGTCATTTATCAGTACTTCTGTTTCAGATCATGAAGATGAAGAAATGGGCTGAAAACAATTACACACCAAGGAGAATATCTGTGTCTAATTATAATCTGACTTTGGCTACTGAGGTTCAACAGCCATGTTACAAGAAATATACACATCCCTACAAGACTCCTTATACACTGAAAGCAAAAGTTTTATGAAATGGTTTGACTGGTGACCCACACTGTATACAGTTTATATTCTTGAATTCAGAGATGAATTACAATATCATTGCAAGCCAACCAACAATAAGAAAAGATCCCCCTACAGGCGTAAGCCAACGCAGCTCACTCTTCCCTGTGAGAGCATGGTAATAGCAAGTACCACAGAACAGAACCATTCCAAGGGCTAGGAAAGAGCCACTCTGTGGAAAAAGAAGAAACATAAATTTAAATTTTAAACTCTGTAACAGAGACTGGACAGGATGCCAATCAACAACAGTTGCATAGCTTTCTTGTCTTGCATATTCATGTACCTTGTTTAAATTGATTTGCAGTCACTTTTATATTTATTTTTGGTTTATTTAAAGCTAAGATTATATATAAAACTGAATGACATCATGATTAGTGAAGTCAAAAGGATGAGGAAACAATCAGTCATGGCCTAATTTAAGGTACTATGCCCGCATTTGCTGGGAGGAGCAGATAAAAACTGGAAAAAGACCTGTGGGGATGGCCAATCTGTGCTAACCACTCAACCATGATGTTTATCTCCACCCAAAATCTCTTTTATGTAAGACTATTGTGTGTCTGTAACCCATGCATGACCACTTCATCGTGCTTCTTCAATACAAGCAATGTGTGCCCGACCAACTATAGTTATTAGAAGGTTTTCACAAATTCCAAGGCATCTTTCTCTCTCTCTTATTTATTTAGAGCTTTAGCAAGGAATTGCCTAGTTTCAGTATGGTCAGTCATTAAGAAGCCATGAAAACCACAACCCAATTCACAAAGTCCCAAGCTCCAAGTTGTAACAACAGGTCCCAAGGCAGATGCCACTTTGCAGTGACATAGAAATGATGTCCATGTCACACAGTACATATAAGACATGAACATTTGTTCACCAAGTTCTCAAAGGTACTATTTTAGAATGCTGACAAAAGAAACTGGTTAATTATAACTTTCTCAATTCCTACTTCGTCACCACGTTAAATGAATTTGGCTGCCACGCTTTATTCAAAATAGCTACTGACTGCCCCATAAATGTCGATGACAAACATAAAGCCTAGTTCACAATTAACTGCCATCCATGACACTAACTATATCCAGTACACAACAGCAAAAATAAATGTAATCAGTAAATGATCACTTATTAAGTAGGAGGTATCAAATTGCACTGAAACTTCTCAACATTTTGTGTATCAGTAAAACTTGGATGTGACTGAAGAGTCTTTACTCTGCTGCTCACAGATGGTTTACAATTCCCTGTGTATATATCCCTCTACCACTTGGAGACAAAAAGAGAGAGAGTTATGAGCAACAATGGAAACTTCGGAGCTGTCCAGTTACAACTCTCTAACTGTACAATATGAGATGTTTTGAGATGAGAAGAAAACTTTAGTTTTTTAATTGATTTTTAATCTTAGTTCTTCATAAAAATGTCCTTGGGGATAGACATTTTCTACCATTGAAAGCATGGACCTTTGGATTCTATAATAAGCTTGCTTTTCCTGCTTCCTGACTGTTATATACCTGAACAATGCCATCTTCTGAGATGTGGTGCCATGTAGATCTTGTGTAAACCAACATTTTGGAGGAACATCAGTTTACACAAGATCTACATGTTGCCACATCCCAGAAGACAGCATTCTTCATAGTTACCGCTGTGAAAACCTCAAATCTTAAATATTACATATATATTCAAGTTCAGGGAGAGCTTCTGTAACATTTCAGCTGTCATGCATCAATTCATGACATTCATTCTCTTGTGGTATGCAGTTCAAGTTTAATGCATGGCCTTTCATATGGATATGTTCCATCCAAATGGTTTGCCCTCTGCACAATACTGCTTGGTGTTTCACGGATGCAATATGCCACAATGTAATACTCCTTCTTTCCTACCATAAAGTAGTATTTAAAATCATACCCTTCAGCAATTCATATACAGGTTGATTCAAAGTCTTATGGCCAAAATTTAAGAGGCTGTTGGGGAGATAATTTGTTGCAAAACATGTCAAATTGCTACAAGCTGGAAGATCATGGGTTCAATTCTCAATGAGGTCACTGGATTTTTCAGTTTACCTAATCCTTCCAGGTGCACTATGGCCCTGGGGTCAACTCAGTCTCTTAAGAGAAATGAGTACCAGGAGTCTTCCTGGGGATAAAGGGTGGCCAGCGGGTAAGGCTGACTACTTCACTGCCATCTGTGAGCCGATTCTCTAGAAGAAGTGGGAGCTTTGACGTCTCACAGCCCTATGGGCCTTCATGGCCTGTTATAGGGATACCTTTACTTTTTCTTTTACCTTTTACAGAAATGAAATCCACTCATTTATACATTTAACATGTGTTTATTATTGTTAATTTACAATGAATGAAAGGCAAAGATTCCATTCTATTAGCTATTTTAGTAACACATGTGACAGTCTGTAGTGGGGACTTGTACACAGTTACTTCCACCAGCTCACAAACTGAACTGAGTCCTTGAAATGAACCAGTTGTCTGGCATGGCTCTGACTGCCTATCACAGCTACCAGGATGCAACTGATCAGGTCACCACAATCTTGTGCTTTCTTTCATGCATTCCCACAAGAAAAAGTCAAGCAGGTTCAGAACATGTAGGTCAGATGAACAGAATCCGATGGCAGATCCATGTGTCCACATAATGGTCCTTCTACTTGGTACTGGGCAGGAAAAGCGTGGAGAAACACAGTTGTTCATAATTTCTGCTCCATATTATCTCAGCAACCTACAGTTTGTCCACAGGACTTTAACTCATGCTATACAATCATTTTTCTGAAATTGGGAAGACTGCAATTATCTTAGTAGCAAGAATTCTATCTTTTGGGATATAACACTGTGCATTCCATTGAAAATCAACCGACACTTCAGAGAAACATGTCACCTCCATTTAAAAGGTGAAGAATAAGCCAAGCAAGAAACCAGAGTGAAGCAAGTGGCAGCCAGAGTTGGTTGACCTTCAAATGAACTACATAGCACTATATCCCAGAAGACAGAACCTGTGAGAATCTCAAATCCCACATCTTAGTACCAGAATATGTTCTCTCAACTGTATTATACTGCTGAATATTTATCCTAATGTGTTTTCTTGAACTTCGTAGCCTAAGGGGACGGAACGCTTGTAACTCAGAGAAATAGGGCACAGGGGTTGGCCTAAATTGATTTGTGATATCTGAGGTTCCCATGGCAGTGAATACTAAGACTGCAGTCCCTTGCGATGTGGTGCCACATAGTCTGGTAAATGACCATTGATGTCTCAGGATCTGCTTCCATCTTCTGGATAGATAATTTGAAGACAGGAGCAGCATGAAATTCTTGCAAATATGGCAACCAAAAAGTTTCATAGAAGGCAGGGAATTTCTTATGTAGCTGAGAAACTATTAGCTATGGAAATGTGTTCAACATAAATTCAGTAATCAAAAACTTGCCGTTCTTGGCCAACGACAAAGTGGAACAGCAAGAAGTGCCAGGGAATGCAGGAAGTGATATCGATTTGCTGTTTCATAGATCTTCCTTAATTCTTCTCGACCTTCCTTCGGATATATTACTGTAAAGACAGACAAATTCTTATGTTAGGTATTACATGTTGTAAACATGTTTCAGAAAAGAATATAAACATTATTTGCGTTACACTAAATATTGCAAGTTTCTTGACTGCAGTGAACCTACCATGAGCTCCATAGGCTCCAAGGGCAACAGCGGTAGCCCCACACACTCCAGCCAAACGCACAAAATAACTTCCCGAATATACGTGTTTCCAAATAGGATTTGTGCATATTAGTGGCGGCTGTGGTACAGCTGGTGAAGCTGGCACTTCTTTCCTCTTCGGTATCATTGCACCTCCCTGACAAAAAAAGAAAACAAGGCAAATATAACTATTTTTAAGGTTATGCCAAATTAGCAAACTAGACATAATGTACTGAAACTTACTACAATTTTCACATATTCTATAGTCCCAGTTACTAATGGATTTTGCAGAACAAAATTAAAAGCATCCTGAAACCCCATGATGACAAAATCAAATTGATTCGTACAAATAACGCACGGAACTTGAACACACTTTTCGTTTCCAAGAGTGTTCAATATTAATTACTGTACACGCTGTACACGAACGTTAACGAGGCCACAGAATTTATGAACGCACATTTAAGTACCAACGTTTGATTTGTAAACTATACAAAGTACTTTACGTTTAGATATGACGACAGTAAAACTGGTGCTATAATTTCCTTTTAGATTTAATATATATACACTACAATATCTTAATAATGTTGAACTTATTCCGAAGGCATTTTAATTGGACATGTAACCTAAGCAACTCTGAAGATTCTCGCATCCGTGCGAGAGGGAAATCCAAACCTACAGGATTTGTGGTTCGCACAGCGGTTGTTATGAGGTCTATCTTCTGGGCTATAACGTTTTTAAGTATGTTGAAAGTCAACCGACGTTTCGAAGGAACATATATAATAATAATAATAATAAACCAAGCAAGAAACCAGCGTGGCAAACAGAGGTCTCTGCAGGCTCTTGCTTTCACACTGGTTTCTTCGAGTGAAGATGTTAGGCGTGAATTTGTTCGTGTTTTGAGAAGAAATTTGCGGTTTGCGGTTTAATAGAGTGATGTTAGAATACAATAATTAATTTTCGTATTCTGCTGAATTTTATTTGGTTTTCTATCCAAAGTGACAAGTAAGTAAAGTGCGGGGTTCAGGCAAAAACAACGGCCGGAAGTCCACGTGCTTCTGACAGTGGACCCTCCCAATAGAATCTTCATTAACATGGAAAGAACATATTAATTATATGAATTCAAAGTTAAATTTGTTAAGCTACATGGTTCCTTCCCTCAGACCTGTATTAGAATTGAAAATCCTGAAACAGATCTACTTCTCCTATGTTCTCTCAGTGTTAAATTATGGTATCATGTTTTGGGGCAATTCGCCACACAGTAGATCTATTTTTATAACTCAGAAACGAATTGTAAGAATTATCATGAAAGCCAAAGCAAGGCATTCCTGTAGGGAAATGTTTAGTAAACTTGGAATTTTAACTCTTTACTCCAATACATTTTTTAAACTCTTATTTTTGTTGTAAAGAATAAGGATTTATTCACAATAAATACTGAATTGCATAAAAATTGGACTTTCATATGCCTTTAGTAAGTTAACTAAAGCTTGAAAGGGAGTGTTATATTCCGGTATTACATTATTTAACTTGCCACCCCTCAATATCAAGCAAGTTGCACATGATATTAATAAATTTAAACATAATTGAGGAAGTTCCTTATAGAGAACTCTTTTTATTCTGTTGAAGTGTATCTTGATAGGAATAATAAATTGGTCTTGGGGTCTCTCAGTAATTACTTTCTTACATATATTTTAACTGTTATTTATCTTAAGACAATATATCTATGTAATCTAGTAACAGTTTTTATATCCAATGGTTATGCACCTGAATGGATCGATCAATGATAATAAAATAAATAAATAAATAGAGGGGCCATGTACTAGTAGGATGTGCAGAAATACACTTCCTCTGTCAAGCCACTTCACTTACATACACCCTTACTACATCCGAAACTGATTTAAACCCCTAAAGAAACGTGGTGGGAAGGGATGAAGATAAGGGTATGGACACACAGGAAGTGGACTAAAAAGTAAAAGAAGGAAAAAGATAAGTGAAAATCATATGTACAAGGATTTTCCAGAATTATTGCAAGTATGCCTCTTTCTCTTGAAGGGGGCCAAACATGTGCCGCCTTGTAGTTCTTGAGAAGAAATAATAAATATGACACGAAACTACTTGGTTTACAATTTCCAACAAAAATCTTAACAAACTAATTGTAAATATTTTAACATATTAAGACAGCCACTGTAGTTCGTAAGACATTAGATTTTATATCCATTATATTTTAATCAACATTATATGTATATATTTTAACATTCAAAAACATATTGTAATAGTGGCTTCCAATTGTAGTGATGTCCCTCTGAGGATGGTCTGTAAAGACCGAAACACGTAAGGGATGAAGGATTGAAATAAGAAAAATCTTTACTAGTCACACTGGATGGAACTGTTTAACCTCTTTTGATATTGTTAGTGTGACAGACCAGAATGAAACAAATCAAATCTTTTGGTACAGTTGATATGTTCCTAATTAACACTTTGCGGACTGGCGATTTAAATATTTAAATCACCCTGGGGACCGGCATTTTTATACCTACTACCCTAACTTGTGCACTGTTCACTTTAAAAATTAATATAAATTCTCCTAATTAATTTTATGAAGTAAAATTTTTGGAGAACACTTACCAATGCTCCTAGAAGTGCTTGAGAGTGTGATATTTCTGAAAACATTCCCCTTTGTGAAGTGGCATTACACAGAACTTGCAAATGTAGGCAGTCATACTCCTTTTTCTGTGAACTGCGCAAACATGGCATTGCCTAGAAGGATGCTTCCCCTTGGAATGTTCACTCTTTACAATTTTCACGAGGGTATGTTTCTGCATATCACCCGAGAGTCGCCCAGGGGTGTCCACATGAGGGCTGCATGGGGTGGGAGTTGATGGGTCCAGTCCCGTTAAGTCTGTGTCTGACTCGTGCCGCCACCATCTGGTCTGTAGCCCATGCCTTTGCCACATTCATTAGAAATGCTTTGTATTTCAATTTCGAATTGGGGTTTAGATTTTGTAAACCAAAAATGAATTGAAAATGGCACAATTTATAAGCCACAAGGCAACTTTCTTTGTCCACTTTATTGTTTTCCGAGTAAGAGAATAATAGGCCAAGTATTGATCGGCTCTATCAACTCCCTTCATGAACATATTATACACAGAAATACAAATAGGCTTCTTTACTTGCCCATGTCTCCTTTGAACATCAACCATGCTCGAACTGTGAATTGTGGAAATCATGTTCACAACATGAGTATCCCTCCAGGACTGAAGAAGAATATCCCCCTTCCTCCTGAATGTGGTTTCACCACGTTTCAGGGATTTAGATTCCTCTTTCAGATCTGGAGGAAGGCCTCTGTTCACCCTAACTGTTCCACAAACATGTACTTTTCTCAAAAGAAGGTATTCTGCAGTTACCACACTGTTATAATAATTGTCTTCATAGACATGGTAATTTTGATCAAGATATGGTTCCAAAATGGAAACAGTAGTTTCTTGTAACTTTTTGCCTTCACCAGAATAAATTTCTAAATTTCCAATATAGCCTGAAGTGCTTTCACTAACTACATGAACAAGTAGGCCATACTTTGTAAGTTTCCCAGGATTATATGTTCGCATATTGCACTACTCACTGACAGCTTGAAGGAATGAAGGCATTTATTTTCCTTTGCAGGGGCTACAGTTACAGTGACGTCACGTAACTGATTAGTCAGAAGAAAATGGAGAAGAGAGATCTATTCATGTTCAGAAACATGATGGTTGTGGATGCAGTTTAATTTATGATGCTGCCAGTATGTCAGACTGTGTAACACTGAATGGTAAGATGGTGAATAATGAATTGAAAAGAACTGGGAAGTTTTGTTCTAATCCTGGTCCTATCCCAGCATTTTCCCTTAGGGACTGATAAATAACATAAAAACTGAGTTAGGATAGACAGTATCCCATCTGAGATTCAAACCAAGTACATGACTATAAGTCAAGTGTGTTAACAGTAGGCCAAACTGCTTGGTCTTTGAATGTAGATATCAAAAAGTTGATCAGTTTGGTGTGTGCCTCATTTCTGAATGGAAAAACTTCATTAAACAGTATGGAGGTCATAGCATTGAAAGATATATGTGTAATGGGACAGTCTACAGAACAGTAATTCTGAAAGAGACAGATACACACTACTCTGTCAACATTTCTTTCATTAGCTGTTGGTGGTAATGTTACATGTTTCAACCCTTTTCTTGGGTCATCTTCAGGCATAAGATAGTACTGGTACTAGTTCTTGAATTGGGTTAAAAATCATAACACTGGAGGTCAGTGTGTGTTATTAGTTATCATAACAAACTTCAATCCAGGTATACAGTCAGTCAGGTTCCTGTGTAACACTTGTGCCATTGGATTTAGGTTCCAGAAAATGTGATTACAGGTACAGGTACTCAGTTACTTATTTCAGACTAGAATAGAAAATAACATTTCATTGAACATGTTGCCACAGCAGTACCATGCTTACTTAAGTTAATCATGGTTCCTTTTCAGTTCTTTGAGTCTATATTAATCACCTTCAAACTTGAATAAATGGATGTCTAATGGGCGGGCCTTCTTGGCCCTTGCACCGCGACCACAGTTATCTGTTGTGCCTCCCCTTCTGATTATCCCCTCAACAATCCTGTGCTTCGAATGAAGCGTAGTATTTTGTATGTGGGGATGTTGAAATAGTCACTTGGTTCCATAAAGTATTGACCCAAGTAATGCAATCTTAAATAAGCTAAGGCCTCACATTCACACAGGATATGTGTTTCATTTTCTTCTTAACACCTCTCACAAGTTGGACTATTACTTAGTCCTAGTTTGAAGAGGTGTCCTTTAAGGTGATAGTGTCCTGTAAATAGTCCTACCACCCATCGTAGCTGGTTCCTATTTAACTTCAACACTCTTTTAGCAGAGGATCCTCGTATGAGTCCCTTTGCTTGCCTGAATCCAGTCAAGGATCCCCAATATTTCTTATGATTCATATTTGTTAAGTCCCTGATCGCCTTTCTGGCAACTCCTATAGAGATTCCACAGGCTGGTCCTACGAACGGATGTGCAGCTCCAATCTTAGCCAGTTGATCTGCTGTAGATGTTCCTATTTCTGTAGTTCCTATCTAAATTCTCCATAATACATGCCTTAATGGCATAAACTTCTGCCTGGAATACTGTCGTGTACTGTCCAAGGTTAAAGGAAGTGAACTGCATAGGATCAGGAATGTGTTGACACAAAACAGAGAGGTCTTCCTGCCTATCAGACTGTACTGTCACCTCAAATGCTCCCGCCTTGTACAGCTTGTTCCCTGTATTTCCAGAGTGTGCTAATCTGTGTCTGTTTCTAGTCAGCTAACTTACAACCTCCCAAAAAAACCAGCAGTTCCTGTACCAAAAAGTACAACAGGAAGTCATAATGTTTTAATTATCACCATAAGAAAATCATAATTCCAATATATCATTCTATAATGGAGATAGCCCATTTCCTGAGCTTGCCGAACAGTCAAATTTCCCTGTGTCAAGTTGACAAAGGGAGCCACCAGAAAGAGCAGAAGCAAAATGGTGACATCAGTTGAGAAAGTGGAGGCTCACACTGTGATACGGTTCCTGCATTTGCAAGGGAAGTCTGCCAGGGAGATCGCTGTGTATCAGGAAGGTGTACCATCATATGACACAATGGTCAGGTGGAAGAGGCGCTGTCATTGTGGACAGACAAACCTCGAAGATGAACCCCGAAGTGGAAGACCATCTCTCACTGAGGAACTGGGAATTGTGGAACAGACGGATAGCTTTGATCCCATCCGATAGGCGCATAACTATCAAAGCTAATGTTCATGAGGCCCGCATTAGCCATGGGTCGGTTTTCAACATCATCCATGACGAGTTACACGTGACAAAGGTCACTGCACGTGGGGTGCCACAATTGTTGACACCAGTTCAAAAACAGTACCGGATGGATGTGGCAAACAAACTTTTTGCAGGTGTGTCAAGACAAAAAGGTGGAATTTTTCGACCACCTGATCATGACAGATGAATGTTGGGTCTATCATTATGACCCTGAAACAAAGGAAATGAGCGAGCATTGGAAACATGCAGACTCGCTGCAAGCAAAGAAGGCCAAATCCCAGCCGTCATCAGGAAAGGTGATGTTGAGCATGTTCTGGGATCGGTGGGGTGTTATCATGACCAACTACGCGTAAAAGGGCATCACCATCACTGGCAAGTACTACTGGAACCTTCTGAGAAAATTACAGGAGGAAATAAGGAAAAAGTGATGCAGAATGCTGGAAAAAGGTGTGCAACTTCTTCACAACAACGCACCGGCTCATCCTGTTTGTGCTACGATACTTGCTGTCAGTTTGAGATATGAAATTGTCCCACATCCACCATGTTCACCAGACCTGGCACCAAGCAACTTCTTCCGCTTTCTCGGCTAAAGATGCCACTTCATGGTAAGCGATTCCAAGACGATGATGTCATTTCTGCAGTGGAGGACTTCCTAAACAGTCAAACTGAGACCTATGATCAAGGTATCCAGCAGCTAATGCATCGCTGGGGAAAATGCGTTGCAGGAGGCATATATAGAGGACTAACTCACATACAATTTCTTGCACCTGTGTCTCTGTTTCTTCTGGGTGATAATTAAAATTTTATGACTTCCCCACATATTGTCTTTTGGAATGTGGCACTGTGGAGTATGGCAGAAGTTTACCAGTGTTTCTGAGAAATGTGGGGTCGCCATGTTCAGGGTCAAAGAGTAAGCCAAGCGTGCAGCTAGCAGCACAATCCTCCAGAATGGCAGTGAACTTCTTCTAGGATACACAGCGCCACAATGGACAGACTTGTATTCAGGAAGTCCTTGGTTCAAATCTTGGCCAGGATGCTGGTTATCCTGAGTTCCTTCAAGCAAATACCGACTTCCTTGAAATCCATTCCAATTCATTAGTCTACCTATCAACTGATGCTGTATAGTCCTGAACTGCCAGCATTGTTAAAGAAGCAAATAAAGAAAAACACAGCATCACAAATGACAGTACTCTTCACAGCCACTGCCCAGAAAATCCCAAACCTAACACAGTCCCACCATTAAGACAGTGATGCTGGTTGCTCATGCAACATTGTACGTATAAAGAACAGCAGAATTTGTGAATAAAATGTTTGTAACATAAAGGGCATACAAAATTTGTTCATAAGAGACTAAGAAACTTCAGAATTTGGTTACAGATCTAGAGGTTTTGGGTGGCAGTGCTTCACTTTGTCTTTACTGTGAATCTTTCAAGCTTACCTGTAGCATAACAAGCAGTGCTTCAGAAAATGGAAAGTCCCATCTGACTCCTAACTGGCACTCTTATTTTGTCAGTATACAAAAAAAGACCAACATTTTTCATTAATTGAAATCAACCTTTTATTTATCCATTTTTATGTTCAGTCCAGTCATATAATAATGTATAAATTTAAGTGTATACAAATATAAACACCTCATTGCATCAGTAAGCTCGATAACGGTGACCATAGAAACGATCAGCCTGGCGATAACAACCACCATCACCACCCTGATTATGTCCTCTGTCATTCCGTGAGCCCCAGTTCTGATGACGTTTGCCTCGAGCAGACCAATCAAAATTACGCCTAGGTTTATTATACCATGGATCAACAATAGGTGGGGTAGACACTCTGTCTTTGTACTGAACAAACTCCTGATCAGTGTCTGTATAGCGATCAGCAAATTCAGCTTCACATGCAGCTAAAAACTGTTTCTGTTCCTCTGTCAGTATTACACTCACTGCTTGACCTTCTCCACCTGTCAAGTTCTCTTCTGCTGTCATATTAACTGAGTTTCTTAAAAAAAAAATTGTCTCACAAAACTTAGACAGCAAAGGCACCAGATCCTTTCAGTCACTGTTTCAGTTACAATTCTTTGCAGGGGTCCTTTCCTTTTCAGTTCATCAACTTTTATATGATTTTGGCACAACCATCAAAGAATCTGAAACTGTCACATAACAATTCGTGTTACACTTCTGCTCTCCAACTTTGTTGAACAGAGTACGTTTAAATTGAATTGTGGCAAGCTAAGTTTTATATACTACATTCCTTAACCATAACTGAATGTAAAAATAAACCTTAAATTGTTATACTTACAGCTCTCACTCAGCACATTATCCAAAATCAGTCCATAAAAACCGTGGTCTGACGCTATTTTACGATCTGCAACTGCTGATGCCAGAGGTTCAAAAATCCTGTCAAAAGATTATTACAGTTCAGGGGTATGCCACACACTCCATTGCTTTGTACTTTGGTTACAAGTTGGAGATTAACAATGTCAACAATTCTCAGATTTCATCATGTGTAAAAGTATGGAAAGCTTACTAAGCAAAGCAACCTTACCATCCTAAATGGTGACCACAGTGTGAACATAAACAGTGTTTCCATGCATAACCAGGATACCAAGAAAATTCACTATGCCACTGGAAAAGATCAAGAGATGCATGTTAATTCCCTACATTCACATTTGAAGGAGAGAAGGAAACTTGTAACACGATAGTTCCACTTGCATCATATGTTGCCTGTGCCACTAATAATTATATCGCACTACTATAAAATCAGATGAAACGTACTTCGTCCACTCCGATGCAATGTGCTTTGTTCACAACCACCACTCGAAACCTTATACCCAATGGATTTTCTAAAAGCTGAACTGCAACACTCTGTTTTCCAAAAAGTGACTGATTCCCATGGATTAAAGCCTCTGGACTAAAACGATTACGAATGTAACTGGCATCTGCTATATCAGCACCACAACCTCGACAGAGTAAATAATCTAAAACAGCAAAATGGGGGAAAAAAAAGTGGGTACCGTAAACATCTGCACGAAAAATTTGTGTTGTCACTGTACTATACAGCTACACTGGGTGCATTTTGGGTAAACGATTTTAACATATGTTCAGAATTACCTGTTGTGTCTTCCGATTGATAAGTATGCCCTTCCGAATTTCTAATAATTGTAGAAACTGTAATTAAACATAAAACCAGCCCTACCGTCCCCTTATCCTCCTTCAACATACCCAACATTACAAAACAAATATTTTCGGCTTCACTCCTTTACGACTTATGGCGAAATTCTGCCAGCTGTGTCGGAAGTGCAAGGTGGGTAGCTCTGAACACGCTTTTGTAGAAAATGAATCTGTGGAATTATGCAGTACAAGGTCTACAGATACCCATATCACACGTCATTTAATTTCCGATATGATTACTTTTCCTTATATTTTTTTTTCATATTTCGATTATAACACAGTCATTCTGTTACTTAAAATACAACTATGTATCGAAAGGAAATAAATATTAATTAATATTTAATTGTAAATGTTACATAATAATCCTAGCATTTCAACAATCCCTGATTTTATGCTTTGCATATTGTTTTATTAACATACTTGTTATTAAATTTCTATGAGATGTTTTTAGTAACGCCCAGTATGTTCATCCCGTGAATACCAAAATCGCTCTGAAGGCAAAATGCACGTTGTCTTATACCGTACTATTAATGGTACTTCTTTTTTACTTGCCTACTAAATTTTAATTTGGAACGTCCGTTGGAAGAGATATGTTTCTGTACAACCTATGTGTTCAATGTTGGCTTCACTGTACAATGGCAGCTGCTTGTTCAGAAATTGTCTAACAGATGGAGGCAAGCCACTGATTGGGGCTAGATAGTCTTTCAAGCAAAGCGGTTCGGTGTGATACCAAAGTTAGTTCTCAGCATCGATACCCGGGATGTGTTTGAAATAGTACTATAGTTTCAGTACTGTCCTCGAGGGAGTTCTACCGCCGTGCTTTAAAGCAACTGTTAGATTGAAAAGTGTTAATAGAACTGATCACTCATCGAAACAATATTTGTCTTTCCTGCAGTAAGTAGTTTTGTTTTAGTAATTCTCAGTACTTGTACAACATTTAAATTTTTAAGTGCATTAGCAGTTTTGAAGTCAATTGCGTTATTAGCACCGCTTACTGTACCGAAATATCTAATTTAGTAAGGAATATGCCCGCAAATCGAATGTATGTAAACAAGGTCACACAAGTTTGCCTTCTAACGTTATTTAAATGTCATTGTCATTGTAGCATCAACATTTACTTAAAAGAATATGATGCTGCAGGGCACATGGGCTCCTCCCCAACCCAATTTTAATACTCCGACGACGACACGTGTGTTGTTAATACGTGCACATTTGCATTTTGTGTTCGAGTGCATAATCGAATTTCTGACTGGTTTTATTTTTCGCTGTTTCGTAGTATGAAATTGTAATTGTGTTTACAGATATGTAGCATACGTAAGGACAAGCGTAGTTGTCATTTAATTAGCTACTACAATTGCTTTGGAATCTTTTCTTTTTTTACTTCAGGCTTGGAACGTGGTAGCAGCGGCCAAGGAGGAAATCTAGGTCAGGCATCGTTGAAGGAACCAATGGGAGAGCAGAACTTGGTCACGTGTGTTTGTTGTTATCTGTCAGCTGTTGGGCCCGGGAACCGGCCGGTGAATTTTGCAGCTAGCAGCTGAGCTCGACAATCCAGCCAGTCACGGAGCAGGCCGGTGAGTGTCAGCTGATTGGCTTTGTGCTGCGGTATAACGAGCCGACGTTGGTCGTGTGTAGAAGAAATACTTTTGCGTCACTTCATTATGATACGTTCATATTGTAGAACTCTTTCGTTCATGAATATCTGTAGACTGGTGAAGACAAGTTTCTGCTTCCAAGAGTATGAACAAACGTTGTCGTCCTGTAAGTGGTGTTATATTGACGATGTGGTTTAGTGAGGACAAATGAAAATCAAGTGGCAAAAAAGCGAAACACTCAATTGACTCTTTCCGTTACAGAGGTTTAGTAACCTTTGGGCGCGAAAGAAAAGAACATTTCGGAAAAGGATTTTAGTTCCATTTTAGTGCGTTGTGAATTGTGTCAGGAATTTGTTAATAGAGTAAGCAGTCTGAGTACTCACAAAAATTGGTTTTGTGATAATACGTAATTATTGACCCGATCATAATTGTGGACTACGTTAAAAAAAAACTGGTGCTATTCGGTGACCTACTTTCCAGTGGCGCCATTGTTAGAATTGAGTCGGGAGTGCTATTTTTGTTCTTTGGATTAATTTTGGAGCGGTGTGTAAATATTAATGAAGTGAACCATGTCTACCGGGAAACGGTTGGCTAAACGTTCTATAATAGGGACTAGAGTTTGTGCCCAAGGTGAAGACGGTAAATTTTATTCCGGTGTTATTCATGCGGTCAAAACACCAGGGAACTCCGACACGTTCGCAAATTCTGCTGGAGAAACGAGATATTCGGTGCGTTTTGATCCTCTGCCTGGAAACAGTAAACGGCTTGCATCCGCGATGAGAGAATACAGGGAAACTGAGCTGATCGGTCCCGGGTTCCAAGCCGTGACGGGATTCAAACTTCAGCCAGGACAGAAAGTTTTTCTTACGTACAATGGTCGAGAAGTCTCCGGTGAAGTGACGTCACATCAGCCTCATATAGATGAAGTCATCGTTAATATAACGCCCCCGGGATACGAGGTGAGTACAGTATGCGCTAGAGACGGAATGGACGAGGTTTGTCCTCGGTTAATGATCATGATGAGCTTATGAATCTTAATAGAAAATATCAGTAATTTATTTCTCGAACTTCCAAGAGTTATAAAATGAGAAGTGATTTGCATCATGTATAAGTAGGCAGTGGACTAGCATTTTTCTTCATTACTAATGTATGTTGTATAAATCGTAAATCAAAATAGAAGCTTTGTAATTTATTACGCGCTCTTGAAACCGATTGCTGATTTACGACAAAAATGTTGTGTTCTTTTGTTTCTGTACAGAGACTCTCGCAGTGTTGCAGTTACGATATCTTAGAATGATGCTGTTTGATAATACCGTATTCAACTCTTGAGCCGTAGGGACTTGCTCGCTAGGCAGTGGCTTGACGTGAGCAGTAGATGGATATACGTGTGTGTATGCAGCCGTTTTTAATGTCTGTTGTCTTACAGAGTGCGAAATATTTTAGTCCTTTCTTGGAGTTTGTGTTTAATTTGTATTATTAATTCGACCCACTTATATTTTAGGACTTGGTCTTCGTCTTTGTATTTGGTGAAAGTCACGACCATTTTAATGTCATATTTCCACGTACCCGGCTGTAGCAAATAATTTATCTGTCGATGGTAAAGTTTTTCTTCATTGTTTCTTTGTTGAAATCAGTTTTTTAGACTCCTGCGCCAAATTCTTTTGAATCGTCACGGGTCTTATGTCTGGACGAGATGTGTTGTTTTTCTCGCATCTTCTGTCTTATCCGCGTTGTCCGTAAACATGGCTACTGCGCATATCCGGAACAGCGCAATACAACACGGACATTCCCTCTCTTGGCCGGCCGGCTTCGTGACGTCATAGTCATGTATAGAGCAATTACTGTGTTGTAAACCTACCGCAGTGTAAATTACGCATTGTTTATTATCTCTTGCGACTTCTGAGAATAACTGAGCAACTGGAAAATGATAAACATCTGTTGCCTCGCGCATTGCGCTTACAAATACGAATCATGGTAAACTCGTCCAGTTGACAGTGGCAATGCTATATGTGCAGTAACCCTCCTGGAATTCTTTTTTTCTTCTTGTCCTTGAACATTTTTCCTCATCCCTTTTAAGCTCGATGTTTTCTCTTCTCGTTTCGTAGTTTAAGGGACACTGCCCCCCCCCCGACTGGTCGGAGCCCCTATTCCTGCCCCTACTTCCCGGTATCAGGATGTTTTCCTGCACGGCTTATTCTTCTACCCTGAAGACGGAGGCAGCAGGTTCGTCCGAAACGTTGGTACCTGTTGTCATATTAAATGGTGTCGTGCCCCAAAACACCGTAACCGTTGTTTGCATAGCCGTGAGAACCCGAGTCTGGTATGTGTCACGACTCGCCTACTCGCAAATAAAAATAGTTTAAAATTGTTCAGATAAATACTTTTTATAATTAAATAACTTTATAAAGACCGCCTCTGTGGTCTAGTGGTCAGAGTTCCTGCCTACAGATCCAGAGGTCCCGGGTTCGATTCCTGACGCTACCAGATTTTCAGAGAAGTAGTGGGTCTGGAACGGGGCCCACTCAGCCTCGTGAGGATAAGTGAGGAGCTGTTTCAAGGAAATAGCGGCTCCGGTCTAGAAAACCGAGATTAACGGCCGTTGGGATCCGTTGCGCTGACCACACGACACCTTCTATCCGCAAAAGTTGGCACTAACTTCGCCGACAAGCGGCGGTCGCTCGGTCCGTATAGTTCGCTTGCGGACTACAGGCCACGGAGTTTGTTTCGTTTATAACGTTATAAAAGAACTTAAATATTGTAGCGTGTAGACCCGTTACTGGGTAACGTTAGCAAAGAAACAGGTTCCCACGGCAACGAATCAGCACCCAACAGCAGAGGAACTGTTGTTGGAAGCTGTGTTTTTTGTGGTCCTCGCCGCGGCCGTTGCTAGGCAACGGCGCTGTAAACACATCTCTGCAGCAACAGCTGAACTACAACAAAATAAGAGCTGTGTTCTCTACGTGGTCCGTGCCGAGGGGTTATAAACGTGACGAAGTTTAGAGTTTAGAGCGCTCTGGACCCCCGTGTGTAGGCGGGGTCGAATACCTCCACCGTGACCCTGCGAGTCGTAGGAGGCGACGAAAAGGGAAGTCTCAAATCTGATACAGTAAAATATTGTCGCGAATATCAAGGGACTCAGACCCGAGAAAGACTGTGCTGGCAAGGGCCAGCAGCATATACAAAAGGCAGACCCGTCCTCTCGTCAGAGAGGGCGCCCCACAAAAACAAGACCGTAAATGCCAAACAGTAATAGACTGGGGCTCGACACCAAGACTTACTGACTGACTGACTGTCAGTCGCAATGTGACTTGGAGTTCAGAGCTTAGTGAGTTAAAAATCAGTCTGTGAATAGCAGACCGGAAGGTTGGTGTGAAGTGACCGCCAGCCTGGGAGCTAGTCAGTTGAATGAGA
This sequence comes from Cryptotermes secundus, assembly GCF_002891405.2. Taxonomy (NCBI): domain Eukaryota; kingdom Metazoa; phylum Arthropoda; class Insecta; order Blattodea; family Kalotermitidae; genus Cryptotermes; species Cryptotermes secundus. The sequence goes on from NW_019726235.1 coordinate 294,669, forward strand.
TACTGAGAGAATTGTAAGGCCATCTGTGAAGAGAAGACTTCGTCGGTGCATTTACTTCAATTGTGGGATATGTGCCAGATGGTAAGGACGTGAGCGGCCTGTGTTAAAACCCGTTACCAGGAAACGATTAGTGAAGTCGAAAAGACTTAACGTGTGCTGTATTTGGAGTGTAACTCCGCGAGGCTGTTATCATTCATTGTAGTTACGGTCTGTAAGTGGTCACTAAATCCAATTACCAATCCAAACACCGTCTGAAGTCACTCGATCACGTGACAGTATAATCACCGTAACCAAGCAGCTTACATTTCTAAGTAAGAGAAAGACATTCCCCACTGAACAAGTTTTTAAACAATGTCTGAAGTTTCAGACTAAAAGTACAAAGATATCTCACTTTTGTTATATAATGCACAAAAAAAGAACGGAAAGATCAATAACAGATTGTGTTACTGCGACGTTTTTTCATACCGTGACGTAGCATCTACCGGTGTCCAAAGTTTGCCAGTGTCGGGCTACAGGCGTGTCAGTCAGTGCGCACATATCCGCAGGGACTGCTGAGGCCGAAAGCCCCGAATCACGCAGATGTGCAGAGAAGAAGGGCGGCGCAAGCAAGTGAACAGCGGGGTTTCGGGTGTGTTCTGCATTTAAACTTTCAGCATACTGCACGCTGTAGCGTATTTGGTTGAGGCACTGTGCTGCAAGCCGCAAGATCTCGGGTTCGACTCCCAATGTCCCAATACTTCCAGACGCACTACGGCCCTCAGGTCGACTCAGCCTCTAACAGAAAAAAAGTGTCAGGGATATTCCTGGGGTTAAAGGGCGGCCGGCCGGCGCGTATGGCTGACAGTCTCATCGCCATCTGTCAGCCGATTGTGTAGAAAATGTGTGAGCCTCGACGTCTCGCAACCCTGTGAGCCTCCACTGCTTTTATCTGATAATGAAGCTATCGCCAATTTACGTGTCTATTTGTTTATTGTTTTCACGGCAGATACAACGATCCAGTGCCCCAACTTTTCGTACTGGGGGGTGTGAATTTTCTGGGAGATATCTTCAGAACGTTCTTGCAGCCTTTCAGTATGGTTTCTCACACTCTGATATAAACGGAGCTTGTTTCTCTTGTCAGCTTCATCATGACTTCCGAAAACTTAGGGAACATCAAAAACTCCATATTTGTAGCTCATTTTAAGGCGCAAATACCAGTCGAAGTCCCGATCGCTTTCCAAGCAGAGCAGGCCCACCATCAAGGAATATATTCATTGAGAACACGCAACAATTCATAATATTGCATCGTAGCATCTTATTAGTTACTGAAACATTCGTGACAGCTACACACACCACAGGACACATGGGCCCACAGACGAGGGCATATCCCAGAAACTGAACTTACAGACGGAAGCACAGCAGTTTCAGCAGCAATTTTAGAGACACCTGAAGATGACCAGTATTGGTCGAAACATGCAGTATGCATACACGAGCGGTGTAGAAGAGATTTTAACGATTAAAACTGTTAAAGGTTTTAAAAATAAAGTTGCATGTAAGATTGATAATAACTAACAAGGAATAAAACGGAACAGTTCGTCACTCATGGTATGTCCTAATAGCTTCAGATAACACACTTGTGGCCCGCGGGACACAGATTGGGAAGAGTGCCCTAGATGTTCCTGTGACCGTGTTTTCTGTTCTCTTACGGATTTTGTATTTAAGAGAATTGGTTGGATTGCCATGACCTTGATGGCACCGAATTGCTTCAGGTGTTTTTTTATTATTATTTCTGGACATCTGTACGATATTGACATGGAGCAGTGGGAACAACGCTGCCACTTTCCATACGTGGCACCGACATTTTGTATGTTTTATTGCTGTCTGCAAATTGTGCAGTTTATGTTGCCATAATCTCTGTTTCAAGTAGAAAGCAACACTACGGAAAGTGCGTGAAAATAAGAGTTTGGGCCAGGGTTCGATCCTAGGGCAGGTCGTGTAGTATTTTGAGGTGCACAGCGTGGTACTGGGGCGGGTTTTTTGACAGTATTTCGGTTCCTCCTGTTGACTCTCATTCCACCAGTTGCTCCATATCCATTAATCACCCTGCCCTCGGCGCTGACAGCACCGGTGCGAAAACAGCTTAATGAAGGGTGCGTTGACTGTCTCTTGGCTTCAATCTGGTGGCAGTACGTTACGAGCCGAAATATCTGGGAACCAAGCGACTTTTCAAAGTTTGTGCAATGTCGTCAGGCCCTCTGTATATCTGCCACCAAGAAGCGGTACAATGTTTGCCTTGGCCTACATCTGGCCTTGACCTAATAAGTACTTCCTAGAAGTCTTTGTTACTGGAGTGTGTAGGTTTCAGCGTCTTCAAGCATTCAGTATTTCGAGCGCTCTCGTGTATACCTTGCAGTGTGTTGTTCTGAAACGTCGCGACGGTGTCTGCAGTCGACGTAATTCCGAGAAGTATAAATGCAGTTTAACGGCCGATACAGTTAGGCGTTTGAAATATATTATGGCTGCATACTTCATGTGGGCATGGGGTAAAGGAGTCAGGAGACTCTTCCTAAGATTCATTTGGTACCAACAAGTCCCCTCCCCCGCCGGACTTAATACACCTTCATCTCGTAGACAGCCTGTCATGCTAGCTTGAACTCCACGCTGTGTAATTCTCGCTCTTATCTGTCTGGGTACGAAAGTTCTTCGTTGTTTTATTGATTTAAAATACTGTGACATGCCGCCAGGAAGGCTGGACGATAAGACGTCCATCACTGGTCAACGGCTAGCAGTTCCTAGGCAACGCAATATAAGCAGCCCGTTGCCTAGGAAGTCGCTTAAACAGCACGAAAACATAACAGTGTTACGAAGAGGCTAGCAGTGCCTAAGTAAAGAAGTGTTTGAGGCAGACATGTATTCTCGTACCAACGAGAGAGTCGTTTGCATAGCAGCAACGAAGCTGAACATTTCGACAAGCTGGCCTCTGTCCCGTCCGAGAGTAGGATATAAGTGAAGAAGAGTTCAGGGGACCCAGGCAGCTTTCAGATTCGACGAGAGCCGAGAAGAGAGTTCTGATCCAACGAGAGCTAAGGATAGCTCAGATTCAACGAGCGATCCAAAAGAACGAAGACACTCCACCCAGAATAGCGGTGCAAAAGTGTATAACAGTTGAAGAGGAAACGTCTGAAGGCGTTATAAGTGCGAGTGGTTGCGATCGTGAGTGTAAGAAGGGATTGTCCAATAAACGTCTTCGTCTAATACGAGACCCGCTATGGCGCGGCCATTAGCTCAAGCGGTTAGTCGCTGGCTTCCCACCGCGGCTGGCCGGGTTCGATCTCGGGTCTGGTCAAGTGGGATTTGTGGTGGAAAAAGTGGCGCTGGGTCAGGTTTTCTTCGAGTACTTCGGTTTCCCCTGCCAATCTTCATTCCACCAAATTCTCCATCATAACAATCACCCGGGGCAGGCTACAATAGGCCAATCAGTGGCTGCCGTGCCGAGTGGACCCAGTTGGACTCCACCCCCACTAAGCAAATTAAGAAAAAATTACGCTAGGAAAATAATCTCTGATAAGGGTAGCCTGCGTGCTGTTGCGATCCCATGCCCACAACAGACTAGAGTCACGTAGCAAATGCAGAAAAGCAATTCATAAGCAAAATGCATACACAGAATCAACTTAAACTGCAGTAAATTCCCCAAGGCAACTGACTCGAGTTGCCTTGATCAAGTCACTCTTGCCTTATATCCAATAAGAATCGAGAACAAAGAAATGCTTTCCGCGCAGTGGAATAACCCAAACTAACGCACATACTTACCGATCGCAGTGACGTTGCGGGCTGAAGCATGAACCATCTTTGCCCACTCGAACACTGGGATCGTGGGTTCGAATCCCAATTGAAGCATAGATGTCTATGTGCGTTTATTCTGTGTTTATGTTGTTCTGCGGGTACGTAGCGGCCTTTCGACGGGCTCATCCCCCCGTCGACGGAGTCCTACCGACTGTGTATAGGATAACGAAATTGAAAGAGCGGCGAAGGTCCGCAAGAGCTGTAGATAGATGAACTCGCATGCTTACATATACGTGACAGCAGCACCACAAGGGCCTTCGCCCCCTTCACTTGGGTGGACCACAAGTGGACAGGACAATTTAGAGAACGAAAGAAGGCAGCCGAAGATGTCCATCACAGGATAGGTCAGCCGGTAGAACCGCGTTACATTCCCGAAAGTGCAAGATTTTTCTCTTCGTCGGCCAAAACGAAGAATACACGGCGCCAAAACCAGAAGACGACTTTCTCCATAGTCATCGCCGTGAAAACCTCAAAACTTACACAGGTCGAGTTAGTTTAGAATACCGAACGATGGACGATGTGCAAATACCTAGTAATCCCGAGTTTCCCAGTATGTTGTGTAGGTCCGTCATTGCAGCTCATATCACCAAACAGCCGTCCATTTCTGAGAAGTGTAACAGCTGAAACCACCAGCGGAATCCGATATCGTTTAGTTGGCTTCCAGTATTTCGGAGACTGTGTCCGCCCCCGTCACCACGACACACCTCATGAGAAGGTTCGTGCGGACCGTATATAAACATAAACGTTAATCATAGATAGTTCGGCAGTCCCACTGTAGTTAACACGCGGAGAACAGCCATGGTCCATCTGACACTATCAAGCAGCGGGGCCCATCCCTTTTGTGTGTGAGGATCCACAACTTCAGTCCTCCTTTCGCTTCTCGCCGACGGGATGCCAAATGGCTTTTGCGTTACTCTTAGATTTATGGGTGCATACGGTGAAGTGTTGTGGTCTCGTGGGAGCTGAGGGTCCCATGGCGATGACTATGGAGAATACTATCATCTGGGATGTGACGCCGTGTAATCTGGTAGACGTCTACCAGGCTCTGCTGCTTCCGTGTTTGATTGCTCGACATCCCAGAAAATAGGACTCCTCATCTTGTGGTTTTCGTCACTTTGATGCGTTTCGTGCGTTTTTGCTCCAAGTCATGTTAATGTCAGCGCTTGTGTCCGTCTGTTGCTGCCGTGTTTCGTCTCGGATTGGATGAAATTTGACATTTCTGATCCACAGTAGACGCTGGGGTTCGAGTTTAATTTTTAGAGCTTACCATTCAGCCATAAGTTCCGCTTATCGCCAAAAAATAAAGAAAGCTCCTGGAATGTGCGAGTTCCAGAAGGTTTTTCTTTTCGACGTATCGGGGAACACCCATTGTGACGTGTGCAGTAAGACGACGGTCACATGTTATCAAGTACGAACGATTTTCAGGTGTTAATAATAACGTCAGATTAGTGTTGGGTTCTGCTTAGAATTGCAGTTGAAACGTTCTCTTAACTGTTCGTGATAAGATAAGATTAACAAAGCCTGCGGGCGATGTGGACTCTGCGCATGTGCAGAACGCTTTTCGAGGACAAATGGTGGCCATTAGGTTATCGACTACACCACATTTATTCGCAGTATTTCCTCATTCTCATATTGATATGAGTACGAAAATTATGAAGCGTTTCTCTCTTGGACTGCTTAGTTGTACGCACGTGCGATCACCACACACACACGCCGTTTACTTCTGCTTTCTTCCGCCATTTCATTTAACCAGCCAGTGTCACCCCCCACCGTGTACAGCAAGTCTCAGTCACCATGTCACCATCAGCAAGTACGCCCACGCAGTTAGTTATACACTGTATGTGCTCGAGGCAGTTGTCAATAGAATCAAAATTTAAGTAATCAGTTGTAGAGTAAACCCTCACTCCGGATTAATTGGGGGGTGGAGCTCATCCGGATTCGTGAAACAAAATGAAAGACAAAAAGAAAAACACAGAACACAAGTAGATTGACAATTTAATGATATAAATAGTGCTGATGAAAGTAAATAAAAATTTATCACTGTAGAGTCTTTGTTTAAAAACTGCGAAAAGACAGATGCACTTATTCACCAATAGAAGATTCAGAAGTTGTGCTTGTTTTTTAACGTAACACTGCAGGTTCGAAGAAACTGTGAAGTTTTGACCGAACAGACAAGTGACTCATCTGCCTTCCTAAAGGCCACGTGTTGTTTAAAGTATACACAAAAGAATGGTGCGGTTTCAAAAGTGAATACTAAATTTATTTCTCACCTTACACGGCACAACATACACCGTCAGCGGCGGCAAGTTTTGTCATGCGCTACCAGCAGGTCGCTTCTCATGGTTACTGCGTGGCCGCGGGGCCAGTTTCAAATATGGCGTTGCAGTAGTAGAAGGCTTTCTGTGTGCTCCGTTTTGAGGTGTCCAGATCTGTGATTACAGTGCAGCGTGAGTTTCGTGCACGGTTTCAAAAAGATGCACCACACAAGAATAACACTATCAGGTGGTACCGACAGTTTGTAGAGACTGGATGCTTGTGTAAAGGCAAGAGTCGTGGTCGGCCTCGTGTGTCTGATGACAACATCGAAAGAGTGCGTGTGGCGTTTCAGCGAAGTCCCCGCAAGTCTGTGGGTAGAGGGAGCAGGGAATTGGGCATGTCAAAAATGACGGAGTCCAAGGTGTTGCGTAAGCGGCTGTGTTTTAAACCGTACAAGATGCTATTGGTACAGGCCCTTACACCAACAGACAAAGTGAAAACGTGTGACTTTTGCGAGGAGATGCAGTTGAAAATGGAGGAAAATAGGTTCGTAGGAAGACTGATCTCCGATGAAGCCACATTCCACATCAGTGGCAAGGTGAACAGACACAACGTCCGTATTTGGGGAATCGAGCAACCACATGCACAGGTAGAGCACCAGCGTGACTCTCCTAAAGTCAACATTTTCTGTGCGGTGTCCCGTGACAAAGTGCACGGCCAATTTTTCATCGCTGAAGCAAGTGTGACTATCGACTCATTTTTGGACATGTTGGAAAGCTGGTTGTTACCCCAACTGAATACCAATCATGACGATTACATTCTACAACTGGACGGAGGGCCCCCCCCCCAATTTTCCCAGGAATTTACAGGTGTTTCTCACTCGTGTTCTTCCACAGCGCTGGATCGGACGTGCTACTGCAAATGGAGATAAGAACCTTCTCCCTTGGCCATCCCGTTCGCCAGATCTTACACCATGTGATTTCTTTCTTTGGGGGTTCTGGGCCTGTTTACAAATTAGCAGTGTTCTTGCCTTAGTGCCGTTTGTTTCAAGAAGACCCCATTCAAGTCGGATACTTTGGTTCATCTAGGTCACTTTTTCCCCGTAGAACAAGCAGCTTGGATGACAGCCGTTACAACTACAGAGAAAAAGGAAAATGGTATTTTCTTTATTTTTGCATGTGCCTGGCAACATGTTAGGTGAGTCCCTTGTCACTACGGAATGGCGCGTCCGCAGGTTGTGGATGGAGGAGACGTCCTCAAGGTATGGAGGAAAACTCCGAATATATTGAATAAACAGTCGCGGAGAGCCAACAAGGGGTGGTCCTTCAGCTTGGGGGTTGGGCGTGAGGCTAACAATGCCTACGGAGAGTTAAAGAACACATTTTGAAGTTTTCGTTACTTAGAAACGAAAATAGTGCCCCCCCTCACACACACACACACACACACACACACTTTCTTTAAGTCACAAGCTCCAGTGGGCTGCAGGGTTACGTAAGTAGGGTCTGTGTCGGGGCATTTGTCTCCTGGACTAGACGGGCGCATGTCCACGACAGTTTTTGGTAAAATTCAGACTTAGCAAATTAATCATCCACATGTTTAGGATAGTAAAGACAGCAGTTCCAGAGACTGACACTATTAAATTTGTGTCGCTATCTTCACTTCAGAAATTCCAGCAAACCGTGGGGAGACAGTAAACTTCCTGCATCTTTACCAGTATTCACGACTGGTTTCAGGCGACACAAGCGAAGACTTCAGCCCCAGTGTGACAGTTGTGGCCCTAACCTTTGTATTCCTCCTCATTGTTGTAATTTCCACGTACTGTTGTAGGAAAGTTGCGACTTTCTTGCTTGGTAATAGGAAATGCTTACGTCTCGTTTCCGGCGCATAGAAGAGCTTGTAGGGAGGCTCAATGAAACGTCATATCCGTTAAATTGAAGTGTCCCCTCTAGCCGCCGTTAGGAAATGAGGTGTGCACGACGGTTTAAAAACTACAATAAAAGATTCGCACACGACAGACGTCACAGAAACGACAGCTGTACTTACACTGATAACAGGAAGTATTTAGTTCATGGCCATGTCTGGTTGCCATGACATTCCGCGAAGGAACGTCTCATCTGCAAGCATTTCGGCCTGATTCGTGATGTTATCAACCGCTCACGTTCGCGATATTAGAATTAATTGCCATGTACTCTATATTTATCGTTTATTTAATGACGCTGTCAGTAGCTCAGCCTGTGTAATACTGAATGGTTTATGATTAATAAGAGGTGAATTGTAAAGGATGTGGAAGGTATCTTCCTGGCCTGTTTCAAGGTACTATCCCGGCGTTCGTTTTGAAGGACGGAGGAAAAGCGCGAAGAACATCAAAATTGTCAGTGTCCCAACGTAGATTCGAACCGAGCATCTCGCGAACACAACCGCTTGAACCAATTTGCCTGTAATTATTCGGATATAAAAATAAAAACAGAAGACGGGAGAAGGGTGCGCAATCCTCCCACCCGGATACATTTGTTTCGACACGAGATTTGAAGAAATGAAATGCTATGTGCTGGAGAGACCAACGTTTAAGTTGAGCCCGCCTCGTCTGCGAATTTAGGACCTGGTAAAACGCAGCTTAAAGCTTGGTTATATTTGGCTGTTTTATTTATCATCTCTTGAGGGGATTAGGCGCTCTGATATGTTGTGGAATAGTCCTGCTGCATGAGTTGTCACGTTTCGGTAGCTTCCCACAGCTTGACCAGCTGCCTTTGTGTAGCAAAGTCCAGTGCATCACGTAATCAGAAGTGTCAGAAACAAGGAGATGCTTTATGGCCGTTCCTTTTCTAGTTCGGATTGGACTGCGCCATAAGGAAAGTCCAAATGAATTAAGAAAGTAGAATTGAATGGGACACATCAGCTTGTGGTACTACGTGGGTCTGCTGATGATATTAATTGGTTGGGAGAACAGATGATTATCACAACGCGAAACACAGAAACTCCGTTAGACATTGAGTTCGCTGAAGAGAAAAGCATGTGATCGTGACACCTCACTCAACTCCAGGGCAGGATAATATTGAAATAGCCACCACGTCTTTGGACTGTGGCAGAGTTAAAGGTATTATGAAACGACCGTAAGGTAAAAGGCAAAGTTGTCCCTATGCTTAATTAAGCTGCAGGCCAAGAAGACACGGGGAATGGAGGTATTTTTTTTTCCTTGGCACTACAGCCCCAGTGGGCCTAGGCCTACGTCCATGAACTCCGTTCACTTCGGTTTTTCTAGATCTTACACATTCGGTAGGACTCCTTGGGCGAGTGATCAGCTCGTCGCAAGGCTTCTACCTGTACACAAACACAGAAAAACGCACACAAACATTTATGCCCTGTGTGGGATTCGAACCCACGATCCCGGCTTCCGAGCTAGCGAAGACAGTGCATGCCTTAGACCGCTCGGCTACCGTGACCGGCGGCGTGGAGGTATAGCTTCATGTAATCTTAACGTCGACACTGGTTGGAAGTGAGTGGTTAGTTTCACGTCAGGCGCTTTATCCCCGGGTGAAGATCTCAGGCAAAAACTGATTGGGCGGGCCCCAGAGCCGGTCTAGACGCTGTAAAGAAAATGGAATCAAACTCCACTTTCTCGGTCGTCCAGCCCATAGCTAAGTCTCTGTAGCCCAGGGACAGCTGCTGCTGTCATTCAGACCACAATCTTCTCCTTTTCCAACCTCCCATCTTAAAATAGTGGCATGTTATACCGTTTAGTCTGGTAGAGGCTTAACGACGTTTCGGAGGAACTTACTGCCTCCGTCTTCAGGGTGGAAGAGTAAGCCAAATAAATAACCAGCTCTCCTCGTGCAAAATCAGTTGAACATATACGCGGAATGTTTAGCGAAGTTTTGTCACCAATATTCGAAAGCCCTGTCACGTGATGGATTACCTCGCGGGCTGCGCGTGGGGCTGTTGTGCCACCAGTTGGAGAGCCCTGTTATGATCTGTTCTCCTGCGTCATTATACAATATTTATTTTGCCAGTGAACTTAACAGTGACTTAACGCAGTCCCTGTGGCCGTTCCGAATATCGGACTTGAGGGACATGAGGTTTTCGTCAGTCCCTCCAGCGGGATGGCAGAATTCGACCTCACTGCGTACCATTATCCTCTCATTTCGGGCATTGAATTACCAACGAAGCGAACCCCGACCTGAGCCGTAGGTGAGGGCTCCCACATTCCATACATAAGCGTTAATTTGTACATTTTCCTTTCCTGTAAGAAGCTGCTAGGAGACTGGCATGGAGCTTCGCTCAACTCCGTTCTTGTGCTGTCGGTTCAGAAGGCGTCGGCGAGTGACCAGGGTCCCCTGGTAGCGGAGAAGGGCAGCTGCAGTCATCCTGCCAGAGAGGGCGCCGCAAGAAATGGGGAGATCATGACCTGTTCGAAATACAGAATAATATTAAAATGAATAGTGTGTGGGTTTTATTTCCGGTATAGAAAACTGAAATGAACAGCCGTGGGGATTCGTTGTGCTGACCATGCGGCACCCGTATCCGCCAAATTTGGCACTAACTTTGCCGACAAGCGGCGGTCGCTCGGTCGCTATAGTTCGCTTGCGGACTCAAGCCACGGAGTTTGTTGTTTGTTTTGTTTTGTGGGTTTTATTTAAATGATTTATGAAATTGTCCAGTGGCTGGCAGTTGTGAACAGCGTACTCGGTAGTCCGGTTCCGGGAATGTTTTTTTTTTTTTTCAATAGACAAGCGACTATCAGCTTCCTAAGGCCTCTGAGGATGAGACTGCTACCAGTAATGAACGGCTTTTGTACCGTCTGTTGTATCTGTTGTCCGAAGAAAGGGTTTCTGTCCTCACGTATGAATTGAAAGTGGAAATCTTTCGTTGACACCTGTCGGCCGCGCTAAGATCCAGTTCTCACCGCAGGGCGACCGATTCAACTGTTCGGTGTCTTGAGTTGTGCTGGAATTGGCGACCCCGTTGTGGCTAGGCGTAACACGGCGTGAGGTAATCCACGAATCCTTTTCCTAATTAAAGCGTGTGTTTACCTCACGAATGGATTGGAAACTTCATGCCCGCATTGCCAGGAAAAAAGTGAAAGCAGACTTCTCTCGTAACACCTTCGAACCGTCGTGACTGGGGAACGTACAGGATGACGCAAAAATTGCTGCACTTCTAAAAGCCTATCACTTCAAGAGTGCGCATGTACCTATCGCTTGTGCTGACCCACTTTACCCAGAAATTGTGGCCAGAATTACCCCGCTTTTTTATATTTCGGTGCTGACGGACAGGCTGCGTGCCAGTGCATTAGCTAACAATATGAACTGCATTGCTTGGATGCGGGTGAAATCTGGTCGCATATTCAATAATGAAGCCGCGAGGTGCGGCGATGAGACAGCAAGTGCAACTCACCTCGCTGCTAGGAGCAAGGACGTGACACAGCGCACGGAGCTGCCCCTGACGGCAATCGCCTACCCTGCCCTGTCGTAAATGTTTTACGTGATAGGAAATCAGTGTGTTTTCGGAAAGGTTACAGATAAAAACAAAGGGAAACAACTTGATAATAGTGTGGCATGTAGCATGTGGCAATGACCTCGAAATAAGCAACTATACAACGGCCGTTACTAGGCAGTGGTCCTTGCGGAGATACTACAAGCAGGATAAGTTCCTAGTGAGTCAGTCAGTCAGTCGGTTGGTGAGTTAGTGACGTAGTTAGACAACCGCTGGGATTGTTGTCATCTGTTGCTGTTAGAAGCTGGTAGCCGAGGTCAGGGACAGTTTGGGAACCCACAGGAAGGGGAACATCGGCCGTTGGAAGCCACTGCCAAGCAACGGCAGTGAAGACGTGACCGTGGACACTAGTGTGCATGCAATAGTGAACTATAAAGTGTAGTCACTGGCTGTATCAAAGTGAGCAATAAATCGAGTCACCAATCCAAACCACGTCTGTAGTCACTGTAAAAACGTGACAATAATGAGGAAACTTGTGAAGTTTTCAGTGGCAACCCTGATTGTAACATATCAGCCGCGAGTGGCGCTCCGATCGCCATCAAGTAAAATGGTGTCTGAAATACAGAAAGCTTGGATATGACTAGCAGGACCCATTCCTTGGCTCCATAGATCACCGGACCTTGCTTCTTAAGATTTCTGATTGTGGGGATGTTTGAAGACGGAGTGTACCGACCTCCGATGCCACAGGCCGTGTGTCAGAGTTGGGGCGTACATGGGGAGAATTCGAACATTGCGTTGACACATGCAGAGTACCTGCATCTCCACTCTGTTGTCCAGTTGTTTCGTGGTTTTATCTGTAACCGTTTCTGCAATACACTAATGTCTTATGGCCAGAATCATTTGTAATAGCTGAGGACAGCCGTGCGCTAAATCTGCTGCGTTTATGCGAATGGGGATACGGCTGCCTGAGCGAACAGATACAACTGTTGTAGTAGTACAACACTGAAAGTGAGGTGATGCGATGCGAAGGAACGGTGAGACAGTGGGAGGGTGGCATTAAGGGAACAAGAAATAGAAGGAAGTTGAAGAGGAGATTGCGGCTATGAAGTAGAAGAAGAACCCGAACAAGTTGAAATAGGGGAACATGCGAGAATAATATGTAACATTTCAGGCTTTCACGGCGGTCACTATGAAGCAACCGCCGGTTCTCACGGTCTCTTCGCTTTCAGATTTCTTATATTTTCCTTCTACCCTGAAGATGGAGGCGATACGTTCCTCCGAAACGTCGGTTAACACCACATATACACGGTGCCAAATCCCAGAAGACAGCTTTCTTCATACGAGAATAAGTTGGGTCTGGAAGCGTTTAGGGTCCGGTCAGAAATGTAGACCTTAGGAGTTCACTCTGCCGACCGCGGTTTGCAACAGGAGACACTCGTGAGGAGGATGGTGTACATGTACTCGTTCATTTAGAGCCACAATCACTGGTAAAGGTAAAGGTAGAGTTGTCCCTCTGATTAACTAATTAAGCAGCGCGCCTTTTAGACGTATTGGGGTAGTGGAAGTATAGCTCTATCATTCTTGACCTCGGGTCAGCTTAACCACCAGGATGCAGCTCTTCAACCTGACCACATAGCCCGACAAAATTTAGCGTGTGTCCGCGATGCCGAGCGGTGATGAAAGTCGGTCAAGAAGGCAGAGGCGTGTTACGGACGTGCATGGCGAAACTGCTGAAGCAGTAACAGACGGTTTCGAAATGCGATTAACATTGGCTCTGGCGTACATTTGGATTACGTCTGTCCGTTATCAACAGAAGTGGCACGTCAAGGGCCTCAATGAACTGAATGTATATTGTGCCCGAACCCCTCAGACATCTCCCAGTCTCGCTTTTGGAGATTAATGAATTAACCCTTTAAAGACCGAATTTCGTCTAAATAATACATAAGAATTCAGTCCGTACCGCACAGGGAACATATTACGGCTCCACTACAAAGCCCAACCGATTAATGCTATTTGAGAAACATTCGTTGTCTGTTGTGAAAGTCATATTGAACGCACAGATCCACTCTGTGGGAAGAATGCAGGGGTTTGTTATGTTAAAGCGGGTGGGACATACATACAGTAGCCACTGGGGGTTAAGGTTTGGACGCCGGTGATATGTATTCTAAGACATTTCGTTGGGGGTGGGTAAATTGATATGATCAGACAAGCCAGTGAACCCCTGAACATGAGAACCTGAAGGGGCTTAACGTGTAGATCTACGTCATCCAGTGAAGAGAGTTTCACAGGAGGCACCCAGGTTTGTGTGCATGAAGATCACAGAGAACACAGAACTGGCACTAATCACGCACTGCTGTCAGTTTTAAATCCCTAATTAATACGTTAGTCAAACAACCTGCTTATACATTTTAAATGTTGGTCACTTTAACTTACGCAAGTTTCACTTCACAGCAATTCTCAAGATTACAGTAAATTTCTGTGTACTGAGTGTGTACAGGGCCAAGATATTAACCCCCCCCCCACACCCACTAATTGGAGCATTGACACTAAGAATACATTTCTTGTTGGCAGACACTTTCAACGTATTCGCACACATGGGAGAAATTCCGGCTGCAGAGCGCGTCGCTTCAGAGATTCCTATTCCAAGACAAGTGTCTGCAAAAAGTTGCCAAAGACGGAACACATTGGCACCTTAGGAATCTTCAGAATTCCCACTAGAACACTGTATTGCCAGGACAAGGCGGCATCGTACGTGTCACGATAGTAGCAAAGACCAGCTTCCTCTAATGGAGTGAGGAAAACTGCAGTGCTTCGCCTGCTGTAACCAATCAGTAAAGGGGGGAAGGAAAGATCCCTGCAAATGAGCCCACCAGTGCGGGCGACCGAACCTAGAAAGCGGTAAATCACGAAGCAATAGGCCTACAGGTCGATAGGTTTATCGACGACGTGGGCAGAGAATGCTAGTGAAAATGTAAACATTAGAACTGTTTTTAAAACTGTTATTTTCGGCTCTGTGCATTTTCCGGATTTATTAAAACTACTACATTCCAGAAATTGAGTTTTTTTTTTCCCGTGTTGAGGACAGGTGCTCTGACACTGCGGTGCCAATAAACTCGGGCGACAGACGGAGCCGACAAAGTGTCATCCTGTGGGCCCCAGGTTGCTGCAGTGGTGACTGGCAGGAGACAGTCGATGAACATGGAATAAAGAACCTCCTCCAGTGCCGCTTTGTCTACCATGAAATCCCGCGTGGACTGATCGGGGACTGAAATGAGGGAGCCACTGCTTCAACTTTGCGTGGAACTTGTTGAAAGAGAGTAGGAGGGTGCTGACTGGATCACCCTAAAGCCAAGGTGAGAGATGCGCGGTCAGGAGGACGTTGGGCTGCCGGAAAACAAACGCACATCGTACGCTTCAACATGGCCACGGGCTGCTGATTCTGCGCTGTTTCCTTCCAACTTCACGCTAGCTTTCGAAACAATTACATTTTGGGAACGGATGGCCCAGAGCGACCTGTGTCCTTACGCACACGGTTCATTTACATGCCCGACATTCCTTGACACAGTTAAAACAAGTAACCGCCTTTCCTTTCCTGTGCTGTAGAGGATGGAGGAGGCACGCACAGTGAGCACAGACAGTGGCGGCGACGGCGCGGAGGGAGGGAGCGAAACAGGTCCGAGTGAGAGCCGGAAGTGCGTGAAGTGTTAACAACAACAGCCATTGTTTCCAGTGCAGAAACACTCACACGTTCTCACACATGCAATGTTCTGATACAACGCGTACTTTCCGTCGAGATGCCGGAGATATCTGGCAGAGAAAGTTTCGTATACTCAATGTAGAAACGTCGTTTTTGTCTAGGCACGCTCTAACGGGGATCGGAACGCACTATCGCATCTCTGTGTAGTACCGCGTGCAGCAAAACCTCGCTAATCCGGATTAATGAAGCAAAAGCTAGCCCTGAAAACACTCAGACAAATAAATGGAACATTTAATAATATGCAAGATAGTGCTGAAGAAAATAAATAAAAAATATCACTGCGGCAATTTCTTCCTCAGTCACAAGCTGAAATCCGGGGGCTCCTTCATCCAGGTCAAACCAGATATTAACTTACGTGGTTTCAGTCTCTCCAGCTGCCCTCAACACCGTCTGGAAGTCCTCTTGCTCCTAAATCCCATGTGTCTTTAAAGTATGTACGCAACTGTGAACAGCATTTTTCAAATTTGGATCCTAATTAATTGTAAACGGATTAGCGAGGGTTTGCCGTATTATAAAAGGAAATTAGATGTTTAAAAAATCGAAGTGGAACAGAATATAAACAGCAGGAATATTACACGTTCGGCAGAGTGTGAACGCATGCAGTAAGGAGCAGTGTCGTGTTACATTTACTTAGCGGCGATTTGGAATTAATGTTGGTTGGCAGGACTGCCGCCGTCCCGGTTGAAAGGCTTCTGTTCTGCAATTCGTGTGTGTTTACCGTCACACATGGCTTCCCACGGGCTGCAGTGCCGTATGCTACCGGGCCCGGTACAGTTGTGTAAATGCCTTCTTACTGCTTGCATCCGAAACGGAGAAATGTCAGCGGTGATCACTCGGTTTTCTTATGCGCAGGCTCGAAAGGAGAATTTCGACACAAGTTATTTTCTCTCTTTTTAAGGAGCAGGGACGTGCATGGTCGTGGATTTAAATCGCGCCTTCAGTAATGTTGCAGTCTGCTGAAAGCCAAAATTGTGAAGCCAGCAGAGGTAGCCGTTGCTAGGGAAGGGCTCTGTAAGCACGCCCGTTGCTAGGCACTGACTCAGTAGCCTTCACGTGATTACTACGTACGCAGCATTAGAAGAGATGTAAGCGGTGTTTACTGTGCGGTCCGTACCTAGGCTGTATAACGAGGGTCAACTGCCATTGCCAGAGAATCGAGAGAGAGAGAGAGAGAGAGAGAGAGTGTGTGCATCGAAGCAGTCAGTTGAGAGTTGCAGTAGCCGAGGCCAGGGACCCGGAGGCTGGTGAAGACTGAGAAGAGACTTTATATGTGCAGTAGCTACAGTGATCATCTGGGTGCGTAACTCAGTGAGACTGTCGTAGTTATTTGTACTTATGATCTGTAAGTGATCAGAATATTAGATTATCAGTCCATACCCCGTCTATCGTCACATGTCACGTGACAGTAATTTCGACGTGTAAATTATCGTAGCTACTCACACCCGCAATTTGAGGTTCCACTGTGGGTTGCTTCTCCCATTCAGAGAGTCATTTTGGAAAGTGATTCCCGCCCTTGGGAGGAGACTACTTAAAGTGGCGATTGGAGTTGGACGATGCAGGGGGCAGCCGTAGTAAGCCGACCCTGCTTCTAGCTGTACCCAGGTTTGAGTCGCGTTAAATTATTGAAAACAAAATAATTTGGGCGCAATGTGCAGTGTGTCTCCGTTACCTGATAAGATAATAATGAACAGGTGTGCAAATGTGAACAAGTTTTGTCTGCCATTTTTAAAATTCGTGACGTCAATATGTTGGAACTGCGGATCGGACATCCTTCACTTAATCAGTTCATATCTGGGTTTTCGTGATTTTACTCACGTCGTGCAGGCGCGTTGCATGCTGGACTCTTGCAATAATGCACTGCCACTTTCTTCCACTCGGTTTCAGATTCCTCATTCGCAAATCGAAGCTCAGAGAAATGACGTAGTTAAGTAACTCCGCCTTCTCGCTTCTTGCCGTCCCCCTGCAACTTTTTCGTATAGCATGTAGAGCCGTTTCTAGACAACGGCTCGGTAAACATGTACACGCGGCAACGGATACGCATGCGACAATAGATGTACTGTTGAAAACGGTGTTTTCTACTCGGTCCTTGCAGAGGACATTGCGAACAAATTGTGATAAATTATGGATTATAATTAAAACTAGATGAAAGGAAAACTTAAAGAATTTTATTTACGTTTCTCTTCGGTGAAGCCACAGTATCTGGCCGCGTATACCTTGACATGTTAGAACAGTTCCTGTATCCCCAGATAGCCGATCTGCAACCTAATATAATCTTCCAAGAAGATGGAGCCCCCCACATTGGGGTCTGGATGTTCCGACGTCCCTGAATGCCACCTTCCAAGATCGCTGGATTGGACGTGGTTTATTTGTGTGTCAAATAACATTTTTTTAGTTGTTGTATTTCCTGTAGCTTCATTATCCTACTATTCATACTTTCTGTTCTGAGATCTGATAACATGTGGGAGGTTTGAATGGAACACTCTGTATTATGAGTAGTCAGGTAACCACTCAAGGGCTTAGCCATGTGACCCTCAACACGGTAAGTGTAAATGAGACCTTCCGGCTCGTATCGTTTTCAGCTCAAAATGGACACACAACCTCGACTTCAGAAAGCTTGAAGAGAAACCCAGGCTTGCCGATGTGCATTGCCGTAGGATTTATGTTTGCAACGCTGTTCCGTTGCCCAAATGTAACCTATAGAGACCTGCACGGCTTGGCATTGTAGGCGTTCATTTCGCTATGAAATATCGACAGTTAATTGGAAGAACGATTGTGATTCTGTACTGTAGCATACTGTTAGGTCTCGGTGCGCCAAGTTGTATATCCAGCAGTCACTTGCTTGTTGCATTCGGTGTTATTGGTGGGGGGAATTGCAGTGAATTGGATTTCAGAAAGCAGCGAGGCTTGTCAGCAGTTCTGAAACAAATCGCCCTGCCCCACCGCAGTTTGTGACGTAGCGTTTAATTGAACCCTCTTCGGAGAGCCGAGTTTTGTAGACGTCACAGCCATGAAGCGAATGTGTGCGTAATGGATGGGCCCGGGACCCTGTCTTGACTAAGTTCTGTCGTAATAGTACCTCAATTAGGCTACGATCGCTTCCTTCCAGATCCTTTCCCTGGTCAGTATTGACCAGTCATCCGACGCTGTACAGTCTGAGATGCTGACAGCAACGTCAACTGCCCCCCCCCCCAAAAAAAAAACCGTTTCGTTTGAGATTCTCACAACTGTGGCCATGAAGAGCTGTCGTCTGACAAAGGTTGACCGACGTTTCGGAGGGTCGTATCGTCTGCTTTCATAATCGAAGAGTGAAGCGATCAAGCGTACTGCTGTTAGAAATCGACAGATAAGCTGAAACTAATTTCCTTCTTCTTGCTTTTGTCTGAAACACCGTCCTGTTTTTATTTTGAAAAGTTTCGGAGGCTGGATTCTGTCTCCGTCTTCAGGTGGAACCTGCTCGGTTGGGCCTAATCAATAGAGTTAGTCCCTATCTCCGGACACCTGTACCAAAACCATATAGAGTATACAAGCCAAGTACAGTACAAACTACTGGACCCAACCGAGTAGGTTTTACCTGAAGATGGAGGCAGAATCCAGTCTCCGAAACGTGTTCTAAAAACCAGGACGGTGGATGAAGTCCAGAAACATAATATTTATATTAATGTACCCTCGTCACAGACTTTTAAATCTTTAATTTCCTTCATTTCGGCCCATGTGTTAAATCTTCAGCTCAGAAGACAGACATATTAAGCAGCCAAGTGTGTATGTGTGTTGCTTTCCTGAACAAGGGGAATCAGCAGTGTTATCAACTTGACATTATGCTCCCTTGGCTTCGTGTTCAAGCAGTGACAACCCTGAACATGTTTGCTTGGTGCAAGCAACGGAGTCACTCATCATTGACCTAATTGTACAGAAACATGGGCTGATTATTGTGAAAGCAAACAGAATCGCACTGCGGACTTCCCGACGCCCGTCGTCTCATTGTGAAGACGCAGCCTCCATTGAGAGCCCAGCGGTTTGTGTTGGCCTACAGCCCAGTTGCTGTTTTGGCAGTTTGAAACCGACGCATTTCATGCAATGCTATCTCGCAAGGTCACGCCGCAGCACGAGCCTGGAAATGCGAGGCGATGTTTACACTGGGACTGCTGCGGGATAAAATGGCCACCAGTGCCGAGTGGCACATAATGAGAACTAGTCAAAGTCCCAAAAAGCTGGCTTTCGAATAAAAATATATTTTTTTTAGTAAAATATTCGTTCAAAAGAAGTATAGTTACGTCACGTGTATATACAGTATTACTTAGAATATGAGCCGCCCTCGAATTTAAGACGTATCCTGTTTCTATATGTGGGTTTTAGGGAAAAAGAAATCAGAAACGGGAGCATTCGTCGAACTTAAGGCGCGCCTCGGTTTCTCAAAGGGAAAAAAAATGCATAAAATGTGCGTCTTATGTTCGAAATAATACTGTATATACAGCGAAACCCTTTAAATTAATAAAACTTTTCAGTGTAGCCATGAATCATGTAAGCTGGTTACATCTTTCCCCGCCCACAGAGGCGAGTCCATGACCACAAAATGTCATGTTTCTGAATAATTCGCTTCCGCTACAAGGAAGTAAGTTGGGCATATTGCGGTGTTAGTTATGGTACCGTAAGTGAGTTCACAGCGACTGGTAATAGGCTGGACGACTGAGGTGTCGGAGTTCGAGTCCCGGTAAGATCAACATTTTTCTCCTCTCCACGTCGTCCAGACCGGCACAGGAACCCACCCAGCCTCCTATACAATTCGTACCGGGGGCTCTTTCCGCCGGGTTAAAGCGACCGGGGCGTGATGCTGAGCACTCACCTCCAAGTAGTACCAAGGTCAAGGAAACGTGGATCTATACATCCACTCCTCCATACACGTTCACGGTGTAATGCTTAATTAGTTAAGCACAGGGAGGACTTTAGTTGCTTTACTTACTGTGAGTTCTGGTTCCGCAGGTTCCGCCGCACTTGCACACTGACGCATTATCGTACCGAGAAAAGTGACAGGAAGCAGAAGACTTGTGGTCCTTGAAAATAGCTTACAGGTGCATGCAGTCTGCATGTAAGATCCGGCTTCTCTGTTCCTTTGTGCAGAGAAATGAATGTCAGGTGGACACATCCCGTTAACACTGCAGTCTGCGTGAAGGCAGGTCAGGAAGCAGGGAGACGTCGGTTTCTTGCTTTTATTCGCAAGGGAAGACGCACATACGGAGGGCGCTGAAGGAAATATTTGGGCCTAAGAGGAAATAACAGGAGGGTGGACAGATCTGTATAATGAGGAGGTCTGGAACATTTCTAGTGTCTAAACGGCAGGCCGGAGCCCCTCGGTCGGCTTGGGGCAAGACTGTTGCGCGCTAACATCGTCTTGCACTTACCAGAATAAAATTGGACGTATGACCTTTTTGCGTTGAAGTATTTACTTACTCGTTTCTGAAAAGGACCGTGGCAGACTTGCCACACACCGCAGCTGTACTCAATGCAACGACCGTGGAATTCTTAGCGGCCTATTGAAATTTCTCGCGCTCCTTGCTGTGCACTTTACGGTCCTGGAGGATTACATCATGCGGATTGTAGCCATGCTGGAAGACGGCATTGACGTGCCCTATTGACGCTTGTGAATGTCAGCCGTCACACGAACTTTCGTCCACGACATGTTTCGGTCTGTTTCGGCCATCGTCAGGTGGAGATCACTACACAAAACTTTAAACAGGTAACAAGCCGGAAAGTCACGGGTTCGATTCCCGATGAGGTCATTGGATTGACATAATCATTCCAGCCGCATTATGGCCCTGGGGTGACTCTCGCACTGGTTCCAGTCCTAAGCCGGATCAGTTCAAATCACCCAACCCTATTTCTCTAAGATCAGTTTTAATATTATTCTATGTCGAGCTGTTCCTAGTGGTCTCTTTCCTTCTGCCTTTCCCACCAAAACCCTATAGGCTTTCCTCCTCACCCACATGCGTGCTACATGCCCTGCCGGTCTCATCCTCCTTGACTCGATCATTCTAATTATACTTAGCAATTATTGTGCTGCTGGACAGTATCTGTCGTCACGAACTTACAGATCTTATCCTCATTATGCAGTTTTAAATTGTAACATTTTGTAACATACATATTTTTTTATTTATGATAAAGGGTTGTTAACTCCACGTCCAACCGCCAAGCTGGAGGTACTGCCCTTGTCGGCTTTCCGCGACTCTCTCTTCAGTATGTTCGCAGCTACAATCCATACCTGGAGACCGCCTCCTCCATCCGCAACCCGAGGACAAGGGACCCACTGCAATTAAAAAATAAAAATTGTCCATTGCTTGTTTAAACTTCAGAAAGCTCTGTCGGATTTCGATTGGATTTGGTTTGAGATGCGTTTACTAAACATTGCCGGCGAAGTTATGAGTATTAACGAGAGCCTATGAATTATATTATACTGTGACATGCAGACCCATTGCCAAGTAACAGCTGTGTAAACATGTGACAGTATAACAGCCGTTGCCAGGGAACAGCTTTGTAGACACGTTGTTTCCCCGGCAACGAGAGAACACACAATAATGGAAGAGACGTTTTCTGTGCGGTCCTTGCCGGTGCTATATAACAAGGACTAGTAGTTAGTTTAGTCACTTTGACAAATGCAAAAAGAGAACAGTGACCTGCTATAAGTGCGATACGCACATTTGACAAAAGGCTAGGCGTATTCATAAGAGAGAGATGATGTTACATAAGGACAATAATCGCAAGGGTTCATTTGTACAAAAATATCTCGGGTCCCGAGCCTCACGAGGCTTGGCGCCAAGACGAACTGATTGGCGGTAAACTGCCAGTCGTAAAGTGACTGTGACTTTGACATTGAGTCATTTGAGAGTTGCAGTTATGAGAAATGAGAAACTGGTATCTGAGGGCGGGGGCGGTTCGGGAACACAGAGGAAGAGAACGTTCGCCGTTGGAAGCCGCTACCAAGCAGCGTCTGGTGAACACCGAGAAGACACTTCATGTGTGCGGTACATGCAGTTACCAATCCAAAACTCGTGTTTAGTTGTACTCCCCACATGACAGTATAAATAAACATCACTGACTTGAAGCTGCAACAGCATGGTCAGTGAACATACTGCAGTGTGCGTGAATGAGAACACGTTCCCACGGCGAGAGCAAGACGCACCGTAACTCTGTATGCTTTTGGGAGGAGCTCACGACGTTATAGACGACCGAGAAAATCAAGATCATAGGCGCCACCGAAACGTCGCAATATTTCATCGTGTTGCAGACCAGAAGCTCTGCACTTCATTTTTCAAATTGCTTTGTCGAGGAACAAATTATGCCTGTATGACCCCAATAACCGAAACCAAAACCAGCTGTATCTGAGGTCCCGCCGCATAGCTGGCAGAAGTTTACCGACGTTTCAGAAGGTGGCACGACATCCATTCAACGTCAGAGAATAAACCAGAAAAGCAAGTAAGAAGCGTCACATCTCAGACGCAGTCTCCTTCGTCTCTTCGGTCAGCAATAACTTCCGGTTAGAAATCGTCTTCCGCCCCGAGTTCTGTGTCGGATTTCTCCTGTTCCTAGACATCATGCGTCACTCCACAGCTGAAGTAATGTTGCAGCGTGCTTCGTCTGTGTAGTGAAAAGTGCAGAGGTAGGGACGCTGTATCCGATTCGTCACTGCTTTTTCCTTCACTTCCTTCCCAATTGATTATTCGATGGCCATTGCGTCATTAGGCGTTCTGTAACCTGAGATAACTGACAGGTGACTTGAGACAAATATAACGATAGTGAAGACGCGCTATGTGACGTGTACGCAGCATGGCGTCCACGGAGGTATCGCACTGAGCTGCTATCTCTGCTTTCGTACCGTAACGCGTCTCCTTCCGAGTAATTACCGAAAATAACAGAAATCTGAATCTTCAAATTACAGGCGCACAAGAGACGCGGCAACCCATTCGTTGCTGCTGTCTTGTGACGCTCGGTAGGAGCTGGCAGCTGCAACAGTGAGTGGAACATGTTTTTGCATGCATATTACAATAATCATTTCTGTAACAACCAGTTAAACCGATGGATAAATCGTAACATTTCTGTACAAAGCGATAGAATGCCCGAAGTGTGACGTGTTTAGATCGTTGAACACATTTTCTGAAAATGCGATGAGTGAGGCTTTCCCTAGAAGCCCTTGAGGACTTGTGCGTTGGTAAGTGGACATTTCCACGTGTCCAGTAAGCCGTGCCGCAGGTTTTGCTCAGGTTCCGTACACCAGTTTACGTTTCGTTATTAACGTTATTGTTATTATTATCAAGCTTCCTTCCAGCTGCACTAGGCCTTCGGGTTCACTCAGCCTCTAACAGAAATGAGTACCAGGAATTAAATAAATAATTTTCCTGGGGAGTACAGCGCGGTCAGTGCGTAAGGCTGACAGCCTTACCGCCATCTTTGAGCCGATTGTCTAGATAGTGTGGGACCCTAGCGGCCTCCGTAGTCAAGGAGTAACGTTCCCACCTCATGACTCAAGGTACGCGGGTTCAAACCCGGCGGAGGGAAACATTCAGGGAACAAGTCCTCCGGGAGGGACTTTAAGCCGTGGGTCCCGTGTCGTAGATTTACGGCACGTAAAATAACCCCATGTCTCTAGGAGACCTCTGAGCTAAATTTGGCCAAAAAGTTTCCCGCCCAAAGTAGTTTCAAATGCCTCCGGTAGATGGGGGAAGTATCAGGTACCACTGCCAGAGGAGGGGGGACATCTCTGACAGAAAGGNATACTGTGTAAATGAGAGAATATAAATTTTGCGGTTGACTCGGATTCCATTTGCATGTCAGTTCCCAGACAATTGCACCGTCGCGAGGTTTAGCATATATCAGAATGTCAGATAAATGTATCGAAATATTGTCACGTGTCTCAGAGTGAATATATACGGGGTTTGAAGGGTAATCTGATTTATTGGACACTTTAGCACACAACTCGTGACCACACTGTACAAGTCACTGTCACAGAGTATTTTTGTTTGTCTGTTACGGTCTTCACTGCGCTGCTTGGTAGCGGCTTCCAACAGCAGACGTTCCCATCCCTCTGGTTCGCGAACTATCTCCTGCCTCAGCTCTGCAGCTGACTACCTGCACGGACCGCACAGGAAACATCGATTCCAGCAGTTCTTCAATTGTTGCGTGCGTGTCTGTTGCGGCTATCATGTGACGTCTACTGAGCAGTTGCTTAACAAGTGGCGTGTTTACAGAGCCGTTCCCTAGCAACGACTGTCTCTATTAGCTTCACAAATTTCGCTTTCAATAGATATAACACAATATGATGGGTGAGCCTCAAAACGTTAACCTACAGGTATAGCTGTCACAGCGCATACGCTCCACGCTTTGAATAACATTTTATGAGAGAAAATGAGTAATCGCCTTCGCGCTTTGGCCGCCTTTGCCCTGCTGCTGAATGTACCAGAGTAGTTTCCTCGCGCGACAGAAATCGCGAGGCTCCGCTACGTCTGGCTCGGCCGGCCCACTGCCACAACAGGTGGTACTGTGTGATGACGTCACTCCGCTGATACAGAGTGCATGCCGACACTGCTGCACTGGGAAGCGCTGATACAAAGAAAGATCACTCTTGAAGCATGATGTTCATCACCAATACGATGACCAGTCAACGCTGTGTACAGAAATAATCGCAGTTTATTCTGAGAAACGTATGAAACGTGAATGCATTCCGTGGACAGAGTGCAGAGTTAAGATAGCAACCACTGGGCTTTAAATGGCTAATCGCCCGCTCTAATAATTACATTTTACCCGGAAAGTGGATGCCAGAACTGTGAACAAGACACTGCGTTGTAGGGCCAAGCATGTGCAACATACTGCGGGATATTTGCTGAAAGCAGGAACTGTGAAGCCAGCAGAGACACCCGTTGCTAGGAAACGGCTCTGCAAATACGCCCGTTTGCTAGGCAACAGCTTCGTAAGCACGCAACAGTGCCAGAACCATCGCTAAGCAACCTGCCCATGCAGCAATGGAGGAACTATTGGAAGCGGTGTTTTCTGCGCGGTCCGTGCCGAGGCTACGATGACGAGGACCATCTTCCAAGAGTGTGTCGAGAGAGAGAGAGAGAGAGTCTGCAGGCAGAGAGTCAGTTGAAAATTGCAGAAGCTGGTAGCTGAGGCAGGGAACAGTTCGGAAACCCAGAGGAAGAGGAACGTCCGCTGTTGGAAGCCGCTACCAAGCAGCGCAGTGAAGACCGTGACTGAGAACACTAGTCTGCGTGTGATAATGCTTTGTAAAGTGTGGTTACAAGTTGCTTAAGAGTTCGTAAATTCGATGACCAATTCAAAACCCGTCTGTAGTCACTCTATCACGTGATAGTATTTATTTCGTTATTATCCGTCGTTGTATCTGTTACTGAGGTTGTGAAATAGTGAACGATATGGCGTTGGATGGCACAGAGACAGGGGTGCGCAATGAAAAGCGCCAATCAGGAAGGCTGGCGGCGCTCTGGGCTGCTCCTCACGTGGATGCCGGGTGGGGTGGGGTGGTGGGTGCTCACTGCTGGACCTTGGAGTCTGAAGCTTTTCCTCCTCTCGGAAGTGGAGCCCTGTCCTGAACTGACTCAGTTCTCTTCACACCATATTCCGTCCGTATCCTCACGCCTTAGCCAGTTCTCGCAAGCGGTCTCTCCCTACTCCACGTTTCCAAACGTATATGTTGCACGCGGTAGCCTAGTTGGTTGAGGCACTGTGCTTCAAACCGGAAGGTAACGGGTTCGAGTCCCTATGAGGTGGATTTTTTCAATTTACCTAATCCTTCCAGTCGCGCTCTGGCCCTGGGGTCGACTCAGCCTCTAACAGAAGTGAGTGCCGGGAATTTTCCGGGGGAGGGGGTAAAGGGCGGCATGCCGCCGCGTAAGGCTGACAACCTCACCGCCATCTGTGAGCCTATTTTCTACTAAATGTGGGAGCCTCGACGTCTCACAAACCTATGGGCCTTCACGGCCAGTTACAGGGATAGCTTTACCTTTTATGTTGCACGTAGCGCAGTCGGTATAGCGACGAGCTCTGAGCTGGACGACGAGAGGGGTCGGAGTTCGAGTCCCTGTAGGGGCAAGATTTTTCTTCTCTCCACGTCCATTCCGGCAGTGGGGCCCACCCAGCCTCCTGTCCAGTGGGTGCCGAGCGTAAAGCGACCAGGATATGAAGCTGCCCACTCATCTCCATAATAGTGTCGAGGTCAAGAATTTGTGCATGTACATGCACTACCCCCATACATCTTCATGACGTAGTGCATAATTAGTTAAGCATAGGGACAACTTTACGTATGCATGCTACATTCACCATCCATCTCATTCTCGCTAATTTGAACACCCCAGTGTCTGGTTAAGAGTAGAAATAATGAAGCTCCTTATTATGTAATTTTCTTCGACCCTCTCCTATCCTTGCTTCATAGGTTCAGATATTGCTGTTGGGGAACCTCCCCAGTCAGTCAGGTTTACAGTCTTGTGGAATGTGACGCAAGTCGTAGATAGGTACCTACTACCAGTTTACACGGCGTCACCTCTCAGAAGATAGTAACCATGAGAATTTCTTGCACAGAGATTCTGATCTTCAGGAAGCACTGGATGCGATGTGTCTGATGTTTGCAGATCTGTGCCCTGTGACGTCATCGCACCACTGCTCTGCACACGTGACCTCTGCTGCAGCAAGGGGGCCCAGTGCTGACCCACATCGGGCGTTGTTCGCAAATACTTACCGTGTTTTATGTATAATTACAGTAGGCCATATACATGTACCAGAAGCCGGTATAGCTCAGTCAGTACAGTAACTAGGACGACAGGGGTTCGGTTCCCTATAGAAATATCGCCACCACATCCAGACCGGCTATGGTGCCCTCAGAACCTTCAGTCACATCTGTACTGCGGGCTTTGGCCCTGGTGATAAAGCGGCCAGGGAATGAAGCTGACCACTCACCTCCGTCTAGTGCCGACGTCACGGATGGTGGAGGAACACTTCCACGCATGTGACACCTGTTTAAGCGCATATTTCGCAGCTTCTCCTGTCTACTGGTCTGCAAGAGATCGGCGAGCTAACGGACTGCGTTTGGTTTCAGCTGTTGTGTTGATGTGTCTGCGTCTTCATGGCCAGCCTAATCGTGTACATATACGAGTATGTACTGTATGGATATATATATATAGACTGATGTACGATGCAGATACATAATTTGGGGGAAAGTCATCCGGATTAATGGAACAAAAGTTAGCCCGAAAAGACAAAAAAGACTTAGAAAGCAAATAAATGTAAAATCTAATAATATAGGCAGTGCTGATGAAAATAAACACAAAAATATCACTGCAGCTTGTCTTTCTCTGTCAGAAGCTAAAATGCAAGGTCTCCTTCATCCGGCTCAAGCCAATTTTGAGTATTTTCTTGTGTCGTTTCAGTCTCTCCAGCTGCCCTCCACACAGTAGTCTGAAATTCTTATTGCTCTTAAATCTCACGTGTCTTTTAAAGTCTGTGCTCATCTGTGAACATAATTATTCCACTTTTGATGAGGATTAGCTGTGTACTGTGGTACCAAGCAGTTACCACGGGGCCTAGCCGCAGTCTGTTGCAATTACCCGTACTACTTGTGTGTCTCGCAGGCTCACACGTGTTTCAGTGTAGGCGTTCATGATAGCGGAGAGGTAAGAAAAGCAAATGCTGTTCATGAGGAAGTTGTCTGCAGAATTGACGGATGGACGTCCGGAGAAGTGGAGTCCCACGTCACCACAGGAGTGGCCGCTTTATCGAGTGGGTAAAGTGGGCAACTGTCCAGGGCCTCAACACGTATGGGCCCCTACTGCGCTTGCTTGGCTTTCCAAAACTCCTTTATGATGGGCTAATCTGAAAAATATACTTGAAATCTTTTCGTTTTGGGATACTTTGCTTGTTTTGGAAAACAAAATTACAGCAGGCTTGTGAGGTCGCCTTGCTGTTTGTGAATCTGTGCGTATATTCCCCCCCCCCCAACTTTTTAAGACATGAGCCTTCCCATGGTGCACCCTGTTCTCACTGACGAGACTCTGGCACCAACTTTACAACTTTAACCGTTTTAATATATGCGCAGTNAATCAAGTTTATATTATTTTATTGACATACCTATGCGTACATAGTAAAGTTTTGTCTCACCTGTCGTTTCAGATACTCAGTTTGTAGTAAAATGAACGTGGGTGGTTATTGTTGTTATTATTATTATTTGTTGTAGTAGTAGTAGCAGTAGCAGTAGCAGTAGCAGCAGCAGTAGCAGTAACAGTAGCAGCGGCCTGAGGTGTGTGCTGTCTTTGACCGCCACAAGCACTGGCATTATCGGTTCGAATCCCAATCGAGACATGTATGTAAGCTTGTCTTCATGCTTTCCGTTGTCTCATGTAGGTAGAGCTTTGCATGGACTGATCCCCCGTCCAAGATATCCGTAAGATTATACGGGTCAGTTCAGTTGCATAGTACTCTGATTGGCGGGGGAAGGATGCTGTAAAGACTTTCATTGGAAATGGGCCCAGACACTTCGCAAGTGAACGTTGACGTCACATGTGGACGTTCTGTTTGCTTCCCTAATGATTGGTGGGGGGAGGCAGAAAGAGAAGGGAAGTTGCGTTAAGGCTTCTG
The DNA here is from genome assembly GCF_002891405.2 of Cryptotermes secundus. Classification (NCBI taxonomy): domain Eukaryota; kingdom Metazoa; phylum Arthropoda; class Insecta; order Blattodea; family Kalotermitidae; genus Cryptotermes; species Cryptotermes secundus. The sequence continues at coordinate 323,560 of NW_019726235.1, forward strand.
GGGACGTACCCAGCTGTACGGAGGTGTGACGGAGAGAGATACTCGTGGCAAGGACAAACAGCGAAGAAGGCGGGGTACCTCCTGTTGCAATTGTGCAGCGTAGGTACTTCGCTTTGTGGTCACTTGTTCAGCAGGACCACGTGGTTCCACTTTCATGACTCAGCTCTTACGTACACCCCCGTTTAGCAACACAGCCCTCGAAATCGTGACTAGTTTCCAGCTGCTGACTTAGGCGGCCCGGGTTCAGTCCCAGGTCAGTTCATGTGGGATTTGTGGTGGGCAAAGTGGTACTGGGCCTCGTTTCTCATGAGTACGTCTGTTTTCCCTGTCAATCCTCATTCCACCAAATGCTCTGCTTCTCGTCTGTCATTAGGGGTTGGTGCAATAAACAGTTTAGAACCCAAGTACCAAGGAACTCGGTCTCACGCCATCATAAGAATAAAAGAATGAAGTCCTCGTTTGAAATAAGAGTTTCCGTGGCAGTTAGTGTAGTTGCATGTGCAGTCCAGTTTCCCTCAAGTTCAATTCCACTTTCCACCTCTGGTTGCTGAGTGTCACATTCATTTTCTTTGCTTTTTTACTTCATCACCGCAATGAGTGACGGCACAGACCATTGCGATCCAAAGCTTTCCGTTTTGCTGATTTCGGAGTCGTATTGGTAGGACTGTGGCCCTGAGGTCGACTCAGTACTGAGTACCAGGAAATCTTCCTGGGGTTAAATGGCGGTCGGAGCGTAAAGCTTACAGCCTCACCGCTATCTGTGAGCCGATTTTCTAGAAGATGTGGGAGCCTAGATATTTCTGAGTATTAGAAGAGGTTGCGCGCATAATGCCCACTGTATATTAAAGGGATGAAGCAGGTTCCGCTGAAATATGGCGAATTTTATGTTGATTTGGATGCACCTTTCGTAACGAATGAGATGAGTGAATAGACAAGTTTCTGCGTCTCTGTGGGCAGCATACCGGCTGCTCGTCGCAGTGCAACAGTTACGAAACGGCCTCCACTCTCTCTTTTCTATACAGGGTGATCCATTTAATTCCGTACCCAAATAAGAGCACTGCTGGACATAAAATATAAATCAGTTGATAGTACCAAGTTTCGGAAACTCGTCCCTCGTCAAATGTTCCTAAAGAACACACCGTTTCGGAAACTTGATCAAGTGAAAAGGTGGGAAGTGACGTACTCACGTTTATTAGAGAGGGCGAATTCCAGTCACATTATTGGAGACTGTGTGTGTGGGAGGAAAAGGGTAAAAAAGTACCTCTCGGGTCATCCCCAGTAGAAGGGGAGTGACTAGTAGCAGTCAGACCTCTCCTCTCGTTGTGGAGGAGGCGACATTTCAAAACACCCAAAAGGCTTTAAAACAAAAATACAGTCATGGGTCCCAACGCGATCCAAAACCAGGAACTACTGTGCCGGCGAGGACCAGCAGCAATTTAACCAACCGATAATCCCAATCACTGGACAACGTAAGACAGCTGCAGCTCTATGCGCGTCGGACCAGTCCTCGTCAGCGGCTTGTAATAAGAACGTTTAGAGTAAAAATTGTGGAAATTCCCGTAAACAAAGGAAGATAAAAAGTCAAAAAGAAATCTGTGGAACAAAATGAAAGACCAAACCCAGAAGGGAAACTTCATCTTTTGAAGACAGAAGTTCTTTCGGAACATTATATGATGGACAGGCCCAAAGAACTCGGCGATCCTAAGCGTAATTGTCGCTTCTATTGCTAGAGACTTTATCTATCTTTACCTTTATTTAAGAGTTCTATTTCTTTTTTGGTGAACTCGGCGTTGCTTATGTTTTATGTACGCTTTTAAAATAAGTTGGTGTTATTTTCACGTTTTGTTTGGTCGTTTAGCGTGTATTTTCTCATTTATGTGTTTATATTTTTTCATACGTTTATTATTTTATCTGGGTTGTTATGACTGATGATGTCCCATAGCCAGCCCCCATTTTTTGCGTTTTCAAGGTTTGGGATGTATAGAGTTTTATGTACTTGTTTCTGGTTATAAATTAACTTGTCATTTTTGTACGTATCTCGTGGGATTGTGTTTGAATTTTCCTAGACACGTTTTGCTAGGACGGTATTTGTGTTGCAGATTGACAGCTCGTGCTCTCCACGGGTTTCAGTAAGCCACGCTGTGTTGCGCATGCGAGCGGACAGGGATTTGTAAGTACTTCCTAAACTAAAGACGCTTGTGGTATGTCGGTCAGCGCCTCACAGATGTTAGCCAACAGACTTTTCACTTCGAGAGGACATTCGTGACGTGGTTCAGCGCTGTGTAGTCTGTGTTACTGACAACGTCGTTAAATAAACGTTATGTTTTTTTAGTTAAGTGACCCACTTTTTGCGCGTGGGTAGAGGTCACGGTGAAGAAACAGAGGAAGTGTTTGTTGTCAGAAAGGTAAAGATCAGCTGTGCTAAAAATTTCGCCTAACAGTGAATTGAATTAAATGTGTGTGTTGCCCCATGTGCATATCAGTGGATGTACTGCAATATATAGTCACATATGAAATATTGTCACGTGATTGCTTGACTGTATTCAAGGTTTGGGTTGGTAATATGATTTACTGAACGCTTACAGATCCGTGACTACCAGTAATCATAACCGTTTCACTAATACACACACTTAAGTCTTCTCAGCCTGCTGTGTCTTCGGCAGTCTCCTGGTAGCGGCTTTTAACGGCGAACATTGTCGTGCTTGTAACATTTCTGCACGGACCGCTCGAAAACCACTGCTTCCCATTATTCTATTCAATTTTTGCCGTGGAAACATGCTCGTTTGCGAAGCCGTTACTTGGTAACGGCTATTGTATAGTTGCTCATCTCACGGTCGTTGCCCAGCAACAGGTTTACGCGCCACAATGTGTGCATATTTCTACTATACCTGTTCCTCGTTTAACTTCCTGTTCCTTTACATCTGTAAGTTATGTGTTTCCATCCATATTGACCCACATATTTTAAATAAACGTTATTCTGCTCTCTTGTCCCCGATTCTCTGTTCCTATTGCTTTCAGTCTTAATCAGAAGCGCTTAACGTACATTTGCTCCCATCGCTCAGCTCCAGAACGTTTCAACATTGCAGGCTCGGAATAATCTTCCTCGCGACATGCGACATTTTCCCTGTCAAGATAGCGTATAGGAAGCTGCGCGCTTTCCGAATTTTGGTACATTATGGAGGGAAGTGACCACCTTTGCCCCTACTTCCCGTTGTAGCTTACAGTTGCCAGGATGTGTCCACAGCTGTTCGGAACGCTGAGGTGTAGTGCGATGTCCCAACACCTCTACTTGGATTCGAACCCCCCGTCGTAGCCTGTATTTTCGTTGAGCGAGTCATCACAGATGCTTGTTTGTGAAAGAAGTTATATCGTGTTGCTCACTTCCCAGATCGCCAGAGGCAACTGTAAGTGCAGTAAGCCCACACTAATCCAGTTACAGTTAATCCGGATCGAAATCTGGAAAATGAAAAATGCTGTTCGTAGTTGAGTACATACTTTAAGAGACACGCGGGCTTTCGGAGCAAGAGGACTTTCAGACTCTGTTGAGAGCAGCTCGAGAGACTGAGACGACACAAGAAAATATCTAAGACTGACTTGATGTGGATGAAGGAGCCCCCGGATTTCAGCTTGTGACTGAGGAAGAAATTTCTGCAGTGATATTTTTTATTTATTTTCGTCAGCACTGCATATGTTATTAAAATATCCATTAATTTGTTTTGTAAGTTTTTTTTTTATCTTTTGCTTTATTCGTCTGAATGACTCCCCCCCCTTCTCAAGTTACTCCGGATTAGCGAGGCTTTACTGTAGTCTGTTCACTGTTTTGCTTAGGTCCGAGGTGGGGTGTCTTAGTCCCGTGAACTAGGATGAATTCGTCTGTGGGAAGACATAATCTGCGAATTGTGAAGCAAAACAAGCGTAAGCAGTCATAGCTATCATCCGACATTTGTCTAGAGCAGTGGTCGGCGAACCGGGGTAAATTACCCCAAGTGGGGTAAAAATGAAATTCTTGGGGGTAATGAGGACTTAATAGACATAAATGAAATTGTATAAAAAACGCGTTCCTTGTTATGACAGAAATTTTTCTTCCGGCATATAACCATCCGTAACAACGGCTGCTACGGAAATTGTTTTAAAGAGTCCATCATGGCAGCGTGACGTCATCACTAAACACTTCTATAGATAAACGCACCCAGCGTGTTGTGGACGATAGCGTTTGGATCAAAGCTTTTACGAGTATATTGGAGACAGAAAGCAGAACAAAACAAGATTGCTGCCTTTTCAAGGTTGGCTTTGTTTTTGGAAGATTGTGAAAATATTACTTTTGACGACATCAAGGACACAGTTATAAGGCATCTTACCAAACTCAAAAAGCGGTTCGATGATTACTTTCCAGATCTCGATTCACATAATGTCAGTTGGGTTGTAGATCCCTTTAAATGTGAAATTGCTGATGTACCAGAAGAGCCTCAAGGTTTGGCAGAGGCACTTCTTGAACTTCGATCCAATAATGAAGCACGTATTGAATTTGAAAACAAGCAGATCTGTCATATTTTTGGATGTCACGAGCTGTAAATGCTTTCAAAATTGCACATGAGGAGGCAGTCAAAAATTTGCTGCCCTTTGCAACAACCTACCTTTGCGAACAAGGTTTTCCCACTCTACTGAACATAAAAACAAAGCAGAGAAATCGATTGGACCCCGAAGACAGTATGCAAATTGCTCTGACATCAAAATGTCCCAATTTTGATGTTATTGTATCAAAAATGAAACAACATCATTTCTCCAAAACCTGAAGTGAAACAAAAATTTCTAAGAAATCCTTTTGTTTCATAATGAGGATATTAATTTACTCGTATTTTATTGCCTTTATTTTATACTTTTTATATTTATAATTATATTCTCCATATAAAAACCTTTTGAATCTGAATAATCTATGATTTTCTCTCTTTCAAATCAAGGGGGTAACGTCGGCGTAAATAAATATATTTTGGGGTAATAAGTAAAAAAGTTCCCCGACCCCTGGTCTAGAGGGTCTGAAGAAGAAAACGTCAGAGTCCTGAGCCTGGCCGACATTGCAAGCCAGGACGCCGCAATGCGAGGCAGCCACAATATCGTCGCGACGCAGAAGCTAAACGATGCGCAGCAGTGAATCAGCTTCTGACTTATATTCGGCACGTTCCCAGTTCGAATCTCAGCCGCCCTCCGTCCCTCTTGGCAAATGTCACGGCCTCTTCCTTGCAGACGCTTTCCAAACCAGTGCGCATGCGTACTGCAGGTTGCTGTAATGGAAATCGGTTCAGTGACCCGGGCTGCCTCCCTTGGCGGCGGCTCCGATAAGCCGACCGCACAAGAACGCAACTGGCCACGTGTTTCCTATCTTGAGAGCAGCGGCAGGATGATCTAGGCAAGTGGCTGTTCCGTTCATGACCGAGGGAAGAAAACGAGACAAGTTGGTTCATAGGATTAAACTTACCTCACTCGCTAAGCACGGTGGCTTTCGTGAAGCCCAAGTCAGCCGAAGGAACTTCTTCAGCGTCGCCGATCACATCTTCTGACCTCTTCCAATTCAGAAATGTTGTATAAGAATATGAATCTTGTAGGTAACTGGCAGGGCTCCTTGGATGGGGGATTGGCCATCAGAAGGCTTCTACCCACACAGAATAATAGAAGACAGAAAGAACGCTAACAATCATTTATGCTCCGATTGGGATTCGAACCCACCGATTTACAACACAACTAAATAGAAAAATAGCGAAACCAGGATGTCGTATAACGAGATGTGCATAGGCCTTCCGTGAGTGTCGATCCCATTTGTAGTTTCAACTTTTGCAAGATCCCCCCCCCCTTTCCGTTTTTCTTCCGATTGAAATCGAACAATCTCTCGCAAGCTGCGGGAAATCCGTTCCCGAAGAACGCCACTGTTGGCAACCCCACGCCAGTTGGCTGGACTGCGCCTCGTCTTGGCGCTCAACAGAACCATCACGTTTCTGCGTTCGTCCTTATCTAGTACTTCTCTGTGCGTAAATACGTAGATTGAAATCTGCAGATGTGTCAAGTCAAATGAAGCGATTTCCAAAACTAGATACACGTGGAAATCCCCCAGATATTTAAATCTGTGATCGGAGAGGAATTGCTGTACATCTGAACTTTTATGTAATCTCGCGCGTGAAGCAATAGCTCATATTATCCAATTTGGATCATGATTTTCTGTTTCTTCCACGCATTTGAATGATAATTCTGACTGCATATCTTAATTCACGGCCAAGTGACCGCAATCTGACTGACAGAAACAGATTAACCGGGAGTCTGCTGCCCCTTTTGTACCGAGTAGGCAGTGATACATTAGAGTCCGTACAGGTACACATTTGTCTGACACGGTTCCAATTCATAATGGTCCAGAGCAAGGAGATGCTTTATCGCCATTGCTCTTCAACTTGATTTTGACTACGCCGTTAGGAAATTGCAAGGAAAACATGTAATGGGATACATCAGCTGCTGGTCCGTGCTGATTATGTAGCTCAGTTCGGAGATACAGACGGTTACTAAGGAGGTTTGTTTAAATGTAAGTGTATGTTGATATGTCGTCACCAGAATGCAGGACACATTCGTAACATAAATATAGCTAAGAGATCGTTTGAAAATGTGGCAAAGTTCAAATATTTAGGAGTAACAGTAACAAATCAGAATGTGATTAATGAGAAAATAAAGACGAGTAATGACATCACTTCAAACCTCGCAGGAACTGGTATGCTCTTGCGTACAGAAATGCACTGCAACCAGAGCGTCACAGACGTTCGACTGAAATTTTCGGAATCACCATAACTATTTTGTTAGAAGCAGTTGAATCTCATACGGGTCATCAAAACGGAAACACTTGTTGTGCTATGTTGTTATAGGTCCGAGAACACGCCTAGGAGTTGCAGCTCCCGGAAAGGAGTACACTCTTCCTCTCGTGTGCAGAATCCAAAGGACGATCCGGAAGGGAAAGATAGGTACAGACATTCTGAAGTTGGGGCAAGCATAACGGCAATGCATAAAACGATTAGGACAACGTAGAGGAATAAGAAAAATTGTTTCTCTTGATCTTTTGCTGCAATTATCTGGACAATGTCACAAGTCAGCACAAAGTGCAAGGAGCCACACGCGCTCGCTCACACAGAACGAAACAGACCGTTGAATTCCCAGAGAAAGCTAGTGGGTGTGTTTGAAAATCACCCACTCTTCGGCGGTCTCTGACCGACACCGCTATCATGCGGGTGTCCAGGAAACATGATGGAAGGGCTGTGAACCCCGGACAGAAACGAGGGTACATTAGTTACATTTAGGCGACACGAACGGCCAGAACTAACCATATTCATTCGGTGATAGCCAGAATTTCGTATTGTCCCTTGATAGACATTCTGTAGGCAAGTAAAATGTGTATACACAACCTTGCCTTGTGTTAACAGATATCCGCACGACAAGGCCTGAATTAGCTTGCCGACCCAGCTAAATGAAGACTACAGAAGATAATGGAGTCCTAACGTTAATAATATAACTCAAGGCGACAGCAGAGCCTGCAAACCGACGGACATGAACAGAGAGCAGTCGGACCAGGACACCAAGGACAACCGCTGACACTTGAGGCCGGAACGAGTCAAGGAGCCGCTCAGCTGCCCGAAGAACGGTTCCGTAGCCTCGTGTCAGGAACACGGAATGGACCGTTCGCTGGACACTGAAAACGGAATCAGTTATCATTAAGCGAAGACTCCAGAATCGAGATAATGCGCATGTGAAGACTATCTGCTCCTGTGTCATTTGCAAATGGCGGCCCACGGGCTGCGTGTGGCCGTCGGACTTGTCGGTGGGGCCCGCGAATAGGCTTCTCTAATATAAAGTAAACTATTTAGTTAAAAAACGTTCCCTAGCAGAAATATGGGCACTGCAGTTTGTTGCACACCGGTGCAGACACGTCTGGTTTCCGTGCCGGGTTTCCGCACACGCCATCGCCACGGTCCTGTGTTGAAACCTTTCTAATGGAGCAACTAATGGAGACATGTTGGCTTGGACTCCAACCCATGTGCTTAGCAGCAAATTAACAATATTTCCCGTCTTTTTGTCTGAAAGGGAACATCTCTTCTTTTTAACAATTTTTCTACGACCCGCCGTTTGCTGTTATATAGCCTATGTACTGTATATTATTAGGCAGTGTACTATATACGCTATTCGACGTTACTGTAAAGAATTATGTAGTTTATTTAATGATGTTTATTTAATTAAAAGAATTAAAAATAAGTATATTGAGATGGGCAGGATATGTTATAAGGAGAGAAAATGAAGAAATTATAGAAAGAATAATGCTTGTAAAACTGGAAAGGAGAAGAAAGAAAGATAGACCAAGAATGAGATGGCTGGATTGTGTGGCTAAGGATTTGAGGAACTTGGATGAGGTTAACAGGAAGACAAAGGCGCAGTAGCAGGATGGCTGGAGGAAGTTTTTAGAGCAGTCCAAGACCCACAAAGTGTTTTAGGGCCACGCTGTTCAGATTGAAATGTTTACTTTTGCACCCCAAGTTATGGTCATTTATATTGAAGCAGGTACTCTGTGGGCAAGTGCTCGTGACCTTTAATGTAATGGCCGGCATCTCTTTCGGCTGCTAAAACTGTTTCTGTCTTCAAGTGAGATGCCATTATTCTGACTGCCGAGGGTTGATCTGAGAGTGGCGTTTACATATCTGTCTGTGTTTGGCAGAAGTGCAGATGCAGTTGATGTTACGCTATTCCGATCGGCCAAAACGGATTAATTGTCCCAGTTTAAGGATTTCTTAAGTGGTGTTGATTCTAAATACGGCTGTGCTCTCTGCTGTTTACGGATTTCCATTAGTTTGAAAGCTATAAAAGTACAATGATAGAAGTTGTACTTGCTTTAGAACGTAATAATGCAGGTTTGAATAGACTGTCAGGTTTTGTCTGAAGAGACAAGTGACTCATCTGCCTGCCTAAATGCCATGTGCCACATAAAGTGTGTGTACGCAACTGTGAACAGCGTTTTCATATTCTGATCCAGATTATCCGACACCCGGATTAACTGTAACCGGAGTAGCGAGGGTTTACTGTACCTTTTTTCAGGAATGTGACGAGAAGCAGCTCAGTGAACTCCATACTCACGCTCCCTGCTTCTGTAGGACGCAGTTTGCTATTTTCGTCTCTGTATCAGGCCTCGCAAGTTGTTTTCCAGAAAGCTTCCATCTAAGCTGTCACCTGTTGGAAGCATAATGTATGCATCGGCGACCTCTGTACTCGGACGACACTCCGCTAAGCCTAAAGATAGCTTAGCGTTTTGTCTTGCAATCGATATGCCCAGCTGGTATTCTCCCTTGTCAGGGCGTCCAAGGAGGTAGCGAGTGTGTAAGCAGGGAACAGTACAACAGCTGTTGCTTGGAACCAGCCTTGTGGACACGTTGTTTCGCCTGCAACTAGAGAACACGCAGTAATGGAAGAGACGTTTTCTGTGCAGTCCGTGCCGGCTCTATATAACGAGGACCAGCTGCCATACGTGAGCCCCCGCCTTGAGGCGGGTTCGAATACCTCCACCGTAACCCTGCGAGTCGTACGATGCGACGAAAAGGAAACTCGATGCCTGGGGATATAAGTGGACCACCTTGTTCCTGGGGGATATAAATACGGGGACCTGGCCCTCCAAGTTGGGGAAGTGTCGAATCTGAGACGTGCTACGGCGTCACAGAGGAAATACAGCACCTGGTTCTGTCCAGGGAGAGCTGTCAGGGCGTGGGCTAAGTTCTGTAGTGTCGTATCAGTTTTGAGGCTGACGGGAGAACTGGCTCGGGGCGTGGGTGTTAAGATTTTGTTCCTCATCGGGCCTTGAGGGATAAAAGAAAACGACATGGAAACTCGGGACATCCCATCTTTCAGCCGAGTGTTGATGTTCTGACCTTTCTCGGATTCGAACTAGGTGCGGCCGCAGTCGTTGCCACTCGCACCACGTATTCTGCGTACCATGAGCGTCGCGCACTGAGTAAATGAAGAAGTTTCCTGTGTGAGACTTGTCAATCTCGCGCGTCAGATTTCGCGTCGGTGATGCGACCGGATCTGATTGTGTGAACCTCTTATCTCTGATTACTGACGTCATTACGATTCGATACTACATGGCTGATGTCACTGGGTTACAATATTGCACTTCGCCTTGATGTTAAGGCTGTTGCACTGACCCGTCCAACAGATGTCTCTGACAAATGTCCGACACCTGATCTGCCAGTTCTGTTCATGGCGGCGGCCACAGGAATATCGGATTTAAGCGGCAACAGCTTTGATAACGCTGTTCCAGATACGCGTGTCTCTTCAGAGTAAGCTGACGCATGCAGGAGTCGCTTCTGTCCCATGTGAAACTACTCGTAGCTTGTAAGATTTGAGGCTTTCACGGCGGTGACTATGAAGAAAGCAGTCTCCTGAGATTTTGCGCCGTGTATATGTGGTGTTAACCGACGTTTCGGAGGAACGTATCGCCTCCATCTTCAGGGTAGAAGGAAAAATATAAGAAATCCGCAAGCGAAGAGACCGTGAGAACCGGTAAAAGCAAACCAGTCTGCACCACATATACACGGTGCAAAATCCCAGAAGACTGCTTTCTTCATACTCGTAGCTTCTCCGTAACCCTGTTGTTATATTGCAGAAGGTTAGCACAACCAAAAGCGACAGGTTTGAATCGTATTCTGAAGGACACCTGTTCGAACCTCCTGTTTGAGATATCCAAAATTCGGAATGCTATGCGTCGTCATGAGGTAGTGACCGTAGATCGTTACTGTACTCTGTTTGCGACGGCAACCGAGTCGCCATTTCGGAGATGCCGTTGACCACTGTTAAGATTCGTGCTTACTCAGAGTTTGACGTGATCCTTAGAGAAGCTTTACTCTGCTTCTACGAAGCACCTCCTGACTTGGTATTCATCATTACACTTCATTCTACGCGGAATTAACCTACCCCTTTGCTAAAGTGACTTTAAATAACATAGCGGTAATAATTCTTGTTTTTGTGGATAGTAAGCCCTCGTTAATCCGGGTTAATTGGGAAGGAGAGGTCTTCCAGATTAAGCGATAATATATTTAGTGAAACAGTAGATAGCCCTAAAAGACAAAATATACTTGGAACACGAATGGGAAATTTAAAAGAAACTCGTGTAGTGCTAATGAAAATAAATAACAAATTATCACTGTAGAGCCTTTGTTTAAAAAGTATAAAAAGACGGTACATTTGTTCATCGATAGAAGGAGACGGGATAGCGCAGTTTGTATAGCGACTGGCTACGGGCTGGACGATCGAGGGGTTGGAGTTCGAGTCCCGGTAGAGTCAAGAATGTTCTATTTTCCACGTCGTATAGACCGACTCTGAGGCCCACTCAGCCTCCTACCTAATGGGTACCCGGGGTCTTTCCCAGGGATAAAGTGGCAGGGTCGTGGCCACCTGCACACGTCATGCAGCAACATGACAGTGTTCTCTGGTTTCAGGGCCCAATGGAACTGAAGAAGAGGCTGGAGGAAGTTCGTCTGCTGGAGTCGCGCAAGTCTGCCCGCCTCATGGACCAGGACACGGACTTCGCGAGGCTGGCCGACATGTCCGGTGACCGCAAGAGACCGTCGTCCCACTCTATCGATGTGCCCGCAGTGCAGGGGTGAGTGTGGCTTAATGGCGTAGACTCTGTAAGCAAGGAATTCTTAACATGCCCGTAGCAAGTTCCTCTGCTCTCTAAAGCATTCAACATGCCGGATCGCCTTTACGTTTCATAAGCAACAAAACTGTTCGGTTGGTAGCCCCAGCAGCGTATACCAGTTTGTACTGTCGGTAATTTCCAATTGTAACGGCAGTGCGAAGTACTGTGGCGTACGTAAGATATATGGACCTGACTGGTTTTCATTGTATTCGAGATGACATGGCACGCATCTGGTGCCTCTGCCTATACTCAGAGCATAAGTAGCGAAACGATTCTGAGGTTTCTTAAAATTAGCGGCGGTGAAATTGCATAGGCCGATTTGTTGTATATAGTACACGGAACAGTGCTTTCAGGATGTGTAGGCATGTATGGAAGTTATTCCCGTTCGCCGTTGTTTAGCGTCCATAGTGATCCCTTGATGCCAAGCAACAAGACAGTGATTGACAAAAGAAGCATTTGTCGCTATTCAAAGTCGCCTAGTAACTAGACGGAAAGACAGGGAAGGCGAACAGTGAACGCCACAAGGTTGCTTAGCATCAACAGCAGAGGCTGTCAGGGGAAAGTTCTGGGTTCGGTACTGTTGCGATGTGGCAGTGTGCAGGCAGCTGACGAGCTTGGGACTGTCTGCAGAGACTTGCTTGCGTGCCGGACTTGCACCGCTAAGGGGAAAACATCTTGAAGTTTTCTTCCTCCAGCCTGTTCAGTGCGACTTGGTGACATTTTGAATCTCGTTAGTTCTGGTCTTTTGCATTACTGATGGAAGCTAGGCCAAGGAACTTTTCCCTTTGGTCGCTATAATATTTAACAGTTCATTGAAGACTGGTTATCATTTAGGTTTAATTTTAGTAAAAAAAAAAAGAAGTAAAGCTATCCCTGTAGCAGGCCGTGAAGGCCCATAGGGTTGTGAGACGTTGAGGCGCCCACATTATCTAGACAAGCGGATCAAAGATGGCGGTAAGGTTGTCAGCCTTACGCGCCGGCCGCGCTGAAGTCCCCAAGAAAATTAATTTTAGTATGCCTCTAGTTTTAAAACAGGGATACAGTCCGTGATGGCCCAGAGTAGGACCCTGGGCACTAGCTGTGAATCAGTTCTTGTAGTTGTATGTTATGTTGTTGCTGGCAGCAATGCAGCAGAGATGTGTGGAACTGGTTGGCTTCTTAATGTCTGGAGCCATTGCGAGGAGATGTGTCACATGATGTATACTTAGTGCAGAGCTGCTGTTGTGTAGGCCGAGTGTTAAATCGCGATTATTTGATAACGTTAAGATTTCTTTATTTACTTCCCATCTAGAGAAGTAGGAAGAACTGTGGCCTGCTTTACGTGTATCAAAACTCTACTTTTCGTAGATTAAAATTAATAAAAGTGACTGTACGAATATCTGTGTGACAGTATCTGCTGTGAAACGTCTGCGTTTCATTAATTATCTTCTATACACATTTCGGACTTATGCGCTTAACAAGAAATATTCCATTTCGCGCCTGTCTGCATTCGGTAGCCCGCAAATCAGCATACATTCGTAGAGCAGCAGTGTAGTGTTTCTCTTAGAAATAGGACACTTAGTACTTGGTCCTGTTTAACTCTATAACACAATAGTGTGAGTATTGCAATTACAGCAGTTTGTAAATTATCTTACCTTAATTTTGAGTTACATGTTCCTGTAAAGTATACTGCAAACAAAACAAGTCAGCGTTTTGAGTAATGCAGACACGCCCTGTGCTCTACGCACTTGAGATTCGTTCGAGCTTACGTGAGCAATCTGTCTAGTTCCCTTACCCTGCCTGTTGACTGGTCCTGAGAGCTGCCGACGCCTAGCGTCAGGCTCGGCGTTACTTCTTGTGAACCCATTTGCTGCGGCACTTCATGCTTTAATTTCACTCGCAGACGCCTTTCGGTCCGTCAGCCATATGAGTGCCACTTAGATCGGTGTTCTCAAGGGCCGTCACTTGCACTCACCGCGGACGTGGGTGCTCTGATCCTCCCTCAGACCTGATAAGGGAAACAGATGCAGATGCCGAAAAACGAACCCAAGACGATAGACGGTGTTCCCATCGCCAGAGACACCCAGACAAGCAAGCCACACGTCCAAGTGGTGACTTTCTTTCTTCTGTGGCGTAGAATGGTACGTTAGGTGATTGAAGAGTGATGATTTGGAGGGAAGCGTTTGTGGCCTATTCGAAAAACTATTTCCTTGGAGGGCTGAGGAAAACCATGAATGAGCTCAGAATAGCCGGTGTCCCTGCCAGGATTTGTACCGAGCACCTCCCCAATGGCAGTTAGTTTTGCAGCACAACATTTGTACGTTTAGCGTGTCAGAAGTGACCATTCGCCTTGAACTGCCTGCCTTTCTGTTGCTGAAGAAAATACATAATTATGTAATTGATTTTACCTTGCTTAAATTTGATCAGACATATGTAGAGTCAATGTACTTCGGTACATAACACGCTTGTAGTATTGAAATACGAGTATTACAGTAAACCCTCGCAAATTCGGTTGCAGTTAATCCGAATCGAAATAGACACTTTGCATTTAGGAGGTCAGACGAGTCGCTTGTCTGTTCAGACAAAATTTGACAGTTTCTTCAAACCTACATCATTATGTTCAAAAACAAGTGCAACTTCGAGTCTTCTAGCGTTGAATAAATGTACTGTCTTTTTTATGGTTTTTAAACAAGGGCCCTACATTGATATTTTTGACATTTATTTTCATCAGCACGACTCGTATCATTAAATTTTCAGTTTATTTGTGCTCTAAGTTTTTTAGGGCTGCAATTTGCTTCACTAATCCTGTCCCCAGTCACGCCGGAACAGCGGGGGTAGGAACGAAAAGGCACGTTGTTGAACCAGAAGAGTTCGCCGTGTTTCGGAGCGACGCGATGTTAAATCACGCACAAATGGCAGGATGGAGTAGTAAGACATTGTAACTTCCGCGCTACAAGACATGTACCGACGTCAGGCCGAGTGACAAGGCATGTCTTGCATGTTTAGTGTTACGAGTTGCACCAGCTCTCGTCAGAAATGGCCCAGTTGTTCTCCCTTGTGGCCGTGGAAATCTGTTCCTCTGCAGCGTTTCCTTCAAGTTTCCACAGTCACTTGCGCCTTCCGCCATGTAAAGTCGTAAACGCGCAGGCGCACACTCCTAATTCAAGCAGTTACACATTTTCACTCTTGCCTGCAAGTGTGAGCCATGCGATTATTTGACTTACCTCGGTTTGCCGTATAGTTGGAGCAAGGTCGAGGCGTGTTTCGAGACCGAACTGAAACGCGCAAGATATGTCTAGTGATTCGAACGTTGATTTTTCAGTCTCGAATTGTGAGTATTAACTGAATTTACTTTAGGCCGCGCCATAGCTCAAGCGGTTAGTAGCTGGCTTCCCACCGCGGCGGCCCGGGTTCGATCCCGGGTCTGGTCAAGTTGGATCTGTGGTGGACGAAGTGGCGCTGGGGCGGGTTTTCTCCGAGTACTTCGGTTTCACCTGCCAATCTTCATTCCACCAAATTCTCCATCATCATAATCACCCGGGGGCAGGCTACAATAGGCCAATCAGTGGCCGCCGTGCCGAGTGGACTCAGTTGGACTGCATTTACTTTGTTCAGAACCGCACAGAGCACCGGGTCAAGCAGAACCATCACGGATGGCAACACTTACAAAAACGTCTCGCTTTCTGTCCCTCTGTCTGTCCCTCCCTTATTCTGCCCACGGCAATAAAGAAGATGGCCATAGAATTACTTTCTTTTTAATATACAAAAGCGCTTAATTTAGAACGAATAAATAGTACACTGTAGTGCAGCGTGGCAAGTGGCTAGTGTTACAAGCTGTGATCATAGAGACACGGATTAGTGTAGTTGGGAACATCTATTGGTTTCATCTCGACTCCATAAAAACTTCTGCTAAATCTCGCCCCGAAACGAAAAAGCCATTCTCGAACGTGGCAACCAGGAACAGTTACTGTACTGCAATATGGCACACACACGGCTGGCACGCAGCTCAGAGCAAAAGCGGGACGGTTTCCACAACAAGGCTGCGTTCAGGGAAATGCTTTGTGAAAGGAGACTTTGAAATAATCAGTTTGAAGTTGTGACGTCAGGGCGTACCACTTTTGAGATGTCGGTGCGACTGAGTTATGCGGCGACTAAGTGGGCAGACAGCGCGCCTCGCCGTGTCTGGCCTGAAAAACGTTGCACGCCGGACGTCCGATATAAGGACCAGTCGGTTGATGCAGTTTATGGTGACAGTCGCTGTCCTGAGACACTTACGAAGCACGTAAATGAATTCCGTGGGCAAAATGGGCGACCAAGTTTGTATTCTGAACAGCTGAGCTTTGCGGTGACTTTGTATTTCCTCCCCCCCCCCTCTGGTAATGACGTGACCCGCACACTTCTGCCTTCAGGGCCTGAAAGTGTTACGTAGGAGCAGTAGCTGTTTTATATCGATAGTCTACGTAGTATACTGATGCAGCAGCGATAGCGTTCAGACCGGAGAGACGCTGATGCAGGAAAGGAACTGCAGTTTGGGATAAGTCACGAGGCCTGTCTGATGTCTGTAAGCCCGCAGTATACTGATGCAGGAAATGAACTGCAGTTTGGGATAAGTCACGAGGCCTGTCTGATGTCTGTAAGCCCGCAGTATACTGATGCAGGAAAGGAACTGCAGTTTGGGATAAGTCACGAGGCCTGTCTGATGTCTGTAAGCCCGCAGTATACTGATGCAGCAGCGATAGCGTTCAGACCGGAGAGACGCTGATGCAGGAAAGGAACTGCAGTTTGGGATAAGTCACGAGGCCTGTCTGATGTCTGTAAGCCCGCAGTATACTGATGCAGGAAAGGAACTGCAGTTTGGGATAAGTCACGAGGCCTGTCTGATGTGCGTGCGAAGTTGTCGGCGGAGGGCGTCAGGAGAAGCGGAGCTAGAGAAGCTACGGCAGATGGAACGCATTCGGCTTCGCCAGAAGCGAAATATCCTTACTGAGTTTTCATTTACGACTTTGTTATGTTTAGAAGTGTTAAGCAAACGACTTTGACCGTTACTACAGTTAAATGATCGTCAGCTTGTCTAGGAAAACTTAGGCATCTTGACCGAAGTCCATGATAAATGTACGATGTTTTCTTATCGGTTGCTTGGCGACAACAGTTGTGACGTTGCTGCAGATAAGTGTCACTCTGTTCTTATTGTCCTGGGTAACGGCACGTGAATAAGACATGTCCTCATTTCAACGTGTTTTGTCAGGCGTTGAGAGTGATTCTGAAGCCGCAGCAATGGCATGGGGGGGGGGAAGTGGAGCTCAGGAGACCTTGACTAGAAGCCAAGGTCGTGCTTACCACCTGTGGCCTGCTGCTGCATTTATCATGTTGGTATTTAAAAACTTCACTGATAACAACGGAACGTGAAATCTTAGGATGTTGATCTCGTGTTGTCTGTCACATGTCATCGTTCTGCCTGCTTAATTTCCCTCCGTCCCTTATGCCTGGTTGCTTCTAGGTAACCGCGTAAGCTGTGTAAACTGTCTGTTTCGTACTTCCACACTTCCAGAAATGATAGCCTGTGTCGCCTTCTGTCCTGACGACAAGCTTGGGCAGTTCACGTCTGTTCTTCGCGGTGCACTGACTTGCGCGTATGCCTGTTGCGAGACTGAAGTGCCCTGTTTTTGCGATTGTTGTGAACGTCTAAACGACGCGCGCAGTGTTGGCTGCGAGCCCTAGTGGCCCTGAAAGGGCCTGCCGGATCCACCCACACGGCGCATGTTGGAAACTGAATGTAGTGGAACACTGTATGTTAATCTAATTATTATGTTTCTGGACATAAGCCATCGTCCTGTTTTTTTTTATTTAAAACACAAAACGTTTCGGAGACTGGATTCTGTCTCCATCTTCAGATGGAACCCACTCAGTTGGGCCCAATCGATAGAGCTAGTCTCTATGTGCGGACACCAACACAGAGTCAAAGTTAGAGATATTTTACAACTGGCAGTTTACCGCCAGTCAGTTCGTCTTGAATTCAAGGCCCTTGAGACTCACGACCAGAGATCTTTTTTTTATCAATTGAGTCCTTGCGGTAATAGTCCTTGCGTAACATCCTATCTAACGATAGAATGGGTTTGTCTGTTATGAATATGCTTGGCCTTTCGTCAAGTGTACGCATCGCATTTATAGCGTGTTACTGAAAATTCTTCCTTTTGCACTGTATGCAGGTCCTCTGTCAGTACAGGCTTTGCAGAGCAGATCGTGCCTATCTTACGTATCTTATTCTACAACGGCAGCTTAGTCACTTAAACGGTCGTAAGCTTGACAGCTGCCAAGTTTAAGCCTCTTATATTTTATATGTTTGGCTCCGCCTTGTCCTATAGCGCGAACATGTTCATTCTCATGATTTTGTGTGACTTCTGCTTGTCGCCTGCATAATTTTGTTATATAACCGTATACATACGGAACGTTGAAAGCTGTCTGCAAATGGCGCACCGGTGTGCACCTTGGAAAATTTCCAATGGTGCGGAGAACCTTGTTTTGTAGGCGCTGCAGTTTTAAGAGGTGAGTGTCTGTCATTAATTCCCAGGCGGGACAAGCGTAAGTCGTTACCAGCACCAACACAAGATATGATATATAAACCAAGCATAACATAAACAATCTGCGAGAATTAAGGAAAGCGTTAAAAAAACTCCCACGCATGAGGTCTGACAAGCACGCCCATGCACTGTTTAACGGCTGTTTTTGTTAAAATCAGAGTGCTGTCAGAATAGAAGTCATGCTTAAGGAGACAAATTCTCTGCATGGTACCAGCATAAAAACACAGTTTTCACACATAATCTACACTGGGCGGAGTTGTACTTTTCTTACTTCTGCTGCGATATGTTGTGTGTTTTAAATAAAAAACAGGACGACAGATAATACAGTAATTGTATTAATCGTCACAAAATTTCGTATCTTATTTATGTGTTGATCTGATACGAAGGGTAAGTCCAGTGGATGCGTTGTGGCTGGGTGGATTTGCGATGCCGCCTGGCGCCCGTCTGCTTTCTGAGCTCAGTTCTCGCAGCGGTCGCTGTGAGGGTGACATGTAGTTCTGGTAGAAGCTGGCCGATATTTCGGAGCAACGTACTGCCTCAGTCTTCAAGGTTGACAAGCAACCCAAGCACTCACCAGTAGAGACGCTGCTTTTTTGTTTCATACACGCGGTAGCGCAGTTGGTTGGGGCACTATGTTACAAGCCGGAAGGTCGCGGGTTCAAGTTCCGATGAGGTCATTGGATTTTTTCAGTTAACTTAATCCTTCCAGCCGCACTGTGGCCCTGGGGTCGACTCAGCCTCTAACAGAAATGAGTACCAGGAATATTCTTCGGAGTAAAGCACGGCCGGCGCGTAAGGCTGACAACCTTACCGCCATCTATGAGGCGATTGTCTAGATAATGTGGGACCCTCAACGTCTCACAGCCCTATGGGTCTTCATGGCCTGTTACAGGGATACCTTTACTTTTACTTACTCTACTTTACTTCTCGGAATATTCCTGGTTGCGCCCTCTGGCTTGTGCTCTGTTCATGGCGCCACCTTTGTCCTCCACAAAGCAGTGTCGCGATGTCCTTTGCTCTGGTAATGATTCGCTTCTTCGCATTACGCTTCTCTTCCGTGGATTTAATTGAGGAAGCGAACGGTTTCACACAGGACACGCCCGTTAGTAAGCAGTAGTTACTGCGTCACAGCCGAGTGCGCTGCGGGCGCTCTGATTGGGCTTTTCGTAACAACAGAACTCACATACAAACTAATCGTATTCATCGGATCACAGAGACAACCATCAGCTTGACTGGGAGGAAGCTGCAGGCGGTGGTTCCGCCCCATTCGCTGCCCCGACAGCCGCAACCGGGGGTGGCCACTTCCAGTAGCGGCACAGGTTCAGTAAAACAGTTGCATGTTGCCTGCTTTGGTCCCAATTCGAGCCTCAGACTCGCAGTTCCAGGATTCGATGGCATTCTGCATTCGGGTTTCCCGTGTGATGGTCCAAGGTTCAAAAGAACAGGATGGGGGCTTCCGGTGTGGGGCAAGCGAAACATGGAATTTCTGTCGGCTCCAGTTGCCCATCGGTCCTTTGACCGGCATACACCTCTTCATTATAGAGTATTCCATGTGGCAGAGTCCGTGTAAGCCTCAGTATCAAAATTTCCTTTCGACTGAACAGTGAGATTTAAATTATCCGTTCTGTGGCCCGGAAGTAGACATATGACCATGGCCAGAAATTGGGTAGACGCAGGTAGACGTCATGTGCGTAGTTCCTCCGCAATTTTTTCTTTGTAACGAAGGTGTTCCCAGTGCCTTAAGATGACACAAGTACCGTACCGGGCGGGCATAGACTTCATGTAATGGTGGTGTTTGCACACTGTAAGCTGACCATTCCCCAGGCAGTGTCTACTGACAAGGAGCAGATTGCACCGCTGCTTGTGACCGTGCGAATCTCCCAACCAAATCTGGAAGTTGGGTTGAGGCTTCGTGATGGCAAGCTACCTTTGGAACTTCAAACCGGCGACACCTTCCTCTCGTGTTACTGGAAAGTCACATTTTCAGAATTCGTATTCGGAACTTCAGAATGAAAGGGCAGGCCTCATGTGACTTCGAGGCTGTACATTGCAGTCCATAAATATGCCAGGAGCCCAATTGTGGGTTCATCAAATCCCATAATTCGGCGAAACATTGTATGATGTTTGATCAATACGTGAAGGACCACGTGACATTGAGCCCGTGCTGAAGTCCGCGACATTCATCGGAAGCATCGCGTGTGCTGTGACAAGCTGCAACTTGTGAGCCCGAGCTGTTTCCTGTTCTTTAACTCACAGACCACCACGCCTCAACCCAGTGTTCCCCTGGATCAGTCAGCTCTATCGAATCTGAGATAAATTAATCCAACCAAGCCACATGCCGACGCTGTTAGTACTAGACAATACGTGTATGCAGTCGGATGGTAGAATGTCTGATGCCTTGGAGGGACTGAGGAAGACGCCATGTAGAGGGTCACCTCTAGGCCAGCCTCTTCGGTCACGGCTTGTTACTATAACCCAGAGTGTCCATCTGTCGTCCATTGAAGCGAATTGAATTGTGAATCGGGACGATTGTGCAACTACAGTGTTTGCCGAAACGTCGCTAAGTCTTAATATTGCCGAAAGTTGAAGTTGCAGAAGCATTCAGACTGCTCCTCTCATCGTCCGTTACGGACCTTCTGCTCAGTTTGTGCTGAGAACCCACACGGGCTGCGAGATTCGGGTTTCAGCGCATATTTCAGGCGGTGTGATACGTTCCTTGTTCTAAGGGCGAGGGCGCACCAAGGAAACTGGCAACCGCAACGCAACCGCAATTTCCGAGAACTGTTATCAGCCTGAGTTAAACACGTGTTACTGAATGGAGCAGCGCAAATTGAGGAAACGGCAACGCAACTCACGGAGAGACTGAGAAACTCAACTTTTAGGCAACGGATCATGCCAGTCTTCTCATAATTGCGATGTCGCGTGGTTTCCTAGTGTCAGCTATTTTGTAACGCGCATCAGTGATTCATTTGTTCCTTAAGGTGACACGAAAGTTTGACGAACCTGATAATTTTGTTTTTGTGTGGAGAATTGAGCAAGAGCCTTGCATATATGAGAAACGCCACCCAGACTATGCTAGGCAGGACAAAATAGATTTGGCTTGGGAAAATATATAATTTATTTCACATATATTTCCGTCTTAAATGCAACTTATTATATAGTCACCCTTCTTCCACATTATACGGTTCGGCTGTATACGGCCTTCATCAGGTGTCTTCTGTCCTGCTGAAACTGTCGCACTGCATGTCACAATGTCGGAATGTAGCATCGCCCGTGAATGCGATATTTCATGATTGAAATAAATTGACCCTAATTAAAACAAATTAATTAACCTCCAAATATTTCCCTTATGGTCGTCTACCTCTCTTCTCACGCCGTCTCAACCGGTCTCAACCGCCACCATATTATGACAGGATCTTCCATTTCAGAAGGTAAGTGCACGGAATTAAAATATACAATTATTCATTACGTCGGACGAACAAACCCACTTAAGATGATGTGAGTAACTAATCAGACATGTTTCCTCAGTGTACGCCTGCTAATCTGGAAACCAGTTGCCTGGTTGAAATCGGCGACATTTCTCGGAAATTGCGGTTGCATTGCGGTTGCCAGTTTCCTTGGTGTGCCCTCGCCCTAATTCCGCTCGAGTGGCGGAATCTCAGTTGTGCCGCTTCCGACGCCCCATGGCACCTCCTGCAGCATGGTGCTTCATGGCTTCGTACAGATATGAGGCGTAGGAGGAAGTGGTCGTGGCCTGCGTCAGGGTTCTGTCGTGGAATGTGCTGCAAAGACCCACATTCCTGAGCCAGTGTAACCTGCCCCATGGTGGCTTCCCGACTTCGAACCGGACGTGTTACAGACTGTGCTAACCTGCTCACTCGTGTCATGCGAGTGCTGATCACAATATCTGAGCACCCTATTGCATCGATGTATTCACACCCGTCTTTAGTGCAACTTAAACTGTTCACGGTCTCGCTTTAATATGAAATAACATTAAATCACATTAATTGCTGCATGCTTTAGCCCTACTTGGCCATGTTTGTGCTGCTGCATATCATTGTGTTCGTTTGAGAATAAAACTCTGTCTGTCCGTGCCCGCGCCATGTATCTTTCGCTGCGTTCATGTTTGTGCCCCCTTCATATGTATGTTTGCACTGGTTGGACGTATCCTTCGTCACCAAGATCTTTCTTGCATCAATGCAAGAGACGGCGGGAACGAATGACATTTCTCAGGTATGTGCATGTTCCTCTTGCGCTCGATTTGTATAATTCTTCCCCCGCGTTCCGATATTCCCACCGCACAGTACGTTGTGCGACCCTCTCTCTGGCCTCGTGTGAAGTGGAAAGGCAGGTCAGACCGCGACAAGTGGATGAGTTGCGCCACTGAAGCGCAATACTTTCGATACTTTCCATTTAGCTTAGCATTGAAAGACAGACCTAAGGACGTTACTGCAAAAACGTGTAACTTTTTTCATGTACTGCTGCAGGCTGACGTATAGTGACAGCCCTCTTTTTTGTAACATTGTAGCTGTATTTGAAACGTACTGTGACATGACGCCTGAAAGCCGGGATAGCGGAGCGAGATTAAACGTTCATTTCTAGGCAAGGACTCAGTAAACAGGTTCTCACGGCAACGAATACATAAGCAACAATGAAGGGATTGTTAGGAAACAATGTTTTTTGTTGAGGCCGCCCCGAGACTATATAACGAGGATCCCAGGCCAGCTGAATAATAACTGTGAGAGTCTCTTCAGACGGTAGTCGAAGAAAATTGAGAAGAGAGGACAACGTGTTCAGTTGAGAATTGAAAGTTAAACCGTGAAGAGAAGACTTAGCATGTCCTAGTGATCTGTAGTGTGGGAATCAGCAATAGTGTTGCAGTTACTTGCAGTTACGAGTTGAGTGTATAAGTGCAATAAATCCGATCATCCAATCCGAACCCCGTCTAATTGTCACACCATAAAACACGTGACAGTGTCTACCTGTTTAGTTAAGTTTGTTGTCTGAGTGTCTGCATTGTTCTTAGTGCATGTCACTCAATTTATTTTAAGGGCGAGGAATTGAAAGAAAGAAGGCGAGTTATTTCAAAATGTGCGGGAAGGAGAACAGTTCAAGGATCGACTGTGGCACATGATATTGCATTGCGCGTGCGCTAACGTGAAACTGTGTAACTAATTGTAACATGTACGCTATAAACACTACAGATGTTTCCGAAGGTTAGGATTACACGCTCTTATGATTTTAACCTGCCTCCAAATATTCATTCGTCCCAGCTCCACTACAGTTTAGTAATCATTTGAGTTGTTACATTTCATTGTTGCAGTGTGCATTGTTGAGAATCTAAAATAGTAGGGAATTTGTAAGTTTTGAGGTTTTCACAGCGATGACTATGAAGAAAGTCGTCTTCTGGGATGTGGCGTCGTGTATTCTTGGTTTTAACCGACGTTCCTCCGAAACGTCGGTTAAAACTAAGAATACACGGCGCCAGATCCCAGAAGACGACTTTCTTCATAGTAGGGAATTTGTTTTTCTTTAACAACTTGTGAATCTCCCCAGAGTTTGTATGCATAACAGGTTCTGGGAAGTAGGAACGTGCTCTAGAATGCAGTTGCAATTCAAAAGATGGTTTGTTCCTACATGAAAACGTTATGTTCGCAGTATGCTACTCATTCCTAATGGCGCAGAGCGGCCGGCTTCTCCGAGTGCAATCCGTTTCGGGATAGAGGAATCTCCACAACAGCACGACGTTCCTATGCCGTAAGTACACAAAGCTTCGCTCCTGTCTCTCAGTCCAGGCATAGCTAGAGTGAAGTCAGGTTCCCCTGAGGGCCAGCTTCTCACCAGTTGTAGCGCTTTATTTGGTCGTAAACTCGAAATCTCAGTCGGTAAAGACGCTGTGTGTTAGCTGGGACTTCCTCACCGCCACAACGTCCGGACCGACTGTGAGGCCTACCCAGCCTCGTGCTGGATGAACGAAACGTCAGATGTGAGCCTGACAACTCATCTCTGCCTGCTGTGGACTTTCGTTCCACTGGCTCATATGTCTTAATCGTATGGTGCGAGGGCGGAAACAGCCTTGCCGTCACTGATAAGGGGATATCGCAAGGATAAGGACTTAAGTACTAACCATTTATTGATTTGGAAACGTCGGTTTTGCAAGAGATTCGCTCCCTCTCCACAGAAATCTTTAAAGCAATGCTGAGAAATTCCATCTTTCGATTCGACTCTTCATCTTACAGGCAGCGGGACACGCCAAACGCGTTGTACGTTGAGGGGAATGTACTTCCCGTGTGTACAGTCATTTTAAATGCAAAAAAATAATAAAGAAGTTTGTAAATACTATTTCAATTTTACAACAAAATGAAATGGTTTGACGAGTAAGAGACTGCCCTGCGTTTTGAGTCCTCCTTCGCGCTATGTTTCTGGTCGTCTGGGTAAACGGGCAAATATTGGAAACGTTGAATCCGGTCGTGGCTAGCATGAAACAAATCCAAGCGAACTGCCCATAAGAATTGTACACCCCGGACCTGAACTTTCCATGATACATGTGAAAGTCGTGACCTATCTGCCAGGTTAGCAACACACCTTTTCTTTATATACGTTCTTGCCACGGAACTCCATCAGACAGCTCGAAATGAGCCGCAGAGTGACAAATGCGTCTCCTGCTCCTGAAATGCTTGTCTGCGGCGCTTGTGCTGTTTGCGGGAGAAACATCACGGCCTGGACAGCGGCTGCGTGCGACAGCACAGACATCACGGCCTGGACAGAGGCTGCGTGCGACAGCACAGACATCATAGCCTGGACAGCCGCTGCGTGCGACAGCACAGACATCATAGCCTGGACAGCCGCTGCGTGCGACAGCACAGACATCACGGCCTGGACAGAGGCTGCGTGCGACAGTACAGACATCATAGCCTGGACAGAGGCTGCGTGCGACAGCACAGACATCACGGCCTGGACAGCGGCTGCGTGCGACAGCACAAACTTTGTGCATCGTATTGAACAACTTGCAGATACTGAAACTGTTCTGGTGCGAGTCTAATAACGGCCTTCCTTAACTCAGATGAATGAATTTAACCCTTCATGAGACGAGCTTATCTAAGTAACCTCATAGGAGTCGGTTCCTGCCTCACAGAAAACACACTGCATCACAATGCAAATGCCAGTAGGTTTATGATGTTCAGGAAAAAAATCGGTGTTTTTTCCCGAGGAGAAACGGAACGCCGCCAGAAAATATGTGGGGCGAGCGGTAAAGATAATTACCATTGCAGAATGTAGGCTGCACCGCAGGTTGTAGTCAGACTGTCCTGAACCGGCAGGATGTAAGGCCGCCGTCTCTAGGCCGTTCGTGGGGAAAGCGCCTTATTCCGTGACCCTGTTCCGTCCAACTGGCAGCAGCAACCAACCAACCAACCAACCAACCAACCAACCAACCAACAAACTAACTAAAGTAGCATTGTCGTGGTTGAACCTGAGCCAGTTCCATCTGCCTACTGCCTCACTAACGCAAGGAGCAGGGCATGTCCTGAGAATGCTGGCTGACCCGTCGGAATCACGGGTTTCACCTATACGCAGAATCCGCTTTTAGGGGCACTGCCATTTCAGACATTTTGAATTTAAGTTCTTCACGTAAAACAAAATACTCGTACAAAACGGCCGGCAAGGTTACTGGCGTCATTATCGCGATATCCTGTGTTGTGGGAAGGTAAACGGCCTAATATCGCTTTTGGACCTCCATGATAACAGTCATTTCCCTTCTTGCTTTCATCACGTTTTTGTTTCTTAGCTTCGTTCCCAGATACGTATATGTTAAACATTCTCAAACCATTTATTACACTCCGTACGTGTGGGCCATCAGTAAGTGACAAACTCTATGGAGCTGAGACCTTGAGAAGCCGCCAGTCGCTCAGTAATGTTCCGAACGTTTTGTGGAACCGGGAGGCTCATTACCGTGCTCACAAGAGCCCTCAACGCCAAAACAATCCAGTGCATACCACCTCATCCTGTTCCTATAATAGCCATTTTAATATTATCCCTCAACCTACATCTAGGTCTTTCCTTCTGACTTTCTTACCAATGTCCTGTGTGTATTCCTCCTCTTCCCATTCATGCTGCATGCCCTGCCTATCTCATTCTCCTTGACTTGATCATTCTAATTATACTTGGAGGAGAGTACAAGTTATGAAGCTCCTCATTATGCAGTTTTCTCCAACCTCCTGTCACTTCATCTCTCTTCGGTCCAAATACTCTCCTCAACACCCTGTTCTCAAACACTCCCAGTCTATGTTCCTCCCGTAATGTCAGAGACCAAGTTTCACACTCACACAGAAACACAGGCAAAATTATAGTTTTGTATATTAACCGTTTTTCGTCAGTGAGGCTTCAAGCTTCACACGTTGGTCGCCACCTTTTCTTTAACCGCTCACTTCATTGTGCCCTTACGTTGGTTGCCCTTATCACCGTCCTCCCTTCATCCTACGTTGTGCTCCACTTATCACCGTCCTCCCGCTTCTCGTGGATGTCGAGAAGTTAGGTGGGAAGGGAGGAGAATTGTGGTTGTTGGAGCTGGTAGGCGAGAGCTCGCTTCCTGTACACCCTTAAGTGTCTCGCGAGTAGGTAAAGACGGGAGTATCTGGGTTCTGTTCGGTAATTGTTAGAGCTGAGTTCATATCCCGGGTCTTATACGGGTCTGGCTCGGGCAGGGCAGGAAGAATCTTCCACTACAATCACACACACCTCTTTAGACCGTTGCACTTAGTAATCATTTAATTCCCTCCAGCTCACTGAATACAAATGAATTTATTAGTAACACTTATTTAGAACTTTATTTATAATACTTTTACGGAAGGTACGTAGTTGTAAATTTTGTGTCCGACTTTGCCGAAAGTTGGATGAAGACTCCCTGAGGTGGAGTGCACTCTCTCTGAATCCTGAGGTCCACGAACCCCAGACTCCAGGAGAAATCCACTCCTCCACTTCTGCCATTAGTTAAGTTTTCAAACTAGGAGGTTCCTTAAATTTTGAATTTCCAATCATGTTGCTTTGCTATGTGATTCTGGCAGATGCTGACCTGACGCTAAGGTTGACAGCCCCTTGATGCATTACGACCATGGGATGAGGCTCCGGCCATCCCACTTCTAAGTTATCGCTGTCCCAAGCAGTCAGCTCTCAATTTCTCAAAGACTTTCCGACTTTGCTGAAACTGCCAGAATTCCAGGAAAGTACCAGATGCTACTTCCTGTCCACATAGCAAAACTTGAACTATGTCCCTTCTGCGTGTAAGAGTTGGCTATCTGCCGGATCTCTTTGTTTGTATTTTTGTAATCTTAACTTAATATAAATTTAATTATACAAATAGTCCACCAATTAGAATGAACGGTTACAGTATATTCTAATGTTTATGTTTTTGAAGAGCAGACGAGAAGACAAAAGGTTCTCGACTGAATGGTAGCAAGCATTACCCGAGTTAAATCGCCTCTTAATTTCCTCCTGAATCAGGTTTTGATTCGTTATCGTCGTTCCAAAATATCTTAACCGTGCCACATTTTCTAAACACCTGTTAACTGTGTTCATGTCCTGATTTTGCCATGTATTCTGACGACGAGACCGCAAAATATACTTAGGCTTCTGTACCTTGACTCCTAGACGAACCTCCTTACTACGAACAATTAAAGTTTGTGTGTATCTCTTTATGGTATCTATGTTATCGCTCAGTAGGTTCACACCATTGGCATAGACCAACAGCTGATGTGTCCCATTTAATTTCAGTCACGCCTGGTTTTCCTGGACCTTCCTAATAGCATAATCGTAAACATTGGCGGTAAAACATCTTGTTTTATACCATTTTGGTCAGGGAACGGATCACATCTAGTCCTTCAGCATTTGTACGACTGTTAATTAATCCTAAACCGTTTTTATAGCAGCAATAAAAAAAATACTCCCATACTTATTGTTGCAGAAACTCCAACTTGAGTAGCGGCTCCCGGGGTCAAATGCTTCCATTGTATTTAGAAATTAAAACCGAGCTCAGTGTAATCAAAGGGACAGTAAGTGCTCTGCCCACGTTATTTTATTAATTTCGAAAGCGTCTGTGTGCGTGTGCCAGATAAAACAGTTACCTCAATATAGTGGAAAATGCAACGCCTCAGTATCCTTGCCAAAAAAGGGTAATCAGGAGCGCATCATAATGCTCTCCATAGCAATAAGTATGATGCTGATTTTCCGCCCAAAAGTGAAATTCGTAAACTTAAGCTCAGAGAACTTAAATCGAAATTAGCTGCTCAGCAACAGTTTGTGGCAAAACCAAGGTCACTTTCTAACAATGCAACCAAATCATCCTTCAAGGTTAGCAATCTGATCGTTAAAAAATGCAAACCTTTCACTGAAGGGGAATTAGTTAAAGAGTGTTTTCTTGAAATAGCTGATAATCTTTTTGAAGGATTTAAACATAAGAACGAGATCATAGCTACTATTCAAGATCTTCAGTTATCAAGAAACACCACTGTGCGGCGAACAGAAATGATGTGTGGAAACATAACTGAACAGTTGCTGAAAGATGTTTCCAATTGTGTTGCTTTCTCCCTCCAACTGGATGAATCTAGAGACATCAGAGACACAGCCCAGTTACTAGTTGCTTTTACAACAAACATCATGCGTCGTGTTATTTTTACCAATATTTTTGCTTAAAGCGAGGTACGGTGATAGGAGGGGGTGGTAGATCACTGGCAGTTTTGACACTAAAATGTCGATCACAACCTGTTTGAAGTTGGGCATGCCTGTGCTAGAGTATGCGCTGACGGCGGCACGGAGACAGTTGCCGAGCGCTCCCCGAACCGCAGGTTTCTGCAAGGCCGCCCTCCGCGGTGCGGAGAAGAGCAGAAGAACGTACATGCGGGACGTGACCTGCCTCAACTGGAGCAGCGTCACCAAGATCGTTGCTCTCAGTGCCGCGCGGGGAAAAGGCCCGTTTCTTGCTTTGCTTCCGTTCACATCTCTATCCACACACTTTGCTATTTTCTTTCTCATTTTCCAACTGGTCAACATTCGAGCAGTTGCATCGCACCTTGTAATATTGCTTTGAACTCAAACACCTGAACATTGCGGGCGCTCGCTTCAGATATTTCCATAATGAGGAGCTTCATAGTTCGCATTCCTCTCGAAGTATTGTTGGGGTGATTTAGACGGCGTGTAACACACTTGGGAAACATGACAAATACGTATACAGTTCTGGTGAGAAGACCTGAAAGAAAGAACCCACTTGGTAAACCTAGGCATAGATAAGACGGAATCTTACAACACTAGGGTCGGAGGGTGTGGACTGTATTCATCTGTCTCAGGATAGGGTCCTGTGAACGTGGCAGTGAACCGTCGTGTTGCATAAAATGCTGGAAATTCTTGACTAGCTGAGCCACTAATAGCTATCCAAGGAGGCGGTACACTTGCCAAGGACGTGAGCGACGTGAGTGACACGCGTCGGAAGGTGAGAGGTACAGCTGTAGCCTTACTGCGCTGGACACGACAGAACGTAATGTCATGTAGGACATTGCAGTCGGGTATCCGCAGATGTGATCCCGCATGCGCAGTTGTTTGCTTCATAATGTTGGCAGACCTGTACATATGCGTCGTTCTTTTCATTACGTTAGGAAGGTCAGTTGTCAAGCAACGTGCACGTATGTTACGGGGTTCCAAGGCCGTCACAATGACGCATATCTGAGTGTGGTCCAGACTTCTTGTTGTCGTCATAAAGTTTCCCGCTTTTCCACGTTCCCTGCAGACTTCATCGTCTTCGTCCTTTCACAGTGCGCGTGGGTGTCGATGCTTTGCCCGGACCCGTTCACCATCAACGCAGATGTCCGAAGGTTTGTCGCAGTGAAGTGTCGTTATGTTAGACATTCTCCATCATCTCGTTGCTTTGTTTCGGAAGTTGATTCTGCTTCCGTCATCAGGTAAAAGAATGATTCCTCGAGCTAATCTGTGTGCGTGGAGATGGAAATTAGTAGACCCGAGGCAGTACCTTTCATTCTTTTACCTGATGATGGGACAACCAAAAAGGACAGAATGGTAAGTGCCGAACTTACGTGTATGTATTCGTATTTGTTACCGCATCCGTGACATACGGGGTATGTATTCACAGCAGGCCGGTTAAGTAATTCCATTTGATGTGAAATAATTGTGCGAGAGGAGTGCTAACAAGTCTCGAACCCAGGCAGCTGGGAAATCACTCGAAGACCGAACATCAGCTTGCGGTCCTTATCGTACACCACGCATGCGTGATGCCAGGATTTATTCCAGAGGGGCGGGGGGGGGGTTGCCAGAACAATTTTACGGATCACCCTAGAGTTTTGGGTATGTAGATTGGAACAGATTAAATTAATTTGAATGGTTGGCATCAGCGTTCGGTAGTTGCCGTTCTTTCTTCAAGGTGACGTGGGAATGGTACTAACACCGCTGAATCTTGTGTCCTGAAATTTTATGCCGTGTATTCAATAGATCGTCGAAAACTGTAAATTTCGAGGTAGTATTCTTATAGAATGCAAAACGATATACCTGCCGCGCATTTTTTTTTTTTTTGATTATAAATTGTGAACTGTTGGAACTAACTAGTTTTATTTATAATTTCTTGGGGTGAGGTGAGACTGAGTCCACTCGGTACTTGGGCCACTAACTGGCCTGTTGTACCAGCCCTGGATGATGATGAGTGTGGAGCAGTCTGTGGAATGAGAATTGGCGGAGGAAACGGAAGTACTCGGACAGAAACCTGTCCCAGTACCACTTTTCCACCACAAATCCCACGTGACCTGACCTGGGCTCGAACCCGGGCCGCCGCAGTGGTAAGCCCTGAACACAGGGACCGGATGTCCGCCAGGCGGTTTCTGTACGTCGGTGTTAACAGGTAGAAACATAAGGTTTGAGGGTCCAGGTCATCTTCTGGAATGCGACGACGTGTATTTTAGTAGAAACTCGGACGTTTTGGAGAAATTTGTGACATCATGTTCATGGCCTAAGATTAAAGTTTTACAGTTTTCCTCAGGCTTTCTACTTAAATTCTCAGGTATTAGACCTGCCTTAAATGAGGTGAACGCCCCTTCCTTCCGCATCTTTTCAAATTCGTTGTTCATTTGTCATCTCACAATTCGGCGCCTCATAGAGCGAGTTTCTGGCAACATCGCAAAATTAATTATGAAATGAATGCGCGAGATAGACCTCTACAGCACTGCATTGCCATCCTCGGGTTTCAAGTATCCGCTGTTCCACATTTGTATCCAGTTCTACCAACCTCTGTATTTGTTCAGTGTGTACAGGCGCTCCACACACGTTCAGGTGGGGGGGTACCCTTTTGGGGTTGAACTGATAAGTGAATTGAAAGAATGTGGAAGGAAGCGGCCATGATTTGCCCGGAGGGACTAGGGAAAGCCACGAGAAGTCTTTGCCAGGATAAGTCGGTGTTGCAGCGGGGATTCGAAACGTACGTCTCCCGAATACGAGTACAAGTGAAAAGCCTTCCCGCTGCCCCTGTTTGTTGGGATGGTGATTATACGGTCTAATAATAATTGTAATAAAGGGCAGAGGCAAAGTTGTCCTTGTGTTTAACTAACTAAGTACTACGCTATGAAGACGTATGGGGGAGTGGATGTATAGATCCACGTTTTCTTGACCTCGGCACTGGCTGGAGGTGAGTGGTCAGCTTTACATGCCGGCCGCTTTACCCCCAGGGAAAGAGCCCGCGGTACCCACTGGAGGCTGGGTGGGGCCCAGAGCCGGTCTGGACGACGTGGTGAAGAGAAAATTCTGTCCAACCTGTAGACAGTCGCTATCATGGCTCGTAGATAATGCTGTATTCCTCCATTTGCTTGTTAATTCTATTATTATAATTATTATATTAATAGCAGTATTAGTTTACTTCAATGGTTTCTTTGTCAGTTCAACGGCAGTTATTAATCAGTATAGTTAGGCCTGCCTAGAAACGGTTTTGATGTGAAGGTGATGGGTAAAAATGGCGCAGGCGGCGTCGGGACGCTGTGCTAGTTGTCACATGGGTGCACTGGTTACTGAGAACCGTTGATGTTATATTGATTAAGGTTCAGATGAGTCGTGTCGCGACGCGACGGTGAAATTCTTGCGGCGCATAATACGCGTTATTTGACGGCTGTAATTTGAATCCGAGATGGACGGAAGTGGGCGTCTGTTAAGACCGCTCTTCGGAGCTCTCACACACTTCTTCTGTGTTACGGAAGTCACGGGACTATACACAGCAAGTTCATTGTCCTGTTCACAAGACCCCGCACTCTGGTCTCGATTCTGAGGCAGTGGACTCCAGCACATATCCTACCGCCCTTGTCCTTTAAAGCCAGTTCTAATAATATTTTGACGTATAGACGCATTGCCAGACAAAGAGCCAACGCACCCAACAGTAGAACGTCTAGTAGTAGTCAACGGATCAGCAAACACGCCTCATTAACATTAGATGCTGTGTTTTGTGTGTGGTCCATGCAAAGTGGTTATAAATAAGGGTTCAGTTGAGAAGAGTCAGTTGTTGTCAGAAGTTCAGAAAGTTCAGTCGAAGAAGAGTTCATTTGAGTCAGTTGTCAGGATTTAGGTCGAGTTCTGGGGACGGCAGTTGAAGGCAACTGAGAAGGAATGGAAAGAAATGAATTAAACTGTGACAAGAAGACGTCATATGTGATTTAAAGAGACGGACTGTTTAAATCCGTTGCAGGATAGGACTAGTGAAGACTGAAAACCCTAGTCCCTAGTGCGTGTGAGATCAGCGATAGTGCTGTGCGATGTAATTGCCGATAGTTCCCAGTTGTGTGTATAAAGTGCAATAAATTCAATCATCCAATCCAAACCCCCGTCTTATAAGTCACCCCTACACGTGACAGTATTCTCCTGTGTTCGCGCAGGTACCCAGGGTCTCCGACTGTCTTCCCGAAATGTCCGAATAACATTCACGTCACCTTCCAACACGCTCAGTGACAACCTAGTATGCAACTCCGGACATGCAGACAGTTCAAGTAGCAGAGGAATACAGACTAACGTAAGCATGTATGTGTGTTGCGTCACAGAACAGAGTAAATAAAAAACATGTTTGTTCGGTAGATTTGCACGCAGTTTCAGGAACCGCAGGCCTAAGTTTCGCGGCCGCAGTGCGCATGTCCATATAGAAGCACGGCACCAGACGCAAAGCCGGCGAAACACACCGAAACGTAAGGCGGGAAAGGGTAACATGAAAGCATCTGATGTCTTTTCTCGGAGGCTTGACGTTGAAGTTCTAGACAGTCGGCTCACAGACGGCGGTGAGGTTTTCAGTGTTACGCGGCGGCCGGCAGGCCGCTCTTCACCCCCAGGAAGATTCCTGGTACTCATTTCTGTTAGAGTCTGAGTGCCCCAGGGCCATAATGCGACTGGGAGGATTAGGTCAATTGAAAAAAGAATCGAGTGACCTCTTCGTAGAATTGAACCCGCAACCTTCTGGCTTCTAGCATAGTGCCTCAACCAACTGCGATACAGTGTGTTCCTATTACAAGACAAGTCCTGGGAGAAATATTGACAGTGCTTTTAACTTTAGGTCTGTAATTTACCTCAGGGGTTTGCATGTCGCACTGTTAGTTGCAGCCCTTCTGCATTAACTTTGTAAAGCACAGTGGCAACTATACCTGTATTTACCTAAACATTATAAGCTCTTATTTATGCCCACACTGTTTCATACGCTTCACGCATTAATCAGCGATTATATCTCTGAAAGCATTAACCGATTGGTCTTGGCGATGTTATATGAACTCCTTGGTTAAAAGGTTCAGGAGCGGTAGTCTGTAGTGTGTGCCACACAGGCGTGTGGCCTGTCACGTGACTTGTCGATTGGATTAGAAGCGGGACATTTCGGAGACTTCCTGGACCGTACACTGAGGACTGCATTCTTTCTGAAGTCTGCATGGCCGCCATGTTGGTAATGTTCCTTGTGGTGCGTTGCAAAGTACCAACGGTTCACGAGTGTCACCCAGTTACTTACTGCATTTGCCCGTGACTGAAACGGGGGACCACCAGAAGCAAAGGTTATGAGCTATAAAATGGAGAAAGAGGAATTGTGGGTGTTATTAGAGACAAGAACTCGTAAAGCTGCACACAGAGATATTCCTCAACGTAACTTGTGATAAGCGCGACCCAGCGACTGTTGCAGCTGATTGAAAGCAGATGGGAGAGCTGAGAAACCTTTAGAGTGACAGTGTGCGTGGAAGAAGATGTATAAAATTAAACTTACGCTACTCCGGAGTAATTTGGGTGGAGGTCATCCGGATTAATGAAGCAAAAGAAAACCCAAAAAGATCGGAAAACTTAGAAAACAAATTAATGGAAAATTGAATAATATGTGTAGTGCTGATGAAAATATGTAAAAAAAATCACTGCAGCAGATTCTTGCTCTGTCAGAAGCTGAAATCCTGGGTCTCCTTCATCCAGTTCAAGCCAATCTTAAATATTTTTTGTGTCGTTTCAGTCTCTCCAGCTACCCTCAACACAGTCTGAAAGTCCTCTTGCTCCTAAATCCCACGTATCTATATTCTGTATGTACTCATCTTTGAACAGAATTTTTCATTTTTAGATCCTGATTGACTGTAACCGGATTAGCGAGCGTTTACTGTGATAAAATTGGTGATACCAAACACCTTAACTAGTGTAGGGGTCACAGTACTTAACACTGATAAATTCCCCCACAGCCCATGTATCATATACACTTCGAGTCAGTCATTCAAGTGACCGAACTTGAGAAACGTTTTCACACATCCAAGCCTTTAAAAGTGTTACAAAACGCAGCGAAACCGACTTGGCCGTTATAGTTCATACAACAGTTATACATACAGACCTATTGGCCGATGTGTTCAAGTGACAATAGAAATAGGCCTGATGATGGCCAGTAGGCCGAAACATGTTGCATAATGCAGGAAATGGATGTAATTAATTCAACTGCATACAACACTTGCGTTGACGGAACTTCTCACGCTCACTACTCATTACTCAAGTCGTTAGGACACTAGCAGCAGAACAGCTGGCGGTCTGCTGGCTGCAGCGGCCGCGCTCATTTGCGTCAGACGAAGACATTTTGGAACTTAATTCGAACGGATTATGTTCATCGCACCTGTTGTGCGCAGACGCGCAGTTGTGAACTTCAGTTATTGCTTCTTCCAGTCTAAACGAATATTCAGTCCCTTTGAGCATGGACAGTGTTTCTGATTCCGTCATAATGCCGTTCTCAAGATGGGAACCAAAATCGCCATAGTGCAGATTTCGTTGGCCACAAAGCACATTTGTTCCGTATGTTTCCTGCTCAAGGCGTGGTCTAGGAACAGCCAGTCTCAATCATTGGACCAGTAGGCTGCAATGTCGCCAGAAGCCCGTAGACTCACTTGTGTGTCTTGCTCACGTGGTGAAGAGATTCCGCGCTCCTCATGGAACCCGAAGTTCATTGTGGTGTCCACAAGAAACCGCCCCTGGGCCCTCTCTATCTCAGCAGACCCCTTCAGAAAAATCCAAATCTAATGAAACTTATCATTCAAGCAATAACTGTTAGCAGAACATCTTGAGATTCCGTTTTAATATTATTGTCCCACCGACTCGCAAGTGTCCCATGATATCCCTTCCGCGCAGGTATTCTTACTACATTCTATAAGTATTTTACAACACTCTCACGCGTCTTATATGCCCCACCCATCTCATCCCGTTTTACGTTGAACACTCCAATAATATGCGACGAGGAGTGAAATACGAAGCTCCTCATTATACAGTTTTCTCAGTCCTTCAGTCACTTCCTCCCTGAATTTCCCGGTCTCAAACGCACCCATAAGCCAGGACAACTTGATAACCTTAATCCTTGGTTCTAGGGGCAGGAGACGGAAGGACAGAACGGTTGCAGGCACTCCCACAATTCAGTCTGCTCCGAATGCAATTTTGCTATCTTACCCTTGCTCCCAGACATTTGAACCTTTCCTCGTGTTAGGAAAACAGAGAAGTCAGTCGCTTTGCTTTAGAGAGACTGGCAATTCAGACCTGAGAGGACGAGGGGATGGGCTCTAACACGATTTCCTTTTTAATTTTCAACTTTGTTTCTTGAAAGAAAATTAAATTATGTCTTCAGGGAGCTTCTGAATAGATATAACGAAGTCTGTCTGGAAGTCCACTTACCGGATGCCGCGCCGATGCTTCTATCGGCGGCTAGCCGAATCGTCGGGATAGATACAGGACCAGTTAGCAGCGTATTGTGGAGTGTAACTTGGTCTGTCGACGAGGGAATGACACAGACTGGTTACTGAGTGGAATGTTTGGACGTAACAGGGAGGAGGCGGCAGGAGGCTGGAGAAATTTCATGATGAGGCGCTTCATAGTTGTACTCTTTCCCGAATATTATTAAAGTAAGTTAGTAAGTAAAGCTATCCCTGTAACAGGCCGTGGAGACCCATAGGGTTGTGAGATGTTGAGGTTCCCACATTTTCTAGACAATCGGCTCATAGATGGCGGCAAGGTTGTCAGCCTTGCGCGCCGGCTGCCCTTTACCCCCAAGAATATTCCAAGAATATTCCTGGTACTCATTTCTGTTAGAGGCTGAGTCAACCCCAAGGCCGTAGTGCGGCTGGAAGGATTAGGTCAATTGAAGAAAATCCAATGGCCTCATCGGGACTTGAACCCGCGACCTTCCGGCTTGGAGCA
Organism: Cryptotermes secundus; assembly: GCF_002891405.2. Classification (NCBI taxonomy): domain Eukaryota; kingdom Metazoa; phylum Arthropoda; class Insecta; order Blattodea; family Kalotermitidae; genus Cryptotermes; species Cryptotermes secundus. Next base: position 360,517 of record NW_019726235.1, read on the forward strand.
TAGTGCCTCAATCAACTACGCTACCTACAATCATGAAATCAAGGAAGATGAGACGGACAGGACGCGTAGCACGCACGAGAGAAGACAAATGCATATAATGTTTTGATAAGAAAGCATGGAGGAAAGAGACCGCTAAGAAGACCTAGGCGCAGTTGGGAAGCTAACGTTAGGAGAGTGGCTCAGGGTAGGGACCAGTGACGGGCTTTTGTGAACACGGCAGTGCATGTTCGAGCTCCGTAAAGTGCTGAGGACTGACTGAGCAACTACGAGCTTCTCAAAAAAAAACGCTCTGCTACATGGAGTTCGTTGGTTCGTCGCTTACTTAGTGCAGTGTTACGACTGCAGTCCAGCGCGGCGCCGTCGTCGGCGAATGTTGCGTTCTTGATTAAGGCTCGCGATTTGCGAACTGATTGTGGCCAGAAATTTGAAGTATGACATCACATTCTTCTGTTGCGTGTTACAAAACAGAAACCTAACAACGACCTTGATAAAAGGGTTCAATGTGCTCTTGGGACTGCGCAGCTGTATAGCCCAGCCCACAGAGGTGTATGGACCGCACCTTCACTCCAATTACCCTCGATTGTTGACGAAGTTGAATGACTTCTGTGCAATAATAATTCCTTCCGCCAGGTCAGTGTTGAGGTCATACTGAGGTCATGCTGAAAACGCAGACTAACTGTAGCATGCAACGTGTATGTTCGGCCTTTCACAAATTCAGATGGGCGCAGCGAGTGCAGCCCACGCATTGCGCGGAGCTCAGTCCGTAAAGAACGCCATGTTCTGCGCACAGGTAAACAGGAATTGGTGTGGGGCAGTGTATCCGGTTATTGGCCGCGTGGGGAGTGGATAGGCGGCTGTGCTGGATTATGGGCGCCGTGATATGGTCTGGTAGGTGGGTGCCGACGTTTCGGAGGAACATATCTACCCTCACGTCAAGCCTAACTACTTCAGAAGACCACAGTGCATGGGTGCAACTTCGCCACGTCTAGCCTTATGCACCGTCAGATCACGTGAATGCTGATTGGGTGAGGATTTGAAATGAGGCGAACATAGGATAGGTCATTAGATACAGCGACTAGGCTACGGATTGGACGACCGAATACTTGGAGTTCAGTTCCCGGCAGGGACAAGAGATTTTTTGCACTTCTTGACAGCGTCTCCAGTCCAGTTCCAGGGCCTGCCGAATCTCTGTCTCCGAGGGTAAAGCGGCCGGAGCATAGGGTTTATCACTTAACGTCCTTGTAACAGTGACGTTAAGAATCCGCGGATCTTTATCCGCACTTGCTACCCGGAGTGTAGGTTAGCTAAGCACATTATAATTTACTTGAAATTCTGTAACAGTTGGAGATCTGCATGAGGACCACGGCAAACCTCTCCTGAATACAGGTCTGCAGAGCGCTGGCGCTGCACTAGCGGCTTACTGGGTCCTGTCCGCGTAGAAGGAGGGAAGTGCGTTTATCTTCCCACACCGACATGGCCGTAGCTGCGTGGAAGTTTTCTAAGATGCCGTGTATTCAGTAGGCAACTGGCCAGCAAGCGACCGTCGTTTGTAGTCGTATAAGCACATTTTTGATTCGGAAATGTATATAATAAGATGTGGTCGGTTAATTCATTTTCCAGCCTTCTGAAATTTACGTTAAATACAATATTGATGCCAGAGTTCGAACTCGAATGCAGAGTGAGCGTTTCCAGTGGTACTGCATTTAATCCAACCTCAGCAATTTGAAACGAGAGATTATTTAAACATTCTTTTATAATTAAACGAATGAAGATAGGACCAAATTATGCTGTATAATGCTGTACGTTTGAAATTGCATCTGTCGTTTTGACAGTATCTATAACGCACACTGAACTCTGCAGCTCTCCGTGAATTCCGGTGGGTACAGTCGCCGGTTGGAAGGGGCTCCGCGGTTCTTGTGTTGACGGGAGATGAGAATGCTGCTGCAGGTGTTGCGGGTGCGACGACAGCAGGGTCAAGCGCGAGAGAACCATTTAATGCGGGAGCTTAGTTTCCAGGCTCATAGACCTTCTGGAACGGTAGAAATTTACCGACGTTTCGGAGTAACGTAGTGCCTCAGTGTCTGTGAGTAAATAACAGCACTGTGCTTGGGTCGGTTTATGCATTACACGGCTGCAAATCGAAGAGCGGCGGCGGTAGATCGCTTTGTGGGCTACAGAAATCGGTTGTTGCCGGGTCAGGTCACGTGTGATTTGTAGTGGACACAGTGTCACCGGTGTAGATTTCCTCCGAGTTCTTCGGTTTCCCCTGCCAGTTCTCATTCCACCGCCTGCTTCACATTCGTCACTGTCAACCGGTGCTGGTACGACAGGCCAAGCAGTGACCGACGAACCAAGTAGACTCAGTCTCACCTCACCCAAAGAAACTAAAAAAAGTTTCCTGTGTTGGATCTCGTCTTACGTTTCGGCATAATTGTTTCCTAATGGCTCCTAATGACTTCTTAAGTACTCGGTCTGTTAATGATCTTGTTACAAATATGTCGGGTCATGACATCCGCCCTTCTGGCTGATGAGAGGACACGTGGAAACTTGCGAGCGCGGTGCTGATGATGTCAGGGTCAAGCGACAGCGCAACCTGTCAGAGGTCTGCGCATACTTGTTGCTGCTGACATGTGGCACCAGTCTCGGAACTGGAACAAGGATCTTATGTTCTGGTTAGTTTGTGGAACCCATAAATAACGTGGACCAATGTAGAAATGTCTCGAACGCCCTTGTTTTGTATATTGACGGCAACTAGTTCGAAAACCTTGTCTACTGCCCTCATCGAGATTGTTCATGGTTCTGTGCAAAACGTTAAAGTAGGCCACGAGCTATTCGTAGTTAATGTGCAGCTGCAGAATACCGAACATTTGTCTGGAGGGGCTGACATGGTCCGGTCTCCGGGCGTTGAGCCTCTAACCGCGCACCTCCGTACACACGAGACTTTCAGCGTGGAAGGAAATGCTACAAGGCATTCGATCAAGAAGTTGTCTGTTTCTGTTCCTTGCCGTCTTCAGAGAAGCTGCCCCAGTTTCAGCCACGTCTCACAGATCCAGTCTGATGCATCTCCCAGGCGCTCATGACGAACTAGCGATGCGGAATCCTTCTCTTGAGAAGATGATAGTCGCTCAGCTCGTAAAGTAATTCTCCCCTTTTGTTCTCCGCACCCTAATATCCTCTTTCTTTAACGTATCCCAAATTATCACTCTACCTAACGTTTTCCGCCTAAAATCTTGTATGCATTTCTCATTTCCCCCATATTATAGCCCCCTCATTCTCCTTGATTTAATCATCTTAACAATGTTCATTGAAGGGCAGAAATTATGAATTATCATTATGTAAATCTGTCAATTTCTTCGTTATGTCATTAGAATGACAAAAGAAAATGAGGACAAAAATATTTGACGCACCAGGCTGTGGTCGAACCCCGGCCATCGAGCGTTGCAGTCCATCGTACTCAGGAGTCCCACGTTCAAGGCTCGAGCGGGAGACGGGCTATAGTGAATTAGGGTTTCCGTTTAGGTAACATTCGACAAATTTAATGGAGGCAAAATCCGTGATGAAGTAACAGACAAACTTGAATTCTGCTTGGAGTTCCGTGTTAGAACGAGACGGCTTGCGTCTACTCTCCGGCTTCTGTGTATCGACCCTGCCAACCCAAGTGCGCATGCACTTGCTGCGGTCTTACATTTATTTTTTCGTTTAAGAACTGAATTATTTTATATGGTCACGTGTGTTAGTGACTTAAGACGCGGGTTTAAATTTGCGAATCGATTTATTGCGTATTCGCAAGTTGAAACTACAAATAATTATAACACTTTTAAGATTACTGTAACTCTAACACACAGATAAAGTATTCTATGTCTGCTTTAACTAGTCGTTACTAGATAACAGATCTAAACAATGGCTATTCCTCTGCAGAGTTTTCCCTGTCCATATCACGGCAACGGGCCTCAACACAGGAAGTATAACTGTCACACTGTTACAGTTGCATATTGTGCATTCCAGGAACATGGCTCCTTGCTCTAGAAACCGCTGTTCTTTACGGGTGTGAAACCCGGTTCCCAAGGAAATGGATCACGACACCGTGAGGACCTACGGGGAGCGGGGGTATAGCTCTGCGTATTCTTAACCTCGTAACCGGATGGAGGTGAGTGGCCATCTTCACGCCCCGGCTGCTCTGTTACAGCGGGAAGAACCCGCGGAACCCAGTGGATGAAAGGTTTACATAGGCCGAGTGCACGTGAGAGTAGGGAGCCGAAGAGAAGCGGAAGTAACAGTAGCAGGATGTGCAGCATTTGTTTTTTTTTTCGCCGAATCTTAGGGCAATAAGGCCAAGGAGAATGCAACTGGCAGAGAATGTAGCATGCATGGGAATGTGGAGGTGTTCGGTTCGAATCTCGGCCAGGACACCGTCCCTCCCGACCAGGGTCCCTCCATGCGCATACCGGTTAGTACCTAGGTTAAGCTCCTTCAGCCATGCTACCATCCGACACTGAGTTGCGAAGAGCAGTTGCCACGGTGTCACTGCCAAACAAAGGCCTGCCGATAACACGGATTCTGCAAGGGGGTTCCCGATACGATTGCCTTGCTATCGCAATGGCCTCGTAATGTTATCTGTCAAGTGCCAAAGTGCATTTGCACTTTTATGTGTCTTTTCTTTGATGTTTCGATACAAGATTTGCTGAGACAGTGAACGCGTCCATATGATAAGATAAAAAAGGTAAAGCTATCCTTGTTGATAGTCAAGTGTGAGAATACATACTGCAGAAATGATCCAGCACACAGAGTTCATATGGAGAGGTTCAGTCACAAGGCATTAAATGAGGCAGAGGGCAAAGAGCAGTATTGTGTTGAAATCTCAAATAGGTTCACGGCTTTGGAATACTTGGACACTGAGGTGGATGTTAATAAATCTTGGGAAACTATTAGAGAGAATATCAAAATGTCTGCCAAAGAGAGTTTAGGTTATTATGAACCGAAGAAGCATAAGCCATGGTTCGATGACGGTTGCTCAAAATTATTAGATCAAAGAAAGCAGGCCAAATTGCAATGGTTAAGGATCGAAGCGAGTTAAATGGGGATAATCTGAACAATATAAGACGTGAAACCAGCAGGCATTTCAGGAACAAAAAGAGGGAATATCTGAAAGACAAAACTGATGAGCTTGCAATGAACAGTATGAACAAGTACATTACAGACCTGTATAGAGGAATAAATGACTTTAAGAGGGGTCACCAATGTAGAAGAAACTTAGTGAAGGATGAGAATGGTGATCTGCTTGCAGATTCCCACAACATTTTGAATAGGTGGAGGAACTACTTCTCTCAGTTACTGAATGTACATAGGGTCAGTGCTGTTAGGCAAACATAAATCCATACAGCTGAGCCGTTAGTACCTGATCCTAGCCCTTTCGAAGTTGAAAGTGCTATTGCAAAATTGAAACGGTATAAATCGCCAGGTAGTGATCAAATTCCGGCAGAACTTATTCAAGCAGGAGGCGGAATATTACGTTCTAAGATCCATAAGCTAATTACTTCTATTTGGCATAAGGAAAAATTGCCTGTTCAGTGGAAGGAGTCTATTATTGTACCGATTCACAAGAAGGGTGATAAAACTGACTGTAGTAATTATCGGGAGATATCACTGCTATCAACTTCATATAAAATTTTGTCCAATATTCTTCCCTCAAGGTTAAGTCCATATATAGATGNAAATTTCCTCTCCAGAATGGTCTAAAACAAGGAGATGCTTTATCGCCACTCCTTTTCAACTTTGCCTTAGAATACGCCATTAGAAAGGTCCAGGGAAACGAGGTGGGACTGAAATTAAACGGGATACAGCAGCTGTTTGTCTGTGCTGATGATGTGAATCTACTGGGTGATAATGTAGATACCATAAAGAGAAACACACAAACTTTAATTGACGCTAGTAGGGAGGTTGGTCTAGCAGTAAACACAGATAAAACTAAGTACATGTTACTGTCTCGTCACCAAAATGCAGGGCAAAATCATGATATAAAGACAGGTAACAGATGTTATGAAAATGTGGCACAGTTCAGATATTTGGGAATGACAATGAGAAACCAAATTTGATTGAGGAGGAAATTAAGAGGCGATTGAACTCGGGTAATGCTTGCTACCATTCAGTCCAGAACCTTTTGTCTTCTCGTCTGCTGTCCTAAAACATAAAAATTGGAATATACAAAAGTATAATTTTGCCTGTTGTTTTGTATGGTTGTGAAACTTGGTCTCTGACTGAGGGTGTTTGAGAACAGGGTGTTGAGGGGAATATTTGGACCGAAGAGAGTTGAAGTGACAGGAGGTTGGAGAAAACTGCATAATGAGGAACTTCATAATTTGTACTCTTCTCCAAGTATAATTAGAATGATGAAGTCAAGGAGGATGAGGTTGGCAGGTCATGTAGCACGAATGGGGGAGACGAGGAATGCGTATAAGATATTGGTGGGAACGCCAGAAGGAAAGAGACCACAGGGAAGACCAAGGCGTAGGTGGGTGGACAATATTAGAATGGATCTTAGAGAGATAGGATGGGATGGTATGGATTGGATAGATCTGGCTCAGGATATGGACCAGTGGAGGGCTCTTGTGAACACGGTAATAAACCTTCGGGTTCCATTAAATGCTGGGAAATTCTTGAGTAGATGCAGAATTGTGGTCTCCTCAAGAAGGGCTCAGCTCCTTGAGTAAGTAAGTAAGTAAGTAAGTAGGTAAGTAAGTAAGTAAGTAAGTAAGTAAGTAAGTAAAGCTATCCTTGTAACAGACTGTGGAGGCACATAGGTTTGTGAGACACCCAGCCTCCTACATTTTCCAGACAGTCGACTCCCAAATGGCGGTGAGGTTGTCAACCCTACTCGCCGGCCGGCTTTACCTCCAGGAAGATTCCTGATGCTCATTTCTGTTAGAGGCTGAGTGGGCCCCAGGGCCATAGTGCGGCTGGAAGGATTAGGTCAACGAACGATAACAAAAACAAACTCCGTGGTTTTCGTCCGCAAGCGAACTGTACAGACCGAGCGACCGCCTCTTGTCGGCGAAGTTAGTGCCGATAGTGCGGATAGAGGGTGTCGCGTGGTCAGCGCAACGAATGCCCACGGCCGTTAATTTCGGTTTTCCATACCGCAGCCGCTATTTCCTTGAAATACCTCCTCAGTTATCCTCACTAGGCTGAGTGGACCACGTTTCAGACCCATTGCTTCTCAGAATGTCTTGTAGCGCTGGGAATCGAACCCGGACCTCTGGATCTGTAGCCAGGAATTCAGACCACTAGACCACAGTGGCAGTCGGATGAACGATAACATTTTAATTAAATAAATAAATATGCATGAACATATGAATAGCCATTGCTATGCAACGGCCGCGAGATGGGCGGATATAGCAGACCCGTTTCTGGGCAACGGCTCGGAAAACACATACACGTTACTAGGCATCAGATTCTTAATAATGCAACAAGAACAGTGTAAGAGCTGTGTGTTCTACATGGTCCCTGCCGAAATATTGGTCAGTTGATAGCAGTCAGTTTTGTACGGGAGATGATTTGAGTACTTGAAGCTAAAGAATTTCCACTGTTAGAAGCCGTTACGTGGCAGAGGCTGGTGAAGACACAGCAGGCTGGAAAATGCTTAGCGGGTGCTGTGGTGATTTGTGAATTGTGGAGATCAGCGGTGGCTCTATAATTCCATGTACTTCGTGGTCAGTAAATCGAGTCAGCAATCAAAACCTCGTCCGTAGTCGCACATGATATACGTGACAGTATACAGGGTGTCCCAGGAGGAATGGTCAAAACTTCGGGAGGGTGTTCCTTATATTAAAGTATGCGGATATAACCCAAAATACCCATGTCCAAAGTTGAACGGTTACGGAGATAATGGCCCCTAGAAAAGTGTGGTCTTATGGCGGGTCCACGCACTGTACCTGTCAGCTGAGACGCCTTATCTATGTTTGTCCTTGAGTGCGGTGATTCACACTAGCCGTAAGCTCATGTGGCTCATATGCTACCTACAGAGCCTACAGAGTACGTTGCAGCAGCGTCGTGAATGGTTGGTAAATTACGTGTAGTTGTGCGGAGTTGCTGAAATGCCTTTTGTGTTTTCACACGTTGAATATTGTGATATGGATTTTGCGGTGGCAATGCACGTGCTGCTGTTGAAGAGTACCAAAGGAGTTTTCCCGATCGAAGGATTCCATCTCGAAGTGTATTTACACGAATTCACCAGACATTGCGTGATACTGGTTCTCTTCTGAGTGTTTCTGTGCAGTCTGAAAGGGAGGATGTACGAATGATAAACACACGAGAGAACATTCTTGAGATGGTTCAGAGAAGTCCGCGTCTGTCCACTCGTAGAATGGCCTCTCGCATCGGCGTATCACGTATGCAGGTGTGGCGAACTTTACATGATGAAGAGTTGTATCCTTACCATGATCAAAGGGTACAACATCTGGAACCAGGCGACCATGCACAGCGTATGGATTTGTGCCACTGGATAAAAGCTCATCCCGAACTGTTAAGCGTCATTTTATGTAGTGATGAGGCGTCTTTTACCCTGGACGGTGTAAATAATTTACGAAATGTGCATACATGGTCCCATAATAATCCACATGAGATAATGGAAACGAAATTCCAAAAGAGATTTTCCGTGAATGTACGTTTAATACAGTTATGTGGTCGGCTTATAGCGCAGTCAGCACGTTACGTCAGCGCTTGCCAGTCATGTGTCATGTATAGTGCTTGGGAACCCTAAGGACAATTATGACATGGCGAGCGAGTATTTTGTACTTCAATTTTATGGCTTCATGTCACTCACAAGTTAGTTTGATGTTACGTACATTATTAACATTACAGAAACCACATATTCCTGCCAGTTTTAATATGTATTTTGTAATCAACAAGTGTGTAACAGCGGTCAAAGTTTCACGCTTCTCTGGCCATTATCTCCGTAACCGTTCAACTTTGGACATAGGTGTTTTGGGTTATATCGGCATGCTTTAACATAAGGAACACCCTCCCGAAATTTTGACCATTCCTCCTGGGATAACCTGTATATGTGTGTGTAGATATATAGGCTCAGGTGGCAGGGAGCATTGTGAGTTGTTACAGACAGTAACTGCGTTCAGACACAAGTGTTGATAATGTCATTTTTGTTTAGCTGTCGCAAAGACCGCAGTGCTGACGAGAGGAATGTGCTTGGCACGTGCTGTGTGTTTTATTTTTCTCCTCAGCTTCTATTCGAAACCTTTTTCGCTTCTGTAAATATTTAGCGAGTTAACCCTCGAGACGTATGCCGTCGTGCGAGGTGTCGTAATTGTCTGATTCTAATGGAAATTGAAGCGGATCAAGACATTTTAGAAATACTCCCAAATATTAAATTTAATGAAAATCTTTGTTGCTCGGATTTTTCTCTTCGCTTCCTCCTGGCACTGTGACGTGGCAACGTTAGCTTTATCTTGAAAGACATAATCTGGGAAAATACAAGAAATGACAAAACATTACTGTTTGTGCCAATTCGACTAGACTGGTCCTTGTTTCATTAAACTGCTTCACAAAGACGGGTAAAGCCCGTCGAAAGATAGGTTGACTGGAAGGGAATTGGTCGTGGCCTGTTTTATATACCGTTCCCGAATTTTTGTAGAAGAACTGAGGAACAACACAAATGTTCCCAGTCAGACTACTGTCTTCTGAAATGTGACGCCGCGTGGTCTGGTAGACTCTTACCGACGTTACGATAGAACTTTCTGTGTCCAACTTGAAGGTCGGAAAGTAAGTGGAACAGGCGACTGGCAAGCAGCAGCTGGAGACACTACAGTATTCCTAAACAGCGGTAAACTACCTCCAGACTGCACGGTGTCACATCCAGGAAAGCAGAACTGTTCACAGTCAGGACTGTGAGAACCTCCAGTCCAGCATTTTCAGGCATCACAACGGTGTCAACCGGCGCCACTTGTTTGCGTGTTGTTGGCTAATGCAGTGTTCACCGTGTTGACATTGGCCCACATACTGAAGAGAAACCAGAAGGCAGGAGGAAATGGCTGTTGTGACAGCAAACAGCCACACGGGGTCTGTGTGTGCGCGCGCGCGCACGCCCGTACGACGTGCCTGCCGCACAGAAAGTGTGTCATGTGCGCACGCAGGCTAGTAATGCTGCCAGGATAAGCAACCTTCACGCAGCACGGGTTGCAACAGGTGAAAGGTATGAAGGTGACGTCCCTGTGCTTCGTCGCGCTCAGGGGGTATGGCTCCACGCGTTCACTGGGCAAGTTGTCTCAGGTGGTAACGCGGAACGTCATGGGTTTGCTTGTATTCTCGCCACCAGATGTCGGGAAATGCGATGTGTAGTCTAGGTACTCACAGCAGCGTGTGACGATCGCCGTGTTTGCACAGTAGCAATGATTGTCACGTACTGCGCAGGTTATTTGCAGTGTCTGCGGAGTGCCTACATTTGAAACAGCTTCTAAGAGTTTTCATCGCAAAAACTCTGTGTGTATTTATTGTTTTGTTAACATTCTAGCTCCGTCTTCTCTGTTTAGTAATGTCTTATATTTCTCTTTCCATGAGATTTCTTACTCACCTTCTTAGTTGCATTTCTTGTATCCTTCTTTTATATTCCTCACCGTACTAGATGAAAAATACAAGCCATGAAGTTCCTTGTTATGTAGTTTTCACCGTCCTATTTTTTTATTTTTATTTCCATCGGGTCTGACCACTCCGGCTGAGAAGGAATCTTATGGCTTTAACCCTTTAAAGACCAGTGGTTACCATATTTACCAACAGCTCCATCATACTAAAACTCAGCATTCTACCCACAGAGTGTATTTGTGCGTTCCGTATGGTTCTCACAATAAACAGCGAAAGTTTCCATAACAACATTAATTGGTTGGGCTTTGTAGCGGAGGCGTAATATGTTGCTTGTGATGCACGAACTGCAGTTTTGTATGTTAAGTCTAAAGATTGGGGGCACGCGGTAGCTACAAGCCGGAAGGTCACGGGTTCAAGTCCCGATGAGGTCATTGGATTTTTTTCAGTTGACGTAATCCTTCCAGCCGCACTAGGCCCTGGGGTTTACTTAGCCTCTAACAGAAATGAGTACCAGGAATTAATTAAAAATAATTTTGGGGGGGGAGTAAAGCGCGGCCGGCGCGTAAGGCTGACAACCTTACCGCCATCTTTGAGCCGATTGTCTAGATAAAGTGGGACTCTCAACGTCACAGCCCTATGGGCCTTCGCGGCCTGGAACAGGGATAGCTTTACTTTACTTAAGTTTTTAAAGATTTAAACGCATTTGGCGACGCAGGCCAAACACCCGGAGTTTTCTTTGTACCGGCAAGCGCCGGTAGGCATACCGGCAAATCACTGATGCGTACCGGCACACTCATCAAATGACAAGAGCCCCACATTTGCTGGTGCGCTGTGTTTCGACCTTGGGTCTACCGCCAGAGCCTGTTGCGTGAGTTATGCTGATTGGTTTATTGTTACTGTTTCCAGAGCCAAGACCCAACTGACTTGCACCAGTTATCCACCCACAGAAGCAAATGCAATTGAGAACAAAGTCGGAAATGGCAACACGTTTCTGTATCTCCTGGGAAGTTAGGAGATCAGATGGTAACTGTACAGCTCTGTGCCTGGAACGTTACTAATCTCCGTTCATGACACAGCGTAAAACTCTCGAACTGTATCTTAAAAAAACAAAGAAACAATGATTTACGTGACGATGCAATAAAAGAGTTTCACGACGGATGTTGAAAGCGCCGTAGTTGTTGCACGGGTTACCAGTGACGTCATACCCGTGAACTACGTCACCTCATTAGCTGTCGTCATGGCAACGACATGATAGTATGCCTGTTGAATACATCATAACCCGGTTACAGCATTCGCAGCTGTTCTGTACGAGAGTTTGTTTGAGGGTCAGCAAGGTCAGTCTGGTGGGAAACGCTTCTAGTTTTACATGCGGCAGGTGCTCGGTTCGGATCTCGGTCCGGACACCGGCTGCCCTCGCCGAGGTCTTTGTAATATTCTTTGTGCACCCAGCCAGATCCTGGGATAGTTCCTCGATTAGACCACGACCGTTTCCTTCCAAATCCTTCCATTTTATCATTCACCAGTCATCCTACAGCTCACGTAGTGACAGCATCTGAAAATGGGCCACCATTTTGTTAGTTGCGCGGTGGCGTGCATGTGAGCAAAGCAGCAGAGACTGGCGTTAGTCCTAGCTTTCCGTTGGTTTACAGCGCGGTACACACAGTGCCACGGGGGAACGCGGTAGCGTAGTTGGTTGAGGGGCTATGCAACAAGCCGGAAGGCCTCGGGCTCAAGTCCCGATCAGGTCATTGGATTTTCTTCAGTTGACCTAATCCTCCCAGCACTATGGCCCTGAGGTCAACTCAGCCTCTATCAGAAATGAGTACCAGGAATTAATTAAATAATTTTCCTGGGGAGTAAAGCGCGGTCGGCGCGTAAGGCTGACAACCTTACCGCCATCTTTGAGCCGATTGTCTATAATGTGGGAGCCTCAACGTCTCACAACCCTATGGGCCTTCACGGCCTGTTACAGGGATAGCTTTACGTTACTTAACACAGTGCCTCTGTAGCAGTAAGCATTGCGCAGTAGTCGGCGCGTTGTGAACCGTGCACTCAACTCGTTCTGCGGCCTGCCTCTCGTTTGTTTACAGGAACTCCGTTGACATTCCGAATGAAGTACGCAGCCAGTCAGCTTTCGTAATTCTTACCGTAGGCTTTCTCTCGCGACTTTCACATATTTTCTGTTTAAAATGAAGTGTCTTAGCTGGTCGCGTGGCGTCAGCGAAAAGTTTCTGTGTAAAGTATGAGGTTTTCACGGCGTTGAATATTAATGTGACATGTAGACCCATTGCCAAGTAACAGCTGTGCAAACAAGCGACAGTACAACTGTTGCTAGGGAACAGCTCTGTGTACTCGTTTCCACGGCAACGAAAGAACACGCAATAATGGAAGAGACGTTTTCTGTGCGGTCCGTGCCGGGTCTGTATAACGAGGAAGACAAATCTCTGGTCGTGAACCTCAAGGGTCCTTGGTGCCAAGACAAACTGATTGGCGGTAAACCGCCAGTCGTAAAGTAACTGTGACTGTGTGGTTGAGTGAGGTCCTGTGAGGTAACGGAAATGGAACCCAGTGCCTTAAGGGAATCTCGAATCTGAGACATTAAAATATGGCCATGAGTTCCGCGGAACTCGGACTTGAGAATGACTGCGCTGGCGAGGACCAACAGCAATTGTAAACGGCAGATTCATCCTCTCATTAAAGAGGAAGGCCTACATCAACAAACCCGCAACTGTCTGGCAGTAATAAAAATCTGGTCTTGGGGTCCCAAATGAGGCTTGATATCAAGACAGACTGGCCGACTGACCGTCGGTCGTAAAATAACTTTGACTTAGTCAGCTGAGAGTTGCAGTTTTGAGAAGTGAGAAGGTTGTAGCTGAGGCCGGGGCAGTTTAGGAATCCAGAAGAAGGGGAACGGCCGCCGTTAAAGCCGCTACCAAGCAGCGACTAGTGAAGACTGAGGAGACTTTATGTGTGCTGTAGTTACAGTGATCTTTGGAGTGTGTAACTCAGTGAGACTGTCGTAGTTATTTGTAGTTACGAGTGTATAGTGCTCATTAAATTCAGTTACCAAACCGAACCCCGTTTGTAGTGAGTCACGTGACATTAATATTGCTATCTTCTAAATTATGATGACGTGTAGTCTGGTTGGTGAGTAGAAACGTTTCAGAGAGAGATCGGCCCTGAAGTTCAAGACGCCGTGTTGTTATAAACGTTGGTACCATCTACCAGACATCACGGTGTCATAAACTAAGAGAGCCGAGGTGCTGAAGCCCTCAGATTTAGTCCGGCAATCCTCACAGCTCAGTGGACAGTTTGTGGGTGTCCGTTTGTCTGAATGTCTAGAAAGTGATTTCGTTCATGATTTTCGTCAATGGTCCTCAAGTGTTGGTCTACTTGATAGCGAACCAACACATGCATAATGGCAGATTTCTTGCTGTTTTGAAGCAAGTTAACTAGGAAACAATGTGATTGTGGTAACGCCGAGAATAAACCCCCGGTTTCCCTTGGATAGGAGACTGGGTGGCCCCCAGAACAGGTCTGGACGCTGTGGAGAACAAAGTCTCTTTGTAAGATTTGAGGCTTCCACGGCGGTGACTATGAAGAATGCAGTCTTCTGGACCACATATACACGGTGCCAAATCCCAGAAGACTGCATTCTTCATCTGAATTCCTTTGCATTTACCGTCACGTAATTGGATACCTAGAATCATGACT
>NW_019726235.1:374958-459809 GCF_002891405.2 Cryptotermes secundus
TAATGGCAGATGCTGTTTTGAAGCAAGTTAACTAGGAAACAATGTGATTGTGGTAACGCCGAGAATAAACCCCCGGTTTCCCTTGGATAGGAGACTGGGTGGCCCCCAGAACAGGTCTGGACGCTGTGGAGAACAAAGTCTCTTTGCCCCTCGCGGGGATCAAACTCCAATCCTTCGCCCTTCCAGTTCGTCGCGATATAAACGTATGTTTGTTCTCACCAGTTTTTACAAAATGGCGACATGTTTCGACACTGTATTGCCATCTTGAGGCCTTTAACAGACAGTTGGTGGATTTATTAAGTGGAATTACACGTTACATAAACCCTCTTATTCTGTTAAATGATTGCGCTAGTTTTGGATGTTTGAGAGCCAGAAATGGCTGAAGCATGTAGCCCATTATGTAAACTCTTGTGAGAAGACATGTGGTGTGCCTGTACGTTCACGACATTTAATTTGTCTGAGACGAGGCTGTACTGTACCGATGTGACCGGGAAGTGGGCTCGGTCCGCGTCGCGTCCTATGCCGAGACCTCCGCGTGAGGGCGCCCTACACGGACATCAGGCAGGAGGACACTCGAGTTGTAGGCATCGCCTGCGAGGTCGCCACCCACGGTAAATTTAGAAACAAAAAACAGTAGCTGAATTGTGGGCTATGACTGAGGTTTCATGGCTTTATTCAATGCCTCTACACAAATACCAAAATTTTACTTAAAATTAGGCAACGACCAATTCCATCCACATTGTTAGGTGAAGGTAAGGCGAAAATATGGCAGTGCTTAATTAGTTGACAACCGCGCCATGATAACATATGGAGAGTTCAGGTATAGTTCTCCATTCTTAACCTCATTACTCGATGGAGGTGAGTCATTAGCTTCACGCCCTGGCCGCTTTACCCTCGGCACCCATGCGATAGGAAACTTGGTAGGCCCCAGGGCCGTTCTGGACACTAAACAACAGATAAATTTGCCCCTATCCGGGAATCGAATCCCACATACTCGATCACCCTATCCGTAGCTCCCGTTCACATCCTTCACAATTCAGTTTCCATTCCGCGCTCGAAACAGCATAGCTCAACGTGAACACAGTAACCGTAGAACAAGGACGAGGTTTGCCAGTCTGATGATCTTTCTGAACAGGTTCCTGGTCCTTGCACCATTACCATAAATTGGCGGCAACGAAGTTGCCCAGACTTTCTTTCGTGTAGCCGTAGTCTGAGCAGTGGCTCATCTTGGTCAGCTCGACGTGGTGACGCCATCACTACTTTCTATTATCGCATTCCACGCGTCTAACGGAGGCTGTCCACTGTTCTGGTCGCGAGACCTGGCGAATATCTTGCTCTGAACACTGGCTGTCTCGTGATGGCTGTCCACTGTTCTGGTCGCGAGACCTGGCGAGTATCTTGCTCTGAACATTGGCTATCTCGTGGTGGCTGTCCAGTGTTCTGGTCGCGAGACCTGGCAAGTATCTTGCTCTAAACATTGGCTGTCTCGTGGTGGCTGTCCAGTGTTCTGGTCGCGAGACCTGGCGAGTATCTTGCTCTGAACATTGGCTATCTCATGGTGGCTGTCCAGTGTTCTGGTCCCGACACCTGGCGAGTATCTTGTTCTGAACACTGGCTGTCCCGCGGTGGCTGTCCAGTGTTCTGGTCCCGACACCTGGCGAGTATCTTGTTCTGAACACTGGCTGTCCCGCGGTGGCTGTCCAGTGTTCTGGTCCCGACACCTGGCGAGTATCTTGTTCTGAACACTGGCTGTCCCGCGGTGGCTGTCCAGTGTTCTGGTCCCGACACCTGGCGAGTATCTTGCTCTGAACACTGGCTGTCTGGCGGTGGCTGTCCAGTGTTCTGGTCGCAAGACCTGGCGTGTGTCGTTTGATTTGATTTTTTCAACAACGTCTCGGCATACACAGGTTGTGAGGTTCTCCTTGCGGTTTTAGATCGGATTGAGGTTCTCCGGGTTGTGACACCGTGTAGTCTTATAGGCGGATCCCGGCGTTTCGAAGGAACATGCTGCCCCCACTTTTAGGGTTGATGTAACGAACACAGTGTTCTCCTGTAAACCTTTCCATTCTTGACCCGGAGCGGGCTCCAGTTCCTTGGGTCTCAGTGACTACCTTCTCTGCTACCTGCCTCTTTACCCGAGCCAATTCCACACCGAAACTTCGGTGTCACCAACAAGACTACACGACTTCAACCCGAAACTCTATGTGCAGTTTACCAATTGTGAAATGGTATGGACGTAAGAGTGACTACCTAACTCTCCACGAAGTAGGGTCCTTCCTTAGAAGCTGACGATCGCTCAGCTAGTCACGAAGTTCCCCGCCTTTGCGGAGCCGTGTTCACAGGAACTGACTGGCGGTCCATGTCCTGAGTCAAGTAAATCCCCCCTCCGCTTTAAGATCTATTTTAATATTCTCCTGTCATGCACGCTTAGTCTTCCGAGCAGTCTCTTCCCTTGAGGCTTTCCGACCAAGGAGCAACAAAGAAGCAGAGAGGAAGGACGAGAAGTTGCAACTTTTGAGGGGGTTGGAGTCAGTGGCTACACTGTGGGGCGTCGAATGGTTGGATGAATGATGAATTGGAAAGGATTTTGAAGGGAGTGTTCGTGGCCTAATTGAGGGACTTTCTGCGTATTTTCATTAGAGACTGAGGAAAGCCACGAGCTGCCTCAGTCAGTATAGCCGATATCGCGGGTCAAGATTCGAATCGAGCATCTCCCGAATACAATTCCAGAGAGTTACCGCCACATTAACCCGCTCTGCGAGTAAAGTCCATTGCAGACATATAAGGGGTCGTTATGGTCCTTGCACATGGGAGGTAAAGCCTGTGGGAGCTTTCCTCTTTGCCTTCCAACGGAGGCACGACAGTGAGAGTCCTGGCCACGCGTATACATACATGAGTAAAGGAACTAGGATTGGATTCGTCTGGCTCAGGATAGGGCCCAGCTCTTGTGAACGCGGTAATGAACCTTACGTGTCCTATTTGAAGCGGATAATTTCTTGGATATCCGAAGTAAATGTCAGCATATCAGAGAGGGCTGTGCTTCTTGTTTCGGTGTGAAAGGCCACGCATTCTACATTTCTTGCTCTATTTTCACTCCATTTTGTCTAAACTGAACTACTGTTTCTGTGAGTTCAATATGAACACTCGTTTTCCAGGAGGAGCATCCATGCACTTTTTAATTTCGTCACTGGATGTACGAGAATTATCTGTTTCACGCTCCTGCCGCCTCTACTCTAAAGAGAAGAGGCTTCGATCCGAATCTTTATTTAAATATAATTTTTTTATTAAAATTAAATGCGTTTTTGGAAAACGATCGTATATCGAGAGTCGTTGAATAAATCACAGATTAGAAAGGGCACACGCGTGCACGAGTAAGGGCTACAATTGTTATTCTTTCAGAAGCACATGTTAATTTGTGTAACTGTTTAAAGGCTGAAATGCGTGTACACAGTTCGTAGCAGAGCAGTTCACATCTCACAAAATAGAACATTTCACAAACACAGCAGTTTCCTGGGAATGTAAAGTTTTTTAAAAAATTGTATAAAATTTCTTGATGCTAATTACAAATTTTTTGTATTGTCAATAATTAAAATTCGTAAACCATGCAGGCTCGTGTTCGTCCTCCCATCGTCCCTCTTGTATGGGGCAGATATTGTGCCACCTGGCTATCTTGATGTGGAGCTTCTTTATATCGTCCAGGGTTTGCTCGTGGCTGCTGTGCTGTTTTCACTGTTCACTGTTCACTGTAGTTACCTGTCTCAGCTTGTTACCCCTTTAGTTATTTTTTTCACTGGGTCAGAGTGACTGTATATTTTGCTTTACTGTACTTTCCGACATTATTCCATAAGGACTGCTTGCTCATAAACGTGGTAGTTGTCGATATGTCCAGGTCACTTGAGCTGCTTTCGCAGTTACTTCAGAAACAGCCATGTATTCACATTTCTGGTGTCCACTTATCGTCATTTGTTATTTTGTCAGGCGTACCTCAGGGGTCAGTCTTGAAGTCATTGCATTTTAATATTTTTATCAATGATTTGTGTGATGTAATTAATCACTTTGTCTTTTTTGCTTTGCTGATGACCTTAGAGCCGATTGAGATATCACGGTCCACGTTGATTGTGTACGTGACTGTTGTTCGGCTAGTTATATGAAGCTCAGCGTTGGTAAAAGCAGAGTTATGTCTTGCAAAATCACTCGTACCAGTGTACACTTGCAAAGCTTTGTACACGTATATTGCGACCCATTTACGGACTGAGTCACTGCCAGTCCTTATTGCTGCTAAGCCCCTTGAGGCTCACGACAGAGTTTTTTTTAACTGAACCCCTGCGATCATAGTCCTTACGTAACAACCTCTCTGACTAGAGGATGGGTTTGTCTCTTACGAACTGAATTTCTTCTTAATCATATATATATTTTTTATTTAACTCCAGTAATTATACAATCTATCCATTAAGTGTGGATAATAAATAAGTACATTTTGTGGTTAATTTACATATAGCAAAAGGAAAGAGAGTACTTGATGTGGTGAGCATATTCCAAGGAACATAATCATATATAAGAATCTAATTCGTACCCCAAAGGAAACACATTACGTCTCCGCTACAAAGCCCAACCGGTTAGTGCTGCTTAGGGAAAGAGTCGCTGTTTATTGTGAGGACCATACGGAACACATCAATACACTGTGTGGGCAGAATGCGGAGTTTTGTTACTTTAAAGCAGGTGGTACATATAGTAACCACCGGGCTTTAAAGGGTGTAGGATTTGAGTCTACGCACTGACTGTGAACTTAATTTTCATCAGAATGTTGAATGCACTTGGCGAACATGTCATTAAATTGCTAGAGTTTCCTTTTCCGCCGTAGACAGGCTTGCTGATGTTCTGTTCTGCTGTGGTCTGAACGATTACCGACCCCAGTAAACGTGAGCGCATACAAAGGCAATCTGCAGCCTTTTGCCACGACAGATTTTCTCAGAGTCTCCAGTATCACGGTAATTAGGACACCTCAGTTTACAGACGCTTCACCGCAGGGGTCCACACCTGCTTTCTTTCTAACAAATGTTTATTGTGGCGCTGAGTGTTGCATTCAAATATACAGCGAATTTCCTTTTGTGAGCTCGGACTGAGGAGCAAGAGTCAGACGCTCCTCCCATGAAGTCGGGCCGACCCACGCCTGCGCTGTCTAGAGCGTTGGGTCCCAATCCATGGGCCGCCATGCCGTAGTAGGTGCTTCCCAGTGTTAATTTATAATTTGACGTAAATGTTTTAATTTTGATGTGCAGTTCATCGCTAATTTTATTTCTTGATATATTATTAAGAAAACTCTGTTCAGACTTTATATTTAATTGTGTGATTTTTACATATGCTCAGCTGAAGGAAAAGTCAAGGCCCCATATTTCTAAATAATATTTCCTTTGGGAAATTTTCAAGGATAATCGATTTATCGTATTCCTGGCATAAAACCTCAAGAATAAACCTGTAAAAATAATCAGTGTAAGATAAACTCTTCATTCGTATTTTCACAGAATATTTCACCAATATGCGATGAAAATGGCGTGCTCACTGTCACGGACGCCATGATCCCTGGTGAGGTACTTCTGCGCACTCTCTACGCGCACGTTCACACTACACATTGTCCATGTATTTGCTTCGTGGTTACCGTCGTGAGGGAGTTAAACGTGCATACTGTTTGACACCAGAGGTTTATTTTGTACGCTTAAAATATTTATCCATTACGAATAAGCAGTACAATGAGCAAACAAGCAGATATTCCAGTTTTTAGAGCCGAAACCTGACAGTGGTCACTCATCTACCAATAATCAAGATGGAACTGAAGCTTCAACCTCGAACTAACACGAAAAAATGAAATAAAATCCAAGAAAACGCCTAAACGTAGGTACAGTTATGCTCATATAAAATGCGAGTTCTGTCTTCTGGGATATAACGCCGTTTAGTCCGTTTGAAAATCAACCATCGTTTCGGAGGAGCAAGTCTCTTCCGTTTTTTAGGGTCGGAGAGTAACAGAAGGAAGAAACCAGCGTGAAGCAGGGGACACAGGAACAGTAGGAACACGAGGCTCCGTGGAGGCCTAATTCCGCGCGCGACCGCCGGTACGTGTGGTTGGCGTGGTGATTAACTCGTAGGTTGCCGTTTTCCAAATAAAGCTGTGTGCCGGTTTCTGAGCGATGTGACATCACCTCCGCGCCTTGAAGGGTGCTGTGACCTTCCAAATGCACCTGGCCTAATGCCGCCATTTGGAATAAGGTGAAGGACTGTAATAGACTGTGAATCAGTGTGCTGTAATGTTCGCAGTATGCAGGCTGTACATATGTGTATGTAACCTTTTGCAACAGTATTTTATAAAGGTTTACAAATATACCCGTTCGGAACGCAAATGTGACTGGAGTGATTCGGGATAATGACGGCCTCGATTTCACGCATGGAAAGACCTTTCTCTAAATGACGCGTCATGTCTCGAGTAGCAAAGCGACTGTCAGCTTTTGCAAAAGTGGTGTGCCCCATGCTACGAATACAGCGGTAGGTGAGAAGGTGTGACGAGTGTTGGTTGGCTGTTTCAGGTCCCGCAAGCGGCGGCCCAGCTCCTCGCAGGAAGACTTCATGGACGAGTGCACGGCGGCTCTAGTGCTCATGAGTCTGTCCTGCAGCCCACATTCGCCCCACTTGAACGGTGAGTCCGTCGTCTGGTACCTCACTGTTAGATTGTGAGGCAGAATTCTTCAGCAGTGAAAATACTGAAGTCAAAGCATGGACCTTATCTGACAACCCTGACTGAATTTCTTCTAAATAATATATTATAATTCAGTTCGTACCGCACAGGAAACACATCACGTCTCCACCACAGAGCCCAGCCGGTTAATGCTGTCCACGGTCCAGCAAAGGGATGTAGAGCCATTGATAAATGATTGAATTACATGGGTTGTTTGCTGAAAGTTTTATCATAAAGTTATGTGTGCATCAGCTCATATTTTTCCTTTAAGTTGTACCTTACGAAATGTGTTTAATATTTTACAGATATTGTGATGTTATATTTGTGGAGTCATACGTTCCATTAGGAATTCGTTTTGTAAAAATATGCAGTTTGTATAAGTTTTTCATGTTATTGTCAATGCATTTTAATTGTGCGTGGTGTATAGAAGATTTCACTAGTTTCTTCTTCTAGTGAAATGCTACATTTGGAGCATAGCTCTGTATGGGGCTGAAACATGGACACTTAGGGCAGTAGATCAGAAACATCTGGAAAGTTTCGAAATGTGGTGTTGGAGAAGAATGGAGAAGATCAGTTGGACCGATTATGTGAGAAATGAAGAAGTGTTAATTAGAGTCAGTGAGCAGAGGAATATCCTACATGAAATAAGAAAACGGAAGGCTAATTGGATTGGTCATGTTTTACGCAGAAACTGCCTTCTAAAAGAAGCTATCGAAGGAAAGATAGATGGGCGGATAGAAGTGACAAGAAGACGAGGAAGAAGACGTAAGAAGATGCTGGATGACCTTGGGGACAGAAGAGGATACTGTCATTTGAAGGAGAAAGCTCTAGATCGCATTAAGTGGAGGAATTGTTTTGAAAGAGACTGTGGACCTGTCGTCTTGACAGATTACTGATGATGATGATGATGATGATGTATAGAAGATACGCGGATGAGAGAACACATACACGTATAACGTATACTTTGCTCATTTTGTGTAGCGAGCATCGTGTTGCCCGAATACGCGCCAAATTTTATCGAAGTTGCTCGCACGCAGGAAAAGGTTATGCAGGTTGGGTACTACAGAGTGTTACGTAATCATTACAGAGTTGATAGATTTTATTTTCAACGTACAACTGGAACCACGCGGGCTTTTACTCCCGTCAGGTTGCCTACTTGATGTATGACGCAGCCTCAGAGATGTTTTACACAGACTGTAGTCGCGCCCAAGTCCCTTAGAGACGGTTCGACCCAGGGATGACAAAGTGTGCTCTCTCTTCATCGCTACTAGTGGTTCAGAATCCCTGTAAGACCCAACTGACAGGCGCAGTTTAAATGCCAAAAGGAGACCAGATCTGCCTATATGAAGAAGTGCATATGGCGTGTACGAGTATATATAAAGAAGACGTTTCACGGTTGATTATTTATGTATACTATTAATGGGATATGATGTTAAACGTCGTCCTCGACGTACCAGTCGATAACATGTGGAATGCCGGTGAGACCAAGGGATAGCTTACGTAACGAACTATGATGCTTCCCGCGGAACTCTCAGCGAGTGTCACACTGAACTGTCCTATTCCTCAGCTGACACGAAAAGCCTTCAGGTCTCCTGTAGTTCAGAATTAACTCTGAAACAGAGAGTTGTGCAGACATTCTGTAGAAACTTCGACAGTGGACAGCACGGCTGGAACGCGGATATACTAGCGGGATTCGAACACATGGTCCGAGTGTTGGAGGGTGCCTCGGGCCGCGTGGCCACTGTAGCCGGTTGCTATCGAATACACTAGGATCGTAATTATGCTGCATGACATTAGGATAACACAGTGCGCCGTTAGGGCGATGCTCAAGCACGTTCTCGAGGGCACGCTGTTAGCACCCACATCATTACAGCATTAGCATTCCGGTTGAGATTTCAGCGCAGCCACTGTCAACACGCTGCCTATGCAAGGTCCCTTTATTTAGCGTAAGGCCTTTTAAGGTTCCGGATCCTTACGAAACACATGTTCAAGGTCCAGTTACAATCACGCAATTCTTCATTACGAAACTGAACTGACAGCGGTTGTCAGTTCGAGTGAAAGTTACCGCTGCCCGTTCTGAGTTGACGGTGAAGGTGGTTAGCTTCATAATTCGCAGTTTCTGGTAAGGCAACAAGAACTGCAACAAGAAAAAAAAAGGCCCAAATTTCGTAACTTGTTTTTTTCACGCTTCCAGTGTCAGGCCAGGTAAAAAACAAACCTGTCCCTGTTTACCTATACGGACTTCACTATAAGTTTCGTTTAGACATATTTCAATCAACGTAA
The DNA here is from genome assembly GCF_002891405.2 of Cryptotermes secundus. Taxonomy (NCBI): domain Eukaryota; kingdom Metazoa; phylum Arthropoda; class Insecta; order Blattodea; family Kalotermitidae; genus Cryptotermes; species Cryptotermes secundus. The sequence goes on from NW_019726235.1 coordinate 383,966, forward strand.
ATACTTGTAGTCCCATGGTTACCCCAAACTCTCCGAGAATATTTTACAAGACGTACTGTCTCATTGTACTCCCAGTAATTTCATCTATGTATGGACTTAACCTTGAGAGAATATTGGATAAAATTTTGTATGAAGTTCATAGCAGTGATATCCCCCGATAATTACTACAGTCAGTTTTATCACCTTTCTTGTGAACTGGTACAATAATAGACTCATTTCACTTATCAGACAATTCTTCCTTATTTCGAATAAAATTAATTAGCTTATGGATCATTCACTCATGTAGCTGAACTCTTCTTAAGAAGCCGCCAATTGTGCGACTACTCAAGAACTTGCCAGCATTTTATGGAACCCGAAGGTTCATTACTATGTTCACAGGAGCTCTCCACTGGTCCCTAACCGGAGCCATATCAATCCAATCAACCCCATCCCATCTAAGATCCATTTTAATATTGTCCACCCACCCACCCACGTCTTGGTCTTCCTAGTGGTCTCTTTCCTTCTGGCTTTCCAACCAATAGCCTATATGCATTCCTCTTCTCCCCAATTCGTGCTATATGCCCTTCCCAACTCATCCTCCTTGACTTGATCATTCTAATTGTACTTGGAGAAGAGTGCAAGTTATGAAGCTCCTCATTATGCTGTTTTCTCCAACCTCCTGTCGTTTCATCTCTCTTCGGTCCAAATATTCTCCTCAACACCCTGTTCTCAAACACCCTCAGTCTGTGTTCCTCCCTTAATGTCAGAGACCAAGTTTCACACGCAATCAGAATCACAAATAAAATTACAGTTTTGTAAATTCTAATTTTTATGTTTTTGGACAGCAGACGAGAATACAAAAGGTTCTGGACTGAACGGTAGCAAGCATTACCCGAGTTCAGTCTCCTCTTAATTTCCTCCTCAATCAAATTTGGTTTCTTATTGTCATTCCCGAATATCTGAACTGTGCCACATTTTCAAAACATCTGTTACCTGTCTTTATATTATGAGTTTGTCCTGCATTTTCTCTGTGTTTAGTTCTAGACCAACCTCTTTACTTGGTGTCAATTAAAGTTTGTGTGTTTTTCTTTATGGTATCTACATTATCACCCAGTAGATTCACATCATCAGAATAGATCAACAGATGATGTGCCCCATTTAATTTGCTTTCCAACCGGTTTCTTTGACCTTTCTAATGGCATGTTCTGAAACAAATTTGAAAAGGAGTGGCGATAAAGCATCTTGTTTTAGACCATTCCGGATAAGAAAATTATCAGACAAATGTTTACCTAAACGGACTTTACTGTACGTTTCGTAAACACATTTTAATCAACCTAACTACGAGCAGTTCCATGGGTACCCCAAACTGTATGATAATTTGTACAGTACTTCCCTCATAACTGAATCATAGGCTTTCTTGAAGTCTACAAATAGCTGATGTACTGTCTCATTGTACTCCCATTTTTTTCTCTAATATCTGTCGAATGCAAGAGATCTGATTAGTAATTGATCTGTTACGTCGAAGCCAACACTCATGATCCCCAATAATTTCATCAGCTTCTGCATCTTAGGACGTTTTGCAGTAGCAATTTCAACCTCAAAAAGACCTGGGATCAGGTTCTAATGGCTCAGCAGTATATTTCTATCTGCCTAACATCACTGACCCTATGTAAATATGTATTTAGTAACCAAGAAAAGTAGTTCTTCCATCTGTTCGAAATATTGTGGGAATCTGTAAACAGATCAGCATTCTCATCCTTCACTGATTTCTTTCTGTGTAGCTAACCCCTCTTAAAGTCATTTATTATTCTGTACAGGTCTGTAATGTTCTTGTTCTTACTGTTCATTGCAAGCTCATCAATTTTGTCTTTCAGATATTCCCTCTTTTTATTCCCGAAATGCCTGCTGGTTTCACGTTTTTTATTGGTCAGATTATCCCAGTTTATTTCGCTTGGATCCTGTAACCGCTGCAATTTGGCTTTTTTTCTTTGGTCTAATAATTGTGAGCATCCTTCATCGAACCATGGCTTATGCTTCTTCAGTTCATAATAACCTAGACTCTCTTTGACAGACATTTTTATATTCTCTCTAATAATTTCCCGAGTCCTATTAATATCCACTTCAGTGTAGAAGTTTTCCAAGGCCGCGAACCTATTTGAGATTTCAACACGATACTGCTCTTTACCCTCTGCCTCGTTTAATTCTTTGAGATTGAACCTCTCCATATGAACTCTGTGCCAGACTAATCGACAGCAAAATTTAGCAAGTGATGTCTGAATACGGGAAACGGCTGCTGACTGGTGGACGCGATAGGTTAGTGGATTGCAGATACATTTCCAATTGTCTCCAAACGGACCCATGAATCGTGCATGCCAAGTGGTCAGGCAAGTCTGTTATGACTCAGATCGAGGCTCTAAGTAAATGTTGCTTTTGGGGAGTGGTTTTTATGGGCCCAGCTCTCATTCGGTTTGCTTGTTGTATCTGGTGACTACAGGACAGACACTTGTAGTCACTGGTTTCAAGTTGCACAGCCCTCGTCTGAAATGCTGAAATCTGTTCCAATCCTGGTTGAGGTACGTACTGTGAACGCAGACTATTTGGGGGTAAATCTCGCATGTCACTAAAATGAACGTGTGATCCGAAACTGGCCCTGCGGCCGCTTTCCATGTGTCATGTCATCCAGAAGAGGACAATAATGTTCTCTTCTTTGGTCTCAGCGCACGTTGTAGCCTTACAGCTGATCAAAATTTCTAGCGTAGACCGGAAGTAAGTAGTATTAATATACCTTTCAAAGATATGGAGAAATATTTTTATGTCCACAACTCCGCGGAAACCTCCAGCGTAAAGCCAGCGGAGAAATTTAGTTAGCTGTTGGGGTGAGGGAAATGCCCGTATTTCTTACGCCACAGTGGAGCAGAAATTCGCAACGCAGGAAAGAAAATGCATCATATAATTTAACGTTCAAAAGGAGAGACATTACGAAGGAGCGCATGTGAATAGATCGCATGGATATAAAACGTAAAACATGTGATACTCGAACGTGGAAAAAACATTTATTTTTCGACATATCATCCACCAACATTGATACACTTGTCCCATCTCTTTACCAAAGCGTCGAACCCCGCAGCAGAGAGGTATTTTTACTGTTTTCTCAGCCACTTCCTCACCTTTTCGGCCATCATTACGACTTTCGAACGTCCTTGAGAGACTATCTCGACCCACTTGTGAACCGTTTTACGCAATAAACATTTGTCACCGTAAACAGGAGACATTTCTTTATTAATTTCCTTTGCATTGAGTCCTTTTGCCCCCCCCCCTAAAAATACACAATAGAACTCTGTTCTTCGGTAGTATATGCCTACTACTGAAACCAGCCTCTGAACATACGCGTGCGCGTCTGCTGCCTAGACCGTCATGAAGCTGCACTGTTCTGCTACGTAGTGATACACATAGAGAGCCTATTACGTCCTTTACAACTGTCTTACTTGCATTTGTGGCCTATTTACTGACTTTCACTCGTAGTATTCTCAAAACTGAGAAGGCAGAATCGTGGATTTAATATATGTTTTAAAAATACGAAAAGCTGCTATGCAGCAAGTGGGCTAAGAAACTCAGTTAAGAACAGAATAGACCACAAATCTAATTCACATTTCAAAAGAGGTGACTTTCTAGCCTTAAGGTGATCAGACAATCCCGCACAACCAAATTTATTTGACCTAGCAAAGGAATGGAAACGCAACGCACTGTCGGCAGTCAGCACTGGACGGCGGGGGTTGAGGTGCCGTGTCGTTGGCCGTCAGGGCCGCTTCTGTGTTCATCCTCACGCGTCGAATCTGCGTTCATTTGTTCGCTGACCTGTAACACGCCTGTCGTTACCCGGTTAGAAAGTAATTTGTCGTGCTTTTCCTCAGTTTACGTAGGTGAATATCGAGGGCCCGTACCACCCACATGGCTTGCAGTTCCTTTGTTGCGTATAAGTCGTGACGTCAGTTGTGTAGGAAAGAGGTCATATTGCGGCCCTAATTCTGCACAGCTTTGGGTGCAGAGAGTTTGCGGCGTGAAGAATGCACACGGGTGGTGGATCAAATGGGAACTCGTTAATTCTATTGTGATTTTACTCAGTCACGGATACACAGCCTTCATGCCGTAAGGATCTGGAGGTAGAACCATTAGGAACAGAGGCTGCGGTATGTGGAATGCAGGTGGTACGTAAACTGTTCCGCTGGGAGCTTTTAATTAAAAAGAAAACGTTACTGTGGACTAGGAATTGAAGAGACTCTGTTTGAACTGTGGAATCAAATTCAGGCTCTTATTCATGTAACATTCATTTGAATGGTAATATGGCACATAATAAGGAATACCATAATCATACATCTTTTTATGGGACTGGATACTGTTTTGGACTAAGAAACATCCAGTCCCAGTGTTGGAATTCAGTATTTTTCTCTTCGCGGCTTACAGGCTCACTTTCCACTGAGTATGGGGAGCATATTTAAGGGGGGCAAGAACGGCCAGAGTGTGAAGCTCACTCTTCAATTGCATATGGTCCCGAGGTCGTGAATCAAGGAAGTATTGCCTCCACGTCCCGATATGGGTGGATGGTTATGAATTGTCATTATTGTAGTAGGATTCTGTGGGAAGCACCTGGCTTGAGCTGGCCCCGGAACCCTGAGATAAAGCGTAAAGCAGGTTCTGCGGACGAGATTCAAACCCGATGCCTCCTGAATACAAACGAGCCGCGTTACTTCCAACCAGAATTGAGTGCGTCTTGTGTAGTTGGAACCCGACATCGCAGAGCTGCTCACACCGCGGCTCAAACGGAACTGCATCGTTAATATGTTCCAGGATACTGATGTCAGAATCACGTGACATAAATTGGTGCACCGTAAACAGGTGTCGGCAGTTACTATTAGAGATTGAGTGGTGAAAGAAAGGTAAAGCTATCTCTGTAATAGGCCGTGGAGGCCCATAAGGTTGTGAGACGTCGAGGCTCACACATTTTCTCTAGACAGTCGGCTCACAGATGGTAAGGTTGTCAGCCTCACGCACCGGCCGCCCTTTACCCCGAGGAAGAGTCCTGGCACTCATTTCTGTTAGAGGCTGAGTAAACCCCTGGACCATAGTGCGGCTGAAAGGATTAAGTCAATTGAAAATCCAGTGGCGTCAAAGGCAATCGAACCCGAAACCTTCCGACTTGTAGCATAGTGCCTCAACCGGTTGCGCTACCGCGATCGGGTCGGTACATTTCAGAAGCAAACTGAAAACCCCATCAGCCAGTGCATCTCCTTCCTGGGCACAGCAACCCAACGTCTCGCGCGAACTGCTTATGTGAGGTACGGGTGTCTCTGCGAGGCTGTATTCTAGCAACTTGTGTGGACAATCTCGGCCATCTTCGGGCTGCATTATACCGTCTGTATTGGTCAACACTGGGTTAGCCTAATTTCTAAACTTGCGTATAAAATTATAGAGTTAAAAGTACAATGATAGGAACCGTGATAACTCAGTCGGTATAACTACGGGGTTCGAGTCCCTGCAAGGGGAAGAGGTTTTTCTCTTGTCCACAGCGTCCATACCGGCTCCAGGGCCCACCCAGTGATTACCGGGCGTTCTTTCCACGGGAGTAAAGCGACAAGGACGTGAAGCCGACTGCTGACCTGTATCTAGTGCGATGGTCAAGAGTAATTTGATCTATACCTCTACTCCCCCATACGTCTTGTTGGCATAGCTTTACCAGCATTACTGCTTGTGGACATACACACGCGTATTGTGGCATGTAGATCCGTTGCTGAGCAGATACCTCGAAACGGATGACGAGTACAGCCTTGGCTGTGCAATAGGCCGATAAACAAATGGCCGTTTCTGAGCAACGTCTCGGTAAACACATTCACGCGGAAACGATATCCGGACAATCGCTCCGCAACCGCCCTTAACAGCAATCGAAAAGTTGTTGTAGGCTGTGTTTTCTGTTAGGCCCGCCTCAAGGCTCTATAGCGAGGACCCAAGTTAAGATCCGTTACCCGGAAAGGACTTCTTCTTCTTCTTCTTCTTCTTCTTCTGTTCCTGTTGTTCCCACTTGGAGCATAGGGCATCCGTGAAACGCTTTCTTTCATTTCAGTTTCTTAATTTTAGACATTCAGTAGGACTCCTTAGACGGAAGATCAGCCCGTCGCAAGGCCGCTGCCTAACGCAAACAGATTAAATGCAGACATCCATGCCTTGAGTGGGATTTCGAACCCACGATCTCAGTGTTCGAGCGAGCGAAGACATTTCATGCCTTAGAACCCGCGGCCGCTGTGATCTGCACTAGGAAACGACTAGTGAACGAAAGCTGAGAAGACTTACCGTGTAGACATCTGTGAAGTATGGGAATCAGCGGTAGTGGTAAAGTTGTTTGTAGTTTTGACCTGTAAATGGTCAGTAAATCTATTGACCAATCCAAACCCCGCTTGTAGTCACTCCTAAATATGTGACAGTATTAATGAAATGAAGACCAGTGCAGTGTACAATAATTTTAATTGCATTACAGTCTTATCGTTGAGGTTTCCCCGGCGGTGACTATGAAGAAAGCAGTTTTCTGGGATGTGGCGCCGTGTAGAAATTGTTAACCGATGTTTCGGAGGAACGTATAGCTTCCATCTTCAGGGTAGAAGACAAGAAATCCCCGAACGAACCAGCAGAGCAGGTGCAACAGTCTGACGATGGCCGATAGTGTCAGAAAATGTTGGTCAAACAGAGGTACGCATACCAGAGCCACTCAGAACTGTAAACTGTGTGAGGTTTGAGGCCCTCACGGCTGTCAAGAGTTCTGTCTTCTAGACGTGACACCGTGACTCCTTTTAGGTGTTCACTGATGTGTTCGACAAACGTACTGTCTCCATCTTCATGGTTGAAAAATAAACCACGTGCTGCTGATTTCTTCCTTGGTCGTCCTACTCTTTGACGCTGGAGATGTAGTAGACAGTACATTCCTCCGAAACGTCAGTAAACTTTTACCAGACTGTACGGCTTCATGTCCCATAAAAAAGTACCTCGTCATGCCGTGGCATGCAGAAAGCTATATCTGGTTCTTCTGTGTGACTGATCGACGACGTTTCGGGGAGCTCTGACGAAGTTCTGTCTCGTCGCAAAACCGTCAGGCCGAGCCTTGCATCGAGAGAGGCCGTCAGTGTCGGAGCGTTGCGTTGTGGTCGCTGATAGCCGGTCGGTGGGTGCCACACTGTCCCAGGAACATACTGTTTACTTGAAGATGGGGACAGCGTGTTCCTCTGAAACGTTGACACCCATCTGCCAGACTACACGGTGTCATAACCCAGAACACCACAATATATCTTTATCGCCCTGAAAATCACGGTTTCCATATCTGCTTTACCTGCAGCTGAAGTTGGCCTTTTGTGGGCAGGTTTGCGTGGTGGTACCGGTATTCAGGGAGTGCTCTGTTCGAAACTTGGCTGGGACACCGACTGTCTTGAGGTTTTCGTGCTTTTCGTTAGTCTCTCCAGGTGAATGCCAGATCCTCAGCTCGTCGCCGTTCATCTAGGCTTTAAGTTCTTTCTTGAAACTCTGATAATTGCCAAATTCGTGAGAAATTCTGAGTCTAAAAGTCGTTACCGTGTTCACAAAGGCCCAACACGGATCCTATTCTGAACCAGATTCTCGCATTCTATTCTTGTAGGATCCGTTATAATATTGTCCTGCCGTATTAGACTAAATATTTCATGTGATCCTTTTATTTCAGGTTTCACACTTACGACTAAACTGCAGTGTGCATTTGTTATCTCCGTATGCATGCTGTATGTCCCGCCAATCCCAGCTTTCTGTATCACAATAACAAAATTAGTTAATAACCCTAGTTCAAAATGTGGAACTCCTCGTAATTGAGATTGTCTCTATGATACTGCTCTTCGCTGTGTTCACATTTGATTCGATACCATGTAACCTGTGCATATGAAAGAGCGTTGTAAAATAATGCCAGCACATTAAAGGAGACGTACGGTTGCGGGAGCCGAGGGAGGCCGCGCCGGCAGCACAAAGGACCGAGCCTGTCCCGTGCCTACTTGCTATACATAATGCATGGGGGGGGGTGGGGGGGCACATAATTACATGACACAGTAGCAATGACCTCAGCGGCACACCCCTTCCCTGCGGTCCCCCCTCCCCCCTCCTTAGTGATTCTGGAGAAATGTCGATACAACAGAAAAATCCTTCTCTGGTCAGTGACCAAACCGTGGAAGTGGGCAGGTGCAGAGTGGCTGCCGTGCTTCCATGTCAGCCCCGTGTCCCCAGCGTCTGTCTTCCTCACGTAACAACATTCCTTCTATTCTGGTCCATTGTGTCCTTATATATTATAGCAACTGGCTACGGGCTGGTCGACCGAGGGTTCGGAGTTGAGTCCCGCTAGGGTCAAGAATTTTCTCTTCTCCACGTCGTCCAGACCGGCTTTGGGTCCCACCCAGCCTCCTGTCCACTGGGTACCGGGGCGGCTCCCACACTTTCTCTAGACAGATGGCTCACAGATCGCAGTAAGGTTGTAAGCCTTACGCTTCGGCCGCCCTTTACCCCCAGGAAAATTCCTGGTACTCATTTCTGTTAGAGGCTAAGTCGACCCTAGGGCCATAGTGCGGCTGGAAGGATTAGGTCAACTGAAAAAATCCAGTGACCTCATCGGTAATCGAACCCACGACCTTCCGGATTGTAGCATAGTGCTCCAACCAGCTACGACCGGTTCTTATTGTTAAGTGACAAAGTTGGCACAGTACACCTAATGTAATAAATTTTCGAAAATTCCACCGTCAACATCAATGCACTTTGTAACTCGTGTGAGGACATGACGTGTTGCTCGTCTGTACGCGTACAGTGTACAGTTGTCTAGTTGTTTGTTTCGCGGTCGTTGTCTAGCAACGGGTCTAATGCCACAATATAAAGAAGACTGTCTGTGATTGACTGGGCGTACTATTTGTGGGAGATGGCGTTGAACTTCGGCTTCGACGTATCGTCCGATAATATATATGACTGGAAAGAATACCGGACAGAGCAGGGGATGTTAATGGTACGAGAGCTTACGCTGAGTTCCTACCCGATGCCGTACATCGGCGATGCTCGGTAATCAGGATTTGGAAAGGGCATTCAAGGACTCGGCTATTGCGCATGTTGGGTCTGACGTCCACACTGAGATGACCGTCTTCTCAGATGCGACGCCTTACAGACTGATAAAATTGCACCAATGTTTCGAAGTAACAATGCCTCCATCTTCAGGATGTACTTGCTGCTTTCTTCCTGCCAATTCTTTGTTTTGTTTGCTATTTAAATCCGAAAATGGAGGCAGTGCGTCCGTAAGGAACGTTTGGAAACTTCTGTCAGACTGTACGACGTCACTGTCTCGAGACCGAATAGTCTGTTTTCAGATGGAAGCCGGGGCCTAGACCTCTCGCCGGCCGGTACATAGTGTTGAGTCTCGACCTGACAAGGATATCCGCTGAATATAGGCGACCTCTGCCGGGACTCGAACCCAGCCTTCCAGCACACTGGTGTCGACCGGATGAACCGAGCTGGAGAGGAAGCCTGGGAGCGACTCAGTTGCTGCAGACCGTGTCATGGAGCTGCTCTGGAACAATCAATTACCAATTATACAATTAGACGGCGACCCATGTCTGCGTAGTGCCAAGCAGGACAGACTCTCACTGCTCTAGTTTTGTCAGATATAATCTCATAGTGTCGCAGCGCTTCTAAGCACAACGCTATGAGGACGTGTGGAGGAGCGCAGGTATAGCCCCTGCATTCCTAGCCTCGGCGCTAGATGGATGTGAGAGATCAGCTTCACGGGGAAAGATCCCCAGGTACGCATTGTACAGGATCTTTGGGGGGGGGGGGGGCGGAGTCCGCTTGGACACTATGAAGAAGAGAAGCCTTGTCACTCTCAAGATTGCTCGGCCGCTCAGCCCATAGGCCACCCCTGTACCGACTGAGCTATCCCGGCTCTCTTCATGCGGAATGCTGTAGGTACTTCATGCCCGGCAGTAGTGGTCATTAAACCGAAAACTCGTGCGGGCGTCGTGCTTTTGCACTGTCACAAAGTTCGCATTTCTCGAAGACCTCTGGTGTCATGATGTTCATAACATGTTCCATTAGAATTCGCCCCCAGAAGTCGAGCAGACAATACATGATGACGGAATATTTGAGATTTTGGGTTCTCAAAGCGGTAAATAGAGCTTCCTAGCTTCTGGAATGTAACCCCATGTAGTCTGGTGGAAGTAAATGGACGTTTCGGAGGAACACGTTGCCTCAGTTGGGGGGGGGGGCTAGAAGAGCAAAGCAAGCAAAATCTGCAGCTTTCTGCCTGCAGTACGTTCTTCGAATTGTCAGTAAACTCAGCATCACATCCCAGCGGTACACGATTGTAGTACTGAGCGTGTAAAATGGGTCTGTTTGAATTGCAGCCAAAGGAAGAAGACTGTAGCTTATGAAAGGCGCTCGTTTGTTGCTGTTCGTTCAGCTTCAAGGCGGGTGATTCAAGGCAATGCTTTGCGATGTTAAACAGCCTCTGTTTGGAGCGGGCGGAAACCAACGGATCTCTCCTCGCGCCGGGTGTGACGCCGCGGAGCGGAGCTCGGGAGAGTTGAATGACCGCTCAGGGAACCGCCTCCCACGGCATATCTTCACCGTGTCATCGTGGTGCCGTGACGTCACGCCAGTACAGTTCACAGTGATGACCCTCACCATGTGTGAACGTGTACGGTTGTCGCTTGAATTCTGCTGACATCTGCTACTGCTTACTACGTGATGTATCCCTTAAATGATAACACGGGGTGCCGCTCTGAATATTCGTTTACTTAACGGTGCCAGGAATGTAGAACATCCCCTGTCATCTTTCGGGATTTAATACTGCCCTTATTATGCGCGCACAGAGTTTGCCTTAACTAGAAGGCTGGATGACAGCAGCCATGTTTCCATGCGTATCATCTGAGGTGTAAACATTTACTACTTCCCTGTAGCGCCCGATAGCTGTTCCGTCACTCGACGGCTAAGCGAATGTTTCTATTTGTTCAGTTGTAGCGGGGGAGATCCGTAGTACGCTTGCGCAGTCCTGTTCTGCAACGGTTCTCGTGCATGTATGCAGCTCTAGCATACTTTATGTAAAGACAGTGTCGTCAGTAGCTGTAGTGACCTGTTGGAGGTGAATATGAATTGAAAAGGATTTGCAATGACGCCATTATGGCTCTGTCCTGGAGGGAGATTGTCTCTGAAAGCCCCTACTGGCGCAACTGATGTTGGGGAAAGACTTCGTTGGGACTCTGTTTGCGAGGAGGTCTCCTAGCTAGTGGGTACCGGTGGTTCCTTCGTCCAGAATAAACCAGCCAGGGCATGAAAGCGTCTGTCGCCTTCGCCTGGTTCCGAAGTTATGAATGCGTGGAGCTATACCTCCACTCCCCTACACGTCTTCGTGGCGTATTACGTAACTAAGCACATTGAGAGACACTTCATATTCTTCTGCGGGCGCTACAGTCCGTAATGAATTTTCGACGTTTTTACAGTTGTCCTCCACTGGTCCTGATCCTGTGACTCCCGTCTCCAGTTTCTAACGCTCATTGTCTTCATACTTTCTTCAACTGAGTCCAGCCACCTGACAGCGGGTCTGCCTACTCGTCGAGTACTCTCTGATATATGTATAGGGTTCTGCTCCTACGTTCTATAAAGGTAAAAGTTAAGGTAAAGCTATCCCTGTAACAGGCCGTGGAAGCCCACAAGGTTGTGAGACGTCGAGGCTCCCACATTTTCTCTAGACAGTCGGCTCACAGATGGCGGTAAGGTTGTCAGCCTTACGCGCCGGCCTCCCTTAACCCCCAAGGAAGATTCCTGATACTCATTTCTGTAAGAGGCTCAGTTGACCCGAGGGCCATAGTACGGCTGGAAGGATTAGGTAAATTGAAAATATCCACCTCATCGGACTCGAACCCGCGACCTTCCGGATTGTAGAATAGTCCCTCAATCAACTACGCTACCACGTGCCACTGCATTCTAAAAAGGTACCCCAGCCCTCTCAGTCGCCCTGCTTTGATCCCTTTCGCTACATCTGGTTCATTATGCAATTCATAAAGTTCATGGTGAGGCCGCGCCATAGCTCAAGCGGTTAGTCGCTGACATCCCAAGTTAATGATTATACCTTGATCTCCGTATACGTACCATTTTCCTTAATTGGGACATAAGTTGTTCTTAATGTCCTTCTTTAATAGATTTAGAGTGTATTTTTCATCTGTCGCCTTTTAAAATCCCTGAATTCTTCAGTTAGATGGCCTTTTTGTTGCTTCCATGTATTTAGTTAAGAATTTATGTTGTATAACATTTCAACCATAATAACTGGTGGTGGTGATAGCCGATGAATGCCAATTATTGGACCGCACTCTGCCCATGTTGTGCCCGTCCTTTTCCCATCCGTGTCTTACCTTGGATGTGCGCATGTCCATCCCTGCGGGCAATTTCCCTTATTCTGCCTCAGATGAGGTTGATACTTTCCGATCCACTGGGGACTAATCATTCTGCCATTCAATCTAGGACAATGGCAGCGTTGTTAAATAACCAACAAATAATTGAGAAGAAGCAAGTGAGGCCCGATGCTGCACGCTCCCATAGCCCAAAGGTTATATCCCTTTCAGACCCAGAGCGTCGGGAAGAAGCCATATTGTTATCTTTGTTTTCTCTTCTTACTCCCCCCCCCCCCCCCCCCTTCCCTCTATCATCTCCATTTTTATGCCTTCACAATACANCTCTTTCCAATTACATTTCAATTTATGGGCTTCAGAATGCAGTGGCCCGCCGTGTTCTTGCGTTACTCGTACAGGGGCACATGCCATCAAGTAGCAAGTGGGTCTGTTGGACCGGTATCTGCAGCACCAATCGCTGAAGAAACTAAGGAAATTGCTTCAAGAAACGTCACGGAAACCGAAAGCTCTCCAAGATTCCGGGCGTGTCAGCTCACATGCAATTTTTTTTTTTAATTTGATGCCCTGTTCTCTCCAGTATCGGGCGAATTGGCATACGCCTCGGTTTTCAGATATCTCCTCAGAAATGGAAAATCCAGAGGATTCAAGTAACCGCGCCCTCGGAACGCCTGTTTTGCAGAAAGTGAAGGCAGAGGATGGCATTTTGTATTGGTTGTACCTTCTTAAGGAAGACCTTCAGGGTTCATATTCATATTAACCGTCCCGTGAAACATCGCACGTAACAATGAGGCATCTGTACGGCTCTTTGTAGGGGCCGTGCCGTATTTTTCCTTATGTGTAGTTAAACGCATAACGCAGTGACGTGTTTGGGGTGAAGCTACAGATGTTAATGGGAAGCGTACTTTATGCCATTCGGGTCCGTAACGTCTCTTGAGGCGGCTACTGGCACTGACAGCAGCGACAGCACTACTGCACTGCACTGTGGAGACGGCAGTCTCCCAGCGCGCAACGAGCACCATGAATATCTGCCACTCTGGAAGGGTGGAGCGTGCCGCCAGCAGTTGTGGTTCTCATGGTAGTACTAGAGTAAACACTCGCTAATCCGGGTTAATTTGGGGGAAGAGAGGCAATCGGGTTAGTGAAGCAAAAGGCAGCCCTAAAACCCAAAAGAGTCTTAAGAGCACAAGTAAATTGAAAATTTAATGATATAAATAGTGCTGATGAAAATAAATGAAAATATCACTGTAGAGCCTGGATTAAAATAAAACTATTTATCCATCGATAGAAGGCCCAGAAATTGTACTTGTACTTGAACGTAATAATGCAGGTTCGAAGAAACTGTAAGTTTTGTCTGAACAGACAAGTTGCTCACTGCCTTCCTAACTTCCTCCTGTCTTTTACAGTATGTACTCAACTGTGAACGGCATTTTTCACTTTTCTCTCCGGATTCACTGTAAGCGGAGTAGCGAGGGTTTACTGTAATTGGGGTTTTATTGCTAACAGTTAGTGCAGTACCACATGGGCGACCTGGCCATAAGTGGGAGAATAATATTGAAATACATTTCATAGAACGGTGTTGTGGGCATGTCTCAGGAAAGGAACTTATAGCAGTCTGTTGTCAGTACGGTAATGAACCTTCAGCTTTCATAAATTCAGTGAAATTTTTCGAGTGACTGTGCGACTGTTAGCTTCCCAAGTTGCTGAGGGGAGTTGGTGTGGTTACAATTAATGCAGCAGATAAAGCCGCATTAAATAACAGTGGAATTTGGTGATAGTGTGACCCCCAGGCAGTACTTTGGGCAGTTGTCAGGAACAAGTCAGTAGTCACCGGAAGAGCCTGGAAGCGAAACGTACGGCAGGAGCAGTGCATGGACCGGTTAGACACAAAATTGTGATCTGCTGCTTGTTCCGTGATCGTTTGATCTGTGCGCAGATCTGGAGCACGTAGGGACGAAATGTGCAGAGTCATGAAGGTCGAATGTACGATTAGTGTCGCATGCTTCTGATTTCTTCTTGACATTGCCATGCACGCAAGCAGCAACCTTGCGGCAATTTCCTTGCCACAGACGCGTCTTGGAGATGACTTGATTACAGCAGGAACTGAAGTGTGAACCCTGGATTTCAGTCTGCTATAAATGACTTATCCATCTGTTTCGATTGCTTAACGAGATGCTTAATCTTACTTATCCCCTAAGTCGATATAGCGACGGACTATATGCTTGACGGCCCGGGTTCCATTCCAGGCAATGTAAGATTTTTTCTCTCTTCTCCACAGCGTCCAGACCAAATCTGGGCCCCACCTATCCAGTGGGTACCGGGGATAAATCGGCTGGGACATACAACTGACCAATCACCTGCATCTAGTGCCGAGGCCAAGAAAAGCGGAGCTGTACTTTCGCTCCCCCATATGTCTTCATGGCATAATGCTTACCTAATTAAGCACAGGGACAACAGTGACTCATCTCTTGCCATGACTGATGGTGCCTGTCCGGAAAAAGCAAACAAATTCTGATTTGCCAGCCGATCTATACGTTCACCCAGCGCGTGATGTGTTCTGCCCATGTAGGCCTGATCGTCGTTTGTTTAACTACCCTGATAATAGTGTAGGTCAAATGGACGTGTTTTTTTTTTTTACGTTGTGCGTCGCGTACCCCTTCTTATTGCTGTCACCCCCTCCCCGCCCGTATAAAGCTGACATTGTTACGTAAGTAACCGTGCTAGAGAAACGGGAATTTAAATGCCCAGCATAAAGTAGTCTGGACGGATTAAAATCCTACTTTTTCCGTGACTGTGCTGGCTTTTGTTGACATTCCTTTTATTTTGATTACTTTCTTAAGATTTACATTGAAATAAAAACCAGTTGAATGTTGTATAGTTACTGTAGTCAGTTGCACGAATCTGTTAATATTGTAGCGTGTAATACCGTTGATATGCAACGATCGCGAGAAGGAACACGCGGCTGTAAAGAAGACTTATTGTGTACTGTAGTTACTGTGAGACTCTTGTAGAAGCCGTTGCCAGGAAACGTCTAGTGAAGACTGAGAAGACTTAAGAGTGTTCTGTGGTAATTTCTAGAGTGTGGAGATGAGCAATAACGCTGTAATTACTTGTAGTTCCGAGTGGTGAATAAATCCATTCACCAGTCCTGACCCCGTCTAGAGTCACACACAGATCGTGACAATATCCTGCCTGCTGTTCTCACAAATTAGTAGTCTATTGGGAAATCTTTAGTAGAAACATGTTAGTTGTCACAGAAGAGATCCACCGTGCTGACTGGCAACGCCGTTGAGATCACTTCTGAAACAATGACTCAATGCTTGCGTCGAGCACAATGGCTTGTAGCAGGGACAGCGTGCGGCCTTGAGGTTCTGCGTGTGGGACTTTAAAACTGGATGCCAGTGGATAACCCTGAGGTACACGTCATGACGTAAGGCGGGCGAGCATTCATTACGGAATTGGCGTTTCAGTGGCAGGTTCTGAGCCTCGCTGTTGCTTTCGTCTCCGGGTATGGACACTTGCGGAAGTTCTTTGATAAAATCGTTTAAAGGGGAACGAGTTGAAATTATCAATGTTATAGAAGTTGGCTGTTAAAATGGAAAATGATTCGATCACTGAAGAAGACGCAAATGCAGTACGATAATATGCATGTTGCACAATGATGAGATGTTTTATCACTGAACACCCGAACAAATGGATTAAAATTAGTGGGAAGCCCCCTGCAGTGTCAATTAAGATAACTATTAGGGTACCAACTCGCAATCTTTGAAGAAAGAAACGAGTGAAGTACAGTAAACCAACACTAATCCGGTTGTAGTTAATCCGGATGTCGGATAATCCGGATCGAAATATGAAAAATTCTGTTGACAGTTGAGTACATACTTTAAAAGACACGTGGGATTTAGGAGCAAGAGGACTTTCAGACTGTGTTGAGGCGGCTGGAGAGACTGAAACTACGCAAAAAATATCCAAGACTGGCTTGAACTGGATGAAGGAGACCCTGGATTTCAGCTTCTTGTCTTTTTATAGTTTTTAGATAAAGGCTCTATAGTGATATTTTGTTATTTATTTTCATCAACACTACCTATCTTATTAAATGTTACATTTATTTGTTTTCTGAGCTTTTTGTCTTCTGGGGCTACATTTTGCTTCATTAATCCGGATTAGCGACGGTCTACTGTACACCCATGTCCGTGTTGTGCAAGCAATGTAGAAACATTCTGTCAGCGGACTACAGACGTCAGCGTAGCGTGTGCCTTATGGCTTGGACAGCTTGCGCCGACTGTGCTGATATTTCGCACACAGACACAAGCTCCTCTCGGTTAGAAACAGGTAATCTTCCAAAATACTTGTCAAAACTAATAATGCGACTTTTCCAGGCACTGTGACAAAACCCGTCGTAATACTTAAAGCGGTTTTATTTACGTCTTGTCATTGCATGCTGCGGTATCTGCCAATTGATGGTCACACGAAGTGAAAACAAGATCAGAAGGAAGCAAGAACACAAAACAAGCCGCCTGCGCCCAGGCCACAGCCTCTGACAGACGAGTGCAGTAAACCCTCGCCAATCAGTAGAAATTGCGGGGAAGGGAGCGGTCGTCCTGATTAAGTGATAATCCAGATTAGTGAAGCAAAAGATGGCCATATAAGACAAAAGAAAAACTTGAACTACAAATAAACGGAAAAATTAATGATATAAGTAGTGCTGATGGAAATAAGTGAAAAATGTCACTGTAGAGCCTTATTTAAAAACCATAAAAGACTACATTTGTTCATCGATAGCAGACTCGGAAGTTGTGTTTGTTTTTGAGCGTAATAAGGCAGGTTTGAAGAGACTGTCAAGTTTTGCCTGAGCAGACAAGTGACTCATCTGCCTCACTAAATGCCATGTGTATTTTAAAGTATGTGAACAGCATTTTTAATTTTTCTGTCCGGATTATCCGACATCTGGATTAACTGTAACCGGATTAGCGAGGGTTTATTATACCAGGAATCTTCCTGCGAGTAAAGGGCGCATGCCGGCGCGTAAGGCTGACAACCTTACCGCCATCTGTGAGGCGATATCTAGAAAAAATGTAGGAGCCTCGGCATTTCACAACCCAATGAGCCTCCACGGCCTGATAAAGGGATAGCTTTACTTTTTCAGGCGTCGCCATGCCCATTATCACGAGGTCTGTTCCCCCCCCCCCCCTCGGCCCGCAAACCCCCCCGGCCGTCGGCCCGCCGCCCAACACGTCTCTCTTNCTACAGCCCCAGTGGGCCTAGGCCTACCTCCATGAACTTCTCCGTTTACTTCGGTTTTTCTAGATCTTACACATTCGGTAGGACTCCTTGGACGGGTGATCAGCTCGTCGCAACGCCTCTACCTGTACACAAACACAGAAAAACGCACACACAAACATCCATGCCCTGAGTGGGATTCGAACCCACGATCCCGGCTTCCGAGCTAGCGAAGACAGTGCATGCCTTAGACCGCTCGACTACCGTGACCGGCCGAGGTCTGTTTTAGTGATAGTAATTATCGCAGAGAAGACGCTGGAAGGCATGCTTGAGGGACAGGATCGCCAACTGTGTGACTGAACGTGCACCGCAGTGACAGAGGAAGGGATTTTCTCGTGATTTCGAGATGGCGCATGTTGAGTGGGCGGGTAGATGACAGTTAATATCGGTGACCGTTTTTGTGTTACTAACCGGCAGCTATACAGTTTATCGCGAATAATGTCGTATCATTAATATGGCTCTATCATGTAGATCAAACCAAAGAAGAATTACCATTGAAAAGATCCTGACAAGATAAAGAAGAAACGATTGTATTTGTGTAGAAGATACCGACTAAGCCACCGATGTATTGACCTGAACTGATACGGAATGTACGAGTACAAAAGTAAAGGCAGATGCAGTGGTTCACAAATCTGCATGGAACATGTGATCGCATTTAGGAGTATCCATGTTGTCGCAGCTGAGCTTATGAAGATCTCTGTCTTCTGGGATATAACGCTGTGTAGTCCGTTGAAAGTAAATCGACGTTTCGGACGATCACGTAGTCTCCATCTTCAGGAAAAGAGTAAGCTTAGCTAGAAACCAGCATGAAGCAGGCAGCAAGCAGATCTGAGCTTGCTTCAACGGACTACGCGGCTTATTGTCCCAGAAGATGGAACTCTTTTATGGGTGTCCAGTTTTTTTGCAAGCAATTGCATTTGCAATTACACTTCATCATTCATTAATCATTGTGGAATTGGTCGTTACGTAGTTTGGTATAATGTAGTGTCGTTAAATAAATTACGAATAAAAATAAATAAATAATCAACTGCTTCCGTTTTACACATCTCCTTGAGAAGTCGGCGCTTACTGAACTGGTCAGAAAGTTGCTTGTCCGTGTGTGTTGCGAGGGACGACAGCGCGTTCTCTGAGGCGGCGTGTCTCACCCGTGGCACACGCCCGTCTGGGGAGGAAGGGGTTTTAAGTCCCCTAAATAAGAGCTTCTATTCATGAATAACGGAATATCAAAGTGTACATAATATAAAAGTACACTTCTCGGGAAATACAAAAGGTCTGACACGTTTTGATCTTTAATAATTCGGAAAATAACGTAGATAGAAATAAACTGGTTACATTGTTGGATTGAGAAACTCAAAAAGTTTTGTGTCTATTGTTATTGAAGTTGTACATATGCTCCATTTGTTGCACGTAAAATATCAAGACGATATTGGATTTCTTGCCAGGTTCAGGCAAGCATACCGACATCCACAGTGGCTGTTGCGTCTCCTACTCTGGTAAGAGTACGAGCATGGATTTTGCAACAGATATGTTACGAAGAATAGAGGATGATGAAAGATTTCTTACAACCGTATTGTTCTCTGATGAAGCTTGCTTCCATATTTCTGGAACAGTCAATCACCATAACGTACGCATTTGGGGGCCACTGTGGATGTCGGTATGCTTGCCCGAACCTGGCAAGAAATCCAATATCGTCTTGATATTTCACGTGCAACAAATGGAGCACATGTACAACTTTATTAACAATAGACACAAAACTTATGTTATATTTTAGCGTCCTGTTGCACTGATTTAAGTCCATGATTTATTTAATCCGTCTTGCAGTGCATACACTCATTTTTCTCCTTCTCTCCCTCGCACTACATGTTTCGGCATAATAATGCCATCTTCAGGTGCTTACTTATCCACGTCAAACCAGTTCATTGCATGCCATGTTCACACATTAAAATAACTAAAATATGTATCTATCATATACATTGTCAATATTTAATTGTCAATTAATATTTTTAACGTTTGACAATGTATATGATAGATACATATTTTAGTTATTTTAATGTGTGAACATGGCATGCAATGAACTGGTTTGACGTGGATAAGTAAGCACCTGAAGATGGCATTATTATGCCGAAACATGTAGTGCGAGGGAGAGAAGGAGAAAAATGAGTGTATGCACTGCAAGACGGATTAAATAAATCATGGACACAAAACTTTTTGAGTTTCTCAATGCAACAATGTAACCAGTTTATTTCTAGCTTCGTTATTTTCCGAATTATTAAAGATCAAAATGTGTCAGACCTTTTGTAGACACTCTGTATATTTTGTTTTGTCAACATGACAGGTAGGACGCAAGATACAGACGATTGAGAATCACTGCTTCAAGGTCCACTTCACTCTTGTTTTCCCATCGACATCTGGCTCTCCTGCGTTAGGGTTTTCTGCTTTTATATTGTAGCGTATGGACCCGTTGCTAAGCCGCAACTCTGTGAACAGTGGCCGTTACTGGGTAGCGCCTGCAACTTACAAGCACGTAACACTAGAAGAACTGTGTGTTCTGTGTGGTCCGTGCCGACATGTTATAACTAGAAGTTCTAGAGCGTAGTCAGTTGAGAGTGAGTTCCATACGGGTGTCTGTGGAGAAAGGGCTTGAACCGGAGGCAGAGGAATAGCCATTGTTGGAGCCGTTACGAGGAAACGTCCGGTAACATACTTTGTGCTCTAGTGAACTGTAAAATGTGGAAATAGCGATAGTGTTATGTTATTTGTAATTACGACCTGTAAACCGTCCATAAATCTATTCACCAATTCAAACCCCGTCTGTGGTCACCCGTATACGTGACTCTGACTTCATGAGACCATGCAGTCTGGTAGATGATACTAGCGTTTCAGAGGAACATTCTCCCTCACTAACGGCTGAGATGGTGTGTTCCTCCGGAACGTTGGTACTCACCCACGCACGTGTTTACACGGTATCGTTGCACAGACCGAAGTTTGAAACTTCGTCACCATGAAAATCTCGATCTGCCTCGCTCGTCATTGACTTAGCAACACAGTGGAGAGAGGGTTGTGAATGTCTTATTCTGGACTCACGTCTGTGAACAGAGATTAAGTGGATGCACTTGAAACTCTGGTCCGCCTTTAGGTAGTTGCCGGTGTTGAGCTAACACGCCGTCACTGTCTGTGCAGGAATGTCGTGGGGAGAGCACCAGTCCCCCAGTCCCAGCAGCGACGCCTGCTCCTGGAGGAGCTCGACGCCCTCTCCCCCGCTCAGCGAAGGGGGCTCCACATCTACCTTCTGGTCGCAGGTAACCACTGATGAAGGCATCGTCATCGATGACTACGATGAGCTACCGCGCAAGAAGAAGGTGAGTACCAGGTCGCGTTCAAATTCCCGCATGCCGGTATGGCTGTGTACCGGGTCGCGTTCACATTCCTGCATGCCGGTATGGCTGAGTACCAGGTCGCGTTCACATTCCTGCATGCCGGTATGGCTGAGTACCAGGTCGCGTTCACATTCCTGCATGCCGGTATGGCTGAGTACCAGGTCGCGTTCACATTCCTACATGCCGGTGCTTTGTGCTTTGTGATGCGCTGGCAGGAATCATTGTGGTCGTGCTCCTTGCCCGAACATCGCTGTTGTATTCGGCAAGGCAGCAGTGCTTATGTTAAAGGAATTTCTTCCAGACGGGATTATTTCGGAGGGAGTGTGACAATGCAGGTCTCTGGATCTAATATTCCTTGATTTGAAAAGCTTTGCTTGAAGAACGCATGTACCAAAACGACCCAAGCAATTGAAAGTAAATACAGCAGACCCTCGCTAATCTGGATTAATTGGCGGAGGTCATCCGGATTAAGCTATAATCTGGATTTGTGAAATAAAATATAGGATTAAAAGACATCAAAACTTTGAAAACAAATAAATGGAAAATTTAATAATGAAGGCAGTGCTGATAATAAATAAAAAAATATCACTGCAGCAGTTTTCCTCTGTCACAAACTGAAATCCAGGGTCTCCTTTATCCAGCTCAAACCAGTCTTGGATATTTTCTTGCATGATTTCAGTCTCTCCAGCTACCCTCAACACAGTCTGAAAGTCCTCTTGCTCCTAAATATCTTGTGTCTTTTAAAGCGAGTACTCATATGTGAACAGAATTTTTCATTTTTCGATCTGGATCAGCGAGGGTTTACTGTACCGAAACTTCTGTCTCCAGCGGATACTTTGTACGTGTCCCCTGAAACGCAATGAGAGGAATGTGTTGAGAACAGTGGAGGACACTTCCAGCTGGATTTTTGGCCCACGTTTCTGTTTTACTTTCGGTGAAAATGAATTACGAGATTTGGATCACTAATATCTAAATTGTTTCGTCAGTAGTGTACCATATCGAACTATCGACATGAATTTTTGCTCTTCCGAAACTTTTCCTGCAGATATAGGATTCCACGTCGCTTCCCATCGCATTGTCAGCCTCTGATGACTGATTGTCAGTTCTAAGGGTCGCGATGACAAATCGGAGCATTTACTTGCTTTCATTGTTTGGAGCATTCCTTCGCAATGTTAACCTGCTTATCATTCATTCACTTTGTGATAGATAAACTGTTTCAACATATCCGCGTGTACGTGTTAGCAGAACATGATAATATGTGCCGGTGTGTGTCCATGGCCCTCACAGGACCTCTCATGGCTTGGGCTGGGAGCGGTAGCAAGCCCACAGTGACAGCGGTCAGTCGCCTCCCGTGTGCTGGAAAAGTAGAGACGCCGAGGGCAATTTCTTGGTCGAAGTACGCACTGGACATGCATGCGTTGGCACCCTCGAGACGTCCCCTTTAATGTAACGTATTTAATGTAAGATTGAAAGTAATAAGCAATGATGTCGGAAACTTTAAATCGTATTAAAAGTAGGCCAGATGAGAAATTTCTGTCCTTTCCTTCGCTCTGTCAGTTTTACCTTTCTCCTCGTGCGCCATGCTTTCTTCACACTCTCTCTTTTCTGCTCTCAAGTGAATCTGGCGAGTTGTCCACCTCAGATTTCTGGTTTTGTTGTTTTCATTTCTCGAGTCATGGTCCCCGCTTCCTGGAGACGCTTCTTGCAGCCTCCTGTGTGGCGTTTCAGTTGCACTTCCAGACCGGTTGCTTGCATCACCAACTTCACACAGTAAACCCTCACTAATCCGGATTAATTTTTTTTTGGGGGGGGGAGGTCATCCGGCGTAGTGAAGCAGAAGGCAGTCCTAAAAGACTATAAAAAAGCAATACATTTGTTCATCGATAGATGAAATTGTACACCCAGAAGTTGTACATGTTTTCGAACGTAATAATGAAATTTTGAAGAAACTGTCAGGTTCTGTCTGAAGAGACAAGTGTTTTATCTGCCTTCCTAAATCCAATGTGTCTTCTGAGGTATGTACTCAACTGTGAACACCATCTTTCATATTTCGATCCGGATTATTCGACATCCGAATTAACTGTAACCGAATTAGCGAGGGTTTACTATACCAGAAATGTTTCTGGGGTCAAAGGGCGGCCGGCGCATGAGGCTGACAACCTCACCGTCATCTGTGAGCTGATTGTCTATAAAATTTGGGTGCCTCGATGTCTCAGAACCCTATGAGCCGCCACGGCCTGTTACAGGGACAGCTTCACCATTTTTTACCCGGTTCTGACCTGTTACCGGCCGTCATCACTGACGTTCTTCATGGTTATCTTCGGCCTCTCCAGGCGAATGCCATGAAAGCATATTGAAGTAGCCCGCGATCCTTACATAACAAATCCTTCCCTGCTTATCGTCTTCCTCTCTCGCCGACGCATTTGAAAGGCATCGTTACATAGCGAAAGGGTGTACAGCGGTCCCTTTTGTTCGCTTGGTCTTCTCGGGCCACGAAGCAGCGGCTTGTCGTTCAACCATGAACCGACAGGAAAAGCGTTCAGAGTTCGCGTCAGCCTCATCTGCTGCTGCGGAAGTTGCAAGCTGCAGGTTTCAGGAAGCTCTGCTCGGTAATCTCTTTTCATGAAAATGAAGCGACGGTTGGCAGATCCACCTACCGGCAAGAATTAATACTACCTACAACTAGCGTCATGTGCGCAGATCCATCGGCGCATCGTTGTACTCGTATTTTACAGAGAGAACTGTCGTTGCTGTTAACTGAATTGCCAGGCTATCCCCCTGTCGGGATGGGGGTGCTCTGCGTGGGCACCGGCCATCTCGACCGAGACTCGTCGTGGTTTTCCTCAGTCTCTCCAGACGAATTACGTCCCTACAGGCCGGATATCCCATTACTGCGAGAAGCAAACCTGCAGCTGATTTCGTTGACTGTGCAAGGGAATGGCGACCATACAGTTGTGAGCTTAATGTCATAATTCAAGGCTGAAATGCAGACTGTGGCCTTTAAAACCCGGAACAGTACAGTATGTACTCTCATGATATATCTACAGTTTCAGAACTTGCTGGAGTGCGGTAGCACCCGCACTGAGTCCCTGGAACACAGTTCTTCTGAACAAGTCACTCAATTTACTCGAGAACTTCAGCGCAGAGTTTCATTGCCGTGTTCACCGTTCGTCTCTCTCCTGAGCCACGTGAATCTGTTCCACATTTTACATCCCATTAAATTTTAATAGTATCCTCCCATCTACTGCAAGGTCTTCCGAATAGTCTCCTTCCGCCAGGCTTTTGAATCCGGGACTTCCTGAATACGAAGCAGAAGTGCCACCCCTCGACTCAGTGTTCTGCGCCGTTGCATGAATGTAACTCCGATTCTTTCCTCGAAAATAAGGAAAGGCAGGCAGATAATTTGGCCGGCTGAGCCACTGAGCACATTGCCGCAGTCGTTTTTGCATCCATCTTGATGAGTGAGCAGCGATAGATAGAGGAAGTGTATGCCGTCTTAGAGAACTCGTGTGGGTTGCAGTAGGCAACCTTCGTTCACTGCTGAGCACCTTGCACAAGAAACCGGCGCCGAGTCACTGCAGCCCCGCAGCTACGCAATCTTTGAAGCCGGAATTCGTTTCAGACTCTCATATCTTCAGTCAGCTGACGATGACGAGCCTGATCCGAATTGGCTTCTTGTTCAGGAAAGGCTTGGCTTTATTCCAATGGACATGTTAACACACACTCGAGCGAAGTAAAACTGAATTTCATGCACGAAATACCACTCCATGATGTTCAAGTTTATGTTTCGTGTGTCTTGAGTACGAGAAAGGTGCAGAAACAAATATTTTTCTTAGATATGGCCTTGGGGTCCACTCGGCATCTAACAGGAACGAGTACCGGGAATCTTCACTGGGGTAAAGGGCGGTCGGCTCGTAAGGCTGACAACCTCACCGCCATATATGAGCCGATTATCTAGTAAATGTGGGAGTCTAGACGTCTTACAGCCCTATGGACCTCTAGGGCCTGTTACAGGGATAGTTGTACCTTTTACCTTCATGTCAGACAGATAATGCAGCTATTCTTAAGGTAACCAACAGATAAAGAACAACTATGTGGCAGCATTTCCGGGATTCTGAACTGGTCATATTGCTGACAGAATCCAGCAAACGGATTCTCAGACAGAAGAACTGAGAGGAAACATCCAGCTGCATGTGTCCCATGTGTCCAGAGAACAAGTACGCTGCGATCCAGAATATGTTTAGAAGGCGCTGGTAATGTATCCAAACGGGTAGGCAACATTTTTAGCATCTCCTGCAATACGTGTAGAACTGCGGGAAACGACGAAGCGGATGCAGTGAGGAGAACATCCGTGCTTGGGCTCAAGTGCCCATACTTGTTCCTGTCATTACATACTACGCCATGGTCTAGCCTGTGCTAGAGTAGACCATGTTTGCATGGTTGACATAAAGGCCTCCGTAGGCAGGACCAGACGAGAGCCTCTTCAGATGACATGTGGCGGCCTCCTCAGTCCACTCCTGGTTACATTTTGATAATTCACCGTTGTTCATGTCCCAGAGGAAGACGCGATTAAAGGTGGGGCCACACGAGCACACAAAATGCGTCCGTTGTAACGAACATCGTGAAGTCCGTTGTAGAAATACGCAAGAGAGGCGAATGATACGCTTTCTTCTGGCTCCATTGCAGACAAAAAACTACGCACCGCATTCTGCAACTGTGTGGTGTCCTCAGCAACGTCCGTCATAAAGTACGTTCGTTACAACGGACGCATTTTGTGCGCTCGTGTGGCCCCAGCGTAAGGGTTTGCAAAAGCAGAAAATTATGCAGAAGCGGCCCTCGCGCGGTCAGCCGCCCCGTTCCGTTCCGTTCCGTTCACGTGACCGCTAGTGACGCAACGGTACCGCGCTGCGCGCGCGAGCCACTTGCCAAGTGGACCATGTCACGAACACTCCGCTAATTTGTGCTCCTTTGTTTATTGCCAGAAACAGAGAAGCATGTTGCCAGGGCTGTACATGCTCCGGGTTGGGTTTCCTCGTCGCTGAAGACAGAGGTGCTCGAACGGAGGGGGTCGAGTGCGAAGGAGAACGTAATCAGATGCAATCGCCGTTTTTAGACTTCACTTTGATGCCGAACAGGGAGGTTTCTTGTGGTTGTTATCAGTTCCTCCAGGCAAACGCCAGAAAGTACGTTAACATTGGGGCTTCTGAGCCACATCATTCGACGTTATGAATTCCGAGCTCCTAACAGTGTCGTTAAATAAACTGCCAATCAGTAAATAGAACAGATACCCACCGCCCGACGGGAGCCGGGATGGCTGAGGGGTTGGATTTCGAGTCCCGATAGGGGCAAGATTTGTTCCTCTCCACGTCGTTCGGACCAGTTCTGGGACCCACCCATCTTCCTATCCGGTGGGTACCGGGGAGGTAAAGCGACGGGCGTGAAGCTGACCAATTGCCTCAAACCAGTAACGAGGTCAAGAATACGTGGGTGTATACATTTACTTCCCCCATACGTGTTCATGGCGTGGAGCGTAATTAGGCAGAGGGACAACTTCACCGCCCGACGGCAGGCCTGAACGCGGCTGTGACGCTCATAAGCGTGACGAGTTTGTGTCAGCTGTTTCATCAGCGTCGCCTGAAGAGAGCCGTGGCTCAGCATCAGTACTCTCAGAAACCGTTACGCAACGCGCAGATCCGCGCTGTCCTCTGTGCCTGTCGCATATTTGAGTTGATTTGTGAAAGTGTAGCCAAGAAATTGGGCCTTCTGGTATCCAGCGCCTTTCACCAGACTACACGGTGTTATATCGCAGAAGATAAAACTGTTCATAGCCTCAGATCTAGCAAGTGAAGTACTGATTCGTGTCAGGTTTCAATGTCTCTGAGTTGTATTCCGGAGTTGCCTGGGTCGAATCTCATCCGGGTCACAGACTGTCCTGCTTGAGGCTCCTCTTTGTTTTCTTCAGTCTCCCTAGGCGATTGCTGGGGTAATACCTTGAAATAGACCACGACTACTTCCTTCCACGCCCTTTACGTCTAATTCGACGCTGTGTGTTCTGAGCCACTGGAAACGTCGCTAAGTGAACCACGAGTAAATAAACAGAAGGCTTTGGCTTGCTGGTCTGTTCCGATTCTGTTCCTACGTGAACTGATCATTCCGTCTTTTTGGAGGTTTTCCCCATTGACTTCTTCCTTGAAGTTTGTAGTCCAGTATTTATCTTGTAATTCCATCTGTTGCCATTGTCATGACACGTTTTGTTCCTTCGTTACACTGCATGTTCTGTGTTCTCTGGTCTGTCCTGCGATGACCTGCTGCTGTGGTTTTGCTAGAGCTTCATGAAATGTTTCTGTGTTGAGACTATGACGTTCCGTGTCCCAGATGCAGACTTCTCTGGCGGATCGTTTGGCACACTTACGTCCCCAGTTTGTCCTGTAGTAGTAGTGTTTGTTTCCTGTCTCAGCTCTTTTCCTTTGAATCCCAGGCGTCACACTTTCCGATAACTGATGTCTACAGCCTTTACAGGGAATCCTTTGAACAGGTTTAAATACTTTCATCATCTGCAAACATGAGTGTTGTCAACAAACTGTCATCTGAACTTACGTCGTGTTCTGCCATGCACTAATGGCATGGTCTGAATGGTATAGGACATCCTTGTGCCACGCTTTGGTTAATTTATAGTTTTGTTTTGTCTCCTTGTACCGCATTATCAATGACGATGTTTGTTTCGACATACATGCTTTCGATTGCTCTCAGTAGATGTTGTGGAGAGCCTGTAATTCCGAGAATGTTCTGTATTTGTTTTATTTATTTCATCCGAAACTTTTGCACAGTCTGTGAAGGCTGGAAGGCTGAACCTGTTCCTTAATTTAGCTGAGTCATTCTAAAGACAGTGAACACACGATCTGCTTTCTATAGAACTGTTTTGCCTTCACTGATTTATTTTCTCCTGTTTGATTGCTAACACATTTGCATGTGTAAATATTCTGTAACAAGAATCCATTAATTTCAGTTGCCTCGTTTCAGTTTTTGAGATGTCGCCGTTGTTTTTCATTCACCCGACGTGAGTCTGTTGCACGAACACGTATTTAGCATTTATAAAAAGAGATTTAGAATTAAAATACACGGTATTTCTTTTATTCATATGTACGAAGGCAAATCGAAAAGTCTTTGCCCCTATTTTTTTCAGCCACAATAAGACACATACAAGGAAATCAAAATACAGGCAGTGTTCTAAGTACCTTTGGCTATTTTTCCACATAGTCACCACCCCGATTCAGGCATTTGTCCCATCGCACCACTAGTTTGGAGATTCCCGCTGCTGTAGAATTCGGCCGATTGAGCACAGAACCACCGCTGGACAGCGGTTTTCGGAAGTGAACCTCTGGTCTGCCCGGAACTCTTCAGTGGACCGAACACGTGGTAATCACTGGGGGCGAGGTCTGGACTATACGGTGCATGCTCCATAATCTCCCATCCGAATGACTGCAGTCGCGCCCGGGGATTCTCGTGGACGATGTGGTTCTCCTCCATGACAACGCCAGGCCTCATGTGGCAAACAGGACCGTCCCTAGCTATCTTTATGTCCTGATTTTCCCTGCATTTTGGTGAAGAGACTTAGTTTTCTCTGTGTTTTTTTATTGCTAGTGGGGTGGGACTGTCCCTTGTACTGCGGCCACTTCTGGCGTATTGTACCAGCCCCAGATGATAGGTGAGGGTGATTGTGGAGCAGTTGGTGGAATGAAGATTGGCAGGGGAAACCGAAGTACTCCGAGAAAACCTGCCCCAGTCCCACTTTGTCCACCACAAATCCCACTGACCAGACCCGGGATCGAACCCCGGCCGCCGCGGTGGGAAGCCAGCAACTAACCGCTTGAGCTATGGCGCGGCCTTCTCTGTGTTTACCTCTAGACCAACCTCCTTACTAGCGTAAATTGAAGTGCGTGTTTCTCTTTATGGTATCTATATTATCACCCAGTAGATTCACATCATCAGCATAGACCAGCAGTTGATGTATCACCAGATATTATTAAGGCGCGTTCATATTACTCGTGCTCGTGCGTCAGAAGCTTAATGCTGCCGGAAAAGCAGGATCTGGAGGTGACGAAGTAGACGCCCAAACTGGTTTGCATACAAAGCCTTCGCATTTCTTCCCAACAGATATCAGCTCCAGATCCTGATTTTCCGGCAGCAGTAAGCTTCTGGTGCATGAGCACGAGTAATGTGGACGCGCCTTTAGGTTTATGAAATGAAAGAGGATGAGATTGTTTTTTCATGTAGCATGTTTGGGAGCGAAGCGAAGTCCATGGAAAAGGTTTGGTATGAAAAGCTGAAGGGATGAGACCATTCGGAAAATCTAGTGTATGTGGAAGGGTACTGTTAAAATGGATCTTACAGAAATAAGGTGGGAAAATATTGACTGGATTCATTTGGCCCAGGTTATGAACCAGTGGCGGGCTCTGGTGAGCAGGTAATAAAACCACGAGTTCTACAAAATGTAAGGATTTTGTTGATTAACTGCCCGACTGTAAGATTCCCAAGAATGTATGTCTGTTCCTAGACAGAATTCTACTTATAATGCAAAGCTTCTCCATTTGGCATGGAACATGCTGTAGTCTGCAATGTTTACTTCCTGAAGTTTTTGTGATGTTAAATATTTATAAGAGCTTCTGGTAGCTCTTAGCAAGAATCCTTGACGGAAGAGAATCTCCCATCACGCTGTTCTCCCTCCTGGTTTGAGCAGCTGGTCACGTGGCCATGCTTGAATTTACATGCTGACCTCCAAGCACTTCCATCCGAATAGCAAACACTGAGCAAGGCTGTGCTTTGCAGTGTGCCCAGAGG
This sequence comes from Cryptotermes secundus, assembly GCF_002891405.2. NCBI lineage: Eukaryota > Metazoa > Arthropoda > Insecta > Blattodea > Kalotermitidae > Cryptotermes > Cryptotermes secundus. The sequence goes on from NW_019726235.1 coordinate 413,871, forward strand.
AGATTGAGGGGGGACAAGGAACTAGCTGCAAACTGCAAAATAAGAAGGCAAGAATATCGGGCTTGGACGCATTGTGTGTGACGTAATACACTCACGCAAGCGCGTTACGTAATACTATTTAAAGGAAGTTCATTCTTATCGGTTCGGAAGTGGCAGCGACTGTCGGCCCTACACACAGATCTGAAGCACCACCAGACGTAGGAAAATATTTGTACCATTTCGCCCCCACCCCTAACATCCAGAAATGTAATTCCAGGAAGAACAAATGACGGAAGCTGTCCGTTAATGGGCAGAGTTCGCGCACTCCGCATCGGGCAAGATGACAGACTTCACGGCGTCATATCGCAGAAGATTTTACTCTGAGACCTGTAGACCTCACAAGGCCCTTATCGTTGGCTCCGACTTCACAGCTATTCAGCAAGTTAACTGATGTCTTGTCAGAGCTCTACTGAGCGGGATACCAACCCGCGACCTCACTCATATGTCCCTCAAGAGGAGAGCCCCAGGCATAGATGGGACAGTGATACTGGAATGAATCTTACAGAAATCAGGTGTAAGACTGGACTGGATTGCACTAGCTCAGGACGTGAGTCATTAGCAAGATTTTGTGAACACTGGGTATAACGCCGTGTATTCGTTGAAAGTCATCAGACGTTTCGGAGGAACCCTTCAGCTGTTATCTTCAGGATAAGCCGAACAAGAAACTTGAGTGAAAGCTCTGCTTGCCACCTGCTTTCACGTATGTTTATTTCTTGGTTTATCCTTCAGCCCGGAAGATGGAGGGGACGGGTTCCTCCGACACTTCGGTTGAGTTTGAGCGGACGACATGACGTTTTGTCCCGGAAGATAGAACTCACCGCTGTTAGAATCTCACTTTAGTGGGCTTTCGAGTTCCGTGAAAGATGGGGAAATTTGTAAACAGCTGAATTTCAAGTTCTTAGGAGGTGTTTATTAATCACATTAGTATTCGCATACTTAATTCGCCCGGCAGGAACGCAAGCAGTTTTCCACACACCAGTGCGCGCATGTGCCGTGGCCTTGGATATCGGCCTTCAGCAGCGAAGGTCTCTCTCCAGGGACAGCTTGTTCCAGTACGGACCTTCCCATCATCTCACCCACGTCAAAGTCAAAACTGGGAATGTTGGCTATGCCACCCCACTCCAGGCTGTTCCGGATCCCACGGAAAACTATTAGGCCCCTCTTCCGGCCGGCCAGCACCTTTACTTTGTGACGTAGTGGATGTACGCGCAAGCGCATAAAGCCACGTGCCCTATTTCAGATCAGAATTGGGTCTGTCGTGCGTCAGGCGGAAAATATGTCGGAGGAAGTGCTTCGGATGCGATCTTACGTGCGCAGGGGAGACCTGCCACTCGCCTCCACAATTTTCTGGCGTCCCTTCTTCTCTTGTACATCCCCGAAGTACTTGGTTCTCATTTCGGCCGGGACACAAGCAATCCTCACCGGGGGTTTTCATGATACTTCTGATTTCCTGCAGGCAAATTCTGGAAGGATGTCCTTCCTCCCAAATACCTTTCGGCCACGCCAACGCTCGGCGCTGTGTTATCATCATCATCATCATCATCGTCATCATCGTCATCATCATCATGTAGGTTCAGCGTAATTCGCTCTTCAGGATCAAGTATCATGAAAATCCCTTCAGAGGTTCTCGAATTGTTGGTACATGTCAACAGAAGGACAGACGCGGCGAGCCTGATGAACCTTTCTGGAAAGTCGTTGCTTCCGCGCCAGGAATCACCTGAGTGCCCAGAGCGGTGTACGAACCCTGGATCCCCGCGTCGAAGCAGTGGCTCTCAACGTCAGGCTAGTATGGGACCACGTATGGATTCGTCACACCTCTACCGTCTCCTTGGAGCAACTTGTGCTTTTTACGCACACATATGTGTGTAGGTGACAGGCGTTCTTTGCCACGGTGCCCTATCTCTGCGTCTAAACTTGATTACAGTCTCTCGATCTCATTCAACAGATGTGTAGTCGAATTCTTGGAGATGGTCTCGGCATGACACTCAGAAAATTTGGGCATTTTCCTGAAACTGAAAGACTCACCAAGAGCGAGTGTTTGCTAAATCAACCCTAAAAAGGTCAGGTGTCGGATATTTCTGCAGTGGAAAAGAATGCTTTCTCTGAATGCATGTGACTTACAGGCCCACGTTTTATCTGAAGTGCACAGTGAAAATGGAAACATTTGGAGGTTATGTGTTCGTCCGTTTGAAATTCTTAGGGAGCTTTGATTTACCCGTGAAGGAACAATAGCTCTGGCAGCCCGGTATGGAGGCTTGGCACGTTAGTGTTGAGCATGGTCACACTGTTTTATTGAAACTACAGAGCCGATAAGAAAAGAAATCGTTCACCATAACGCAGACTGCAAACACAATAAATATTGCGTGTAGGAGGAACACAGCAGCTAAGTCCCGCTTGGCGTATGTTGTCTCTTTGTTGCCTGAGTTTAGTCTCAAGTTACGTCATATTTAAATACCCTTTCCTCTGGCAAGTGGCCACTTTGCATTGTGCACCTGGAAGTTGTGTCACATCGAAAGGTTAAGTAAGCACAGTTTGTAGAACTTAGCATCTCCTTACGATAGGACAGGGTTTGGGTCAGCAGTCTGTACAACCATGACTACAGGACAACTGGGATTCCATCCTGAAGCAGTCCAAATTATAGGAACATTTAATTAATTTAGTATGATTGTTTTTTTAATTAATTACGTTCGGCTCACAACTGGTGTATTTTTTTTTCATTTCGTACATCTTGTTGTGTTACAATATACAACTCTTTACAATATTATATTTAAGCATCCTGTTGCACTCTATACTATAAATGATATGAACTCCGTCCCAAGTGCAAACAATATATTATGTGTCCTTGAGCTTGCTCTCCTTTACACTACATGTTTCGGCCTCAAACGGCCATTATCAGGTGTATACACTCAGATTGCTGTTACACTGCACTTGGTTTAAAATTTAACATGTAAAAACAGATTGTACCTTTCGTTGTAATTATCAGCATCTACTGCGTTGATATCTGTCTGGTTTACAGATTATTTTTGCTACACACGTTAGCACTTATAAAACCTTTAGTTCTAATTTTAAAATCCTTTAAATTTTTTTTCCTCAAATTTTAAAATTTAAAATTTTAAATTGTCAGGGCTACTCGCCCTATGTCTGTAGTGCTGCAGCGACTAGTTCTTGTTTCCAGCGCTGTACAGGTGTTATTTTGTGTAGTCTCCCTGTGTGCGTGCCGCTGCTTGTCTTTATTACGTGTGCTGTCTGATGTATTGTGTGCTGCGTTTTATGTTGGTGAGTTCCGAGGGCAAGAATACTGGACCATAGTTCCTAAGCACCGGGACGATTTTACCTGTGTGTGTGTGCCAGCGTGCTTCTCACAGGGCGCTACTTACTCGACGGCGACGTTTCGTCCTCTGTATGTCTGTCGATTCGTCACTTAGTGAATACGTCTGTCGGTCGGCTCGGGGCTACATGTCCCGGATATTGACACACCGTTGCAGTGCCTGGAGAGAGCGCATGGGGCTCGAGCGACAGACTGACTGTTCCGAGAGCCGTGGTTCGAATCTCGACCGGAGCACGAACTACTCTTCCACAGCATTGCACTTCATTATTGCGCGACCATCATGCCGTAGAGTGCGATGCTGCGTGAGTTATAACCCGCAGATAAGTCGAGTATGGTACTCAGGGACGTTATGTGATGTAATCACGGCGCAGCGGGGCGAGAGTTACGTAAGTGACACGTGACGTCACGCCCGAAGCAGCGTGTGTTGCTCGCGACGTCTGAAGGTTATGTGTACGCCGGTTTTTCAGAGCAACAGCTGGAAAACAAACGAACTGCAGTGCTTTGCTGGCAGACTGTGTAGAATTATTATCATCATCATCACCCATATGTTGTTACTTTGACAGGAACTGCATAATTTTCAGTTTTTGTGTTCGTTTACATTTTAATTCAAGCTTATTTTGTCACTGGCCACTAGGCCAGTATGAGGTAAATGAAGAATTGGATAGTTCAGTTTTCTGGGATTTCACGCCTTGTAGACCGTTGAAAGTCAATTGCCGTTTCGGAGGAACATGTTGCCTCCATCTTCAAGGTCTAAGAATAAGCCGTGCCCATCGACAAGCCATAAGTATCCGCGGGTCGATCTTCAACCGCAACCTAGCGTGACATCAAGTCGGTTGGCCTCCCAAAATCTCTCGCTCTCTTCGGTCAGCCAAGGCGTGCCTGGGACTGCCCTCTAACAGTTTGTAGTGTCCAGAACCTCTCATGCAGCGGATGGGATATCGGCCCAGAGTCGGTGTAGGGCAACGGCTGAGCAAGTTGTATGTCGAGTTTGGGGCTCTCGCGGCGGTGGGAACTGTGAAGAATGCGGTCTTACGAATTACATCACTGTAGTCTGCAGGGAGGCCGATGTTTCTGAGAATAATATCGCCTCCATCTTCATGAAAGAAGAGTAAGCCAGGCGAGGAACTATCAGAAACAGGCAGCAAGCTGAGATGGAGGCGATGTGCTCCTCCGAAACGTCCGCGGAGCTTTTGTGCAGAAGTCGCTGCTGCGTGAGCTGGGCGCAGGCGCCACAGATGCAGACAGGTAGGCTGTTGCTGCTGTGCCAAGGCGACCGGCCGTGCGGTCCTGCCTCCGGACCTCTGTAGCAGATTCCGATGTAACCTGAATTGGAAAGGACGTGAAACGAAGCGTTCGTTGCCCAGTTATGGCTACTATCCCTATGTTTGCTTGTAGGAAGTGAGGAGATCCACGAGACGGGTGTTCCGGGCCGAGATTTGAACCCGTCGACTTCCGAATGCAGTGCAGGAGTGCCAGCCTCACAACCGCTATGCTTATTGCTGTTGTCGTCATGACTGCTTTGCGTTGAGTCTGTGGACTGGAATGTCGGGATTTCGCATCAAATGGGAGTGGCCCTAGGTTCACCCTAGCTTCCTTTTTTTTTTTCAGGGGGTAAAATAATTCGGACTCCGACCGCTCGGTAGCCAGTCGCTATACCGACTTCAGACCCCCCCCACAAGGTAGGGTAAGTGACCGAACTGAGTGTTAGGCGGAGAGCTGCAGGGCACGAGAGAGACTGCCGCTGGAGATGCGACCGGAGCGGGGTAAAGACGCGACGGAACTGCCGTATCTTGTGCAGCACCAGAGATAGATTGGTCGCTTCTGCATTTCCGGTTCACAGTGTCTGAATCTGCCGCTACCCGGAAATGGCGCCCCAGTTTTGGCGGATTGGCGATTTCAAGTGAGGCTGTTACGTCGTTATTGCCCTCGCAGTGCCTTCATAGGCTGGCAGTCCCGACAAGCTGTCCACGCGTTACCCATTGCTGTCACAAGCGCCTTCTCGGTGGCGCCAGTGAGCCTAGCAGTGTTTCCCAAGATCGGGGCACTGCAAGCGAATAACACATTGATACACGGGTGTTCGTAATTAAAATAAAATGTAATTTAAACTTTGAGCAAGCACAAAATAAAAACAGTACTTAATTTTCATTAATGGCCTCCTGTAATATCCCGAGATTGTATGAAGGATCGGCGTCATTGGGAGCAGATGAGGTCAGTTACAGATGTCCCTGTGCCAAAACTCTGTCACGATAGAATGAGCCATGCAGTGGCTCCGGTATGACGTCATGGGCTTCCAGCCCCTTGATCGAGGTTCTTAAACTTATCCCCCACCCCATCCCCATGCGGGACTGGGTCACGTGGTGTTGCCCTTTCCCCTCCTTTCTACCCCTGGGAGCCTTGCTTGGAAGTTAATTCGAGTTCGGAGTTCAGTTCTGGTTATGGATCCATAGGGCCTTGCTCGCGGCGCCGAGCCAGCCGGAGCGACTGTCAAATTCCTGTTCGGCTGGGAGTCCAAATTTGGTTTCGGCAAGTACTGGGCTGGTTCGCGGCCGACGAGATCGCCCGCGGTCGCCCGTCGTTGGGTTTGTAGGACGGCGGCGACTCGTACCAGTTTGGTTAAATCTGTTTTTATAATTTATATTGTGTATTTAGTTTAGACTCAGCCTGTGGCCCGGCTATAATGTAGTAGTTATGTTTTCAAGCAACCAAGGTAAATTGTTGCGCCAGTAATATGGGCCATTCTGCCCGAGTTAGATGCCGCTGTGTGCGAGCATGTAAATGTGCAGTTAGTTCAGTTGTTCTGTTTAATTTCTGTTGTGTATATTAAATTCTGTTATTTGTTAATATATTGATTGCCATCATTTGTAACTACATTTACTTCGCTGCTAGCTTGGATCCCTTACTCTAACTTAGGGAGCGTGCGAGCACAGCACGAGAGCCGTATGACGGAGCAACGTTTCCCCCTCCGATTGAGGAAAGGTAGACGGAGCCGAAAGGTGCCAGAGAGAGACGGTACAAGTGGTACATATAGTCCCAGAGCGGACAGACGGCACAAGTGGTAGCAGAGGAAGCGGCTCAAGTGGTAGCAGAGCGAAACGCGGCTCAAGAATCGAAATTAGCGCGTCCTAAACATGCAGTTCCTTCTGTATGGGTGTGTGACAGAAAACACACTTCATCTCCATTACGAAGATTAGTCGGTTAGCTTTTTTAAAGACAGTACTAACATTACAGTTATCTGTAACATTACAGATAACTGTAATGTTAGTACATATACTTATAACAATTCCCGATTGCCATCAAAAATTATAATTCTGCAATTGTAATACACATATCTCTGCATATACCAAATTTGAATGTAACAGGTGATTTTGAATGGACAGGAGTGCTTTATTTTTTCCCGCAAAGCTATGGGGCGCGCCACTAGGTTGTGTTTATTGTACGTGAGCGCTGAACGGTTAGCGAAATAACATGGCGTTGCTAACGTTAATTGGGATATTACCGGTAACACGTTCATACGATGAACGAAACGTCGTTTTGTCGATGGCCGCAGGTACACGAATTTGGGCGTGGGTATTTCTGGCTGATAATAAGGAAACGCTACGTAAAATTACGAATCTAAAATATACTAGAAAAAAAGCTTCATGGATGTAGTTATTTCTTGAATTGCGAAGTCACGTGTGAAGCCTTCCTTTTTTCAGCTTTGGAGGCTTCACACAATTTTAGTTACATGCAGGGAGCCTCAGAGTTTACTGGTTTGGGAAACACCGCGGGGAAACCCTTTGAAAGGCGAGACGCCCCGTTACGTATAACAGAGATGCGTCGCTGCTGACCTCGGCGAGGAGTGAAGGTCAAATGTCTGCAGAAACTGCACGGTCATCACCCAGCCAGAGGCAGAAGGGAATTCTGGTTTATTGAACTTAGCTTCTCGCCATTACCGCGTAATCATAATGCAATATCAAGCAGCACTGTGCGTCGTTTGCATTTCACACGTCGAGTTCGAACCCTGGTTACTTCGTGTGAGATTCACGGATGGACGAAGTGACACTGAAGTGCGATTTGTACGGGTCTCATCTGTTTTCGGCTGCTAATCATCAGTCCGCTGTTAGCGCATCCTCTGGCTATGTGCCACTGCTGCACTACACAGTCACTCAGCCCCCGACTGTTTGTTGTGTCTGCAGACCCGCGGAGCGCACGGAACTGAAACTGAAGTTTACATCAGATTTCCGGCTTCAGCAATGCGTAGATTCGTGTGTTACGGCGCGATCGGGTTCCAAAAATATCGCATTCTCGAGCGAATCTAATTATATATGAATAATAGTGATGATAATGATAATAAGAACGGGTCTGTTGTTTTAAAGTTGTTGCTGGTCCTCGCCAGTGCAGTCTTATTTACCGGCCATTTTGCTTCATGAGTTTTAAAACAGTTTTCGTGATGGTCATTATTCTGTCTTCTTCTGACTCGGCCTCATGCAGCTGTCATGCTCTGCTGACATATCGTTCAGAGGCCAAGTGTTTGCATTAAGAGTCTAAACTGAGTGAGTTGGTACTTGCTGTTGGTTGTGCCTCAAGGAGGGGGGCACTCATTATGCCCACCGTGGCGTGGCAGGCCTGTCCAGGAAACACTTCCAACAGTTCCTCCATTGTTGCGTGTGTATCTGTTGCTGCGGTCGCAGTTGATTGCTGTAGAAACGTGTTTATAGAGCCGTTCCCTAGTAACGGCCGTCTGCTCTGGTTCTGCTGTTCCAGCTTTCAACAGACATGCCACAATATACTGAGAGTATAGCGCGACTAGGTAACGGGCAGGGGAGTGAAACAGCCGCGACTCTGACGAACTGAAGTGCCCCGCATGACTCGCACGGAACGGTGCGGTAGCTGATGATACTCTGAACTGTGTACTGACAAAATCCGTATGGCTCGCACGCAACGGTGCGGTAGCTGATGATACTCTGAACTGTGTACTGACAACATAAACAGGCAATGTAAAATCTGCACTGATTAGTGTCATTACACTCTCTAGACGAAAGTGAAATATCTGGGCCTACAAATACGCTTCAAAATCGGGTGGCAGTAGAGCCCTGAATTAAAAACTTCTTATTTTGACGCACTTGAACTCTGTAGTGGTCAGTCACAGTAGCCGCGCGGTCTGAAGCATGAACTGTCTTGTGGGTTCGAATCCCACTCGAGTCGTGTTTGTCTGTGTGCGTTAATTATGTGTCTATGCTGTCCTGTGTGTAGGTATCGGCCTTGCGACGTTGCTGATCCCCCAGTCCAAGTAGTCCTACCGACTGTGGATAGCATTACGACACTGAAGAAGCGGTCTGGGCCCACCAACAAAAGGCTGTAGAGCCATTGATGATTGAATTGATTCAGTAATGACTTTCTTTTGATTTGCTTTTATGAACTGTGGCTGTGTTCTGGAGGCCTTGAGGACTGCCTCATTCTTCACTGCAGCGCTTTTCCGATAATGTTTAGCGATATTCTCGCAGGTCTTTTATCGAATTGTCGTTAAACGTGCCCGATCTAAATAGAAACTGAAGGTACTCCACGATTATTGGTATGATTCTAAAAGTCAGATCACATGAAGATCTGTCTGACGGTTCTCGGATTGTGTTATGTGGACCGATGGAATGGGCTAACGCAATACGCGCTTAGCAGAATGCCGACGTGCCTGAAGAATAATATTCTTATTATGTGTTCATTCTTTGCCGCGGAAAAGTGTTTACCGCACCGTTCCTAGCAACGGCTGTTTCTTCTTGCTCCACTATTCCGGCTCTCAGCCATCATGTCACAGTATTAAGAAGAACCTGTATTATGAAACGTAAAATCAAAAGATTTGTTTCATGTACTTGGGCCTGTGGGCCCCTTTTCATCCTCTGTACCGGTAAATTCATAGGCTATGAACAGTAACCTACAGATTTCGGCGACATGACGCCGTTTAGTTTACCGACGTATCGATGAATGTACTGCACGGCGTCACGCCGGTCCTGTCTCACAGTTTTGTGCCCACACTGCGTGCATCCGAGCGGTATGAAGGAAGGGAGTAGCTGTTGGGACCTCCAGTCGGGGCAGAGTTGTGGGCGGGAGCCCGTAACGCCGCCTTGGCACTTGCAATAAATGCGGTAATGGCAGACGTAGGCATCGGTTAATGAGGACCAATAAGAACTCTGTTAGTGCTGTCCCTTTCTTTGAGTAGGATAACTTCATGTTGATGAACGTCCTTGAAACAAAATATTAATCCAGTATTGCATGCAGTGAAAATACAAAAACTTACAGCTTGTTCAGTTCTGATAGGAGCAGTCCTTGCGTGCCAGACCGCCTGGCTCTCCTACGGGGCCTGTAGCTTCTCTTGCAGCACGGCCATAAATTTACTCTTTATTATTTATTTGGAGTCGCGATGGCTCAGTCAGTATAGCGACGAGCTACGTGCTGGACTGCCCAGGTTCGATTCCCTGCAGTGTAAGATTTTTCTCTTCTCCACAGCGTTCAGACCGACTCTGGTGCTCACCCAACTTCCTATACAATGGGTACCGGGGGGGATGGGGGTGATGGACCGGGAGATGAAGCTGACCACTCACCCCCATCCAGTGTCGAGGTCAATAAATATCTCCTCCAGCCCCCATATGTCTTCTGCAGTAGCTCAGAGTATGTAGGTCATTAGCTAATAATGAGTTGGAAAATGCGTGGCGTAACCTGATCCTCAGAATAGTTACTCTCCCAGAAATTTCTCGGAAGCACTGAGGAAACACACCAAAAACTCAAGCAGAAGGGCTGTACACCCGATCAGGGCTTTCGATCCTAAAAAGAGCCCACAGTTGGGGGAGTCCATCCTCGTCTTTCATTTTGAAAACCTTTGTATTGGATTTCATTTGATCCGGTATGTGCAGCTACCTCCGAAACGAAGGGCAGTTGGGTGTGTGCCGTAGCATTAGCAGGTCATGAGACGGAAATGGGTACCTGCGAAATGCAACGGGACGGGGGGCCGAGGTTGTCAGGAAGCGGGAAGAGGAGAGAGGAAAGCATGACGCGTGGCCTCACATTTGGAGCTCAGTATTCTTCGAGCAAATCGTATCAGTGCGAATTGGGTGGGGCACGTAGCACGCGTTGGAGAAGTAAGAAATTCCTAAATTGTTCACAGTATGCCTGAAGGGAAGACGTAACTTAGGAGACCTAGTCGTAGATGGGATGATAATATAAACGAGTGTTAGAAAATACATTGCTCGTGTGTACAGTGGACTCAGCTGGCTCAGAATGCGGTCCTCTGTGAGAACATTGTGGACACCGTTCAGCGGGACATGTTCTTACGAGCGTAACGAGTGCCATCTTCTAGCCAAGTTGAGAACTTTGCAAATTGTGACTGATCGAATTGACTCAGACGGTTAACGATTCTGCCTGGTTCTCGGCCTGGACGCCGGTTGTCGTGACTGACGTTTCTCGTGCTTTTCCTTAGCACCTCCAGAAAGAGAGAGGAATAGTGCTTTAGAATCGCGCTTACTCCCAAATCCTTTCCGGTTCATTATTCGCAAGACACCAGTTCGACTCCCTCAACAGGCGCTCACGCAACAACGGAGGAATTCTTGGAAGCGCTGTTTTCTATGCGGTCCCTGCAGGGGCAGGACCAGCAGTGAAGACCGTGACTGTGTGTGATAGTGATCCGTGACGAGTAGTCACAGTTTTGTGTGTCAAACTGCCCAGTGAATCGGACCGCCACGCATAAACCCGTCCCTAGTCATTCGATCACATGACAATTTATCGGGAGTTATTTGCCTCGTGTCAGACGCACACGCGATAGGGAGTTAAGAATGCATGGAACTTTACACTACCCCCCCCCCCACAACTTCAGTGCGATGTCCTTGGACGCAGGCGGCGCTGTCTTTGCACACTTGTATGATGTTCGTCACGCCGAATTTAAAGTATGCCTGAATACAATTCGTCGAATGTCTTGAAGACTCCATGTTGTTTATTTTGATTAAAAGCAGAAATTAGGCAGAGTTGCACTTCTTCAAGCTATGACTTGTACTGTTACACAGATACGAGATATGAGACAGCGAAGGTTCGCTGTATGACCTCCTGCGTGGGTACCAACGTCTCGGTGAAGTCTGTTACCTTTAGGAGTCTAAATGATTCTGATGTGAAGATGGGAGCAACTCGCTCCTTCGGAACATTTGTAAATAGCCCAGAAGAGCAGAATCCTAATTTTATTCACATGTCTAGACCGCTACGGCTTCCCTGCTTGAAATATTTGTATAGCCGCCATCCTGTAATTGTTGAAAGTGAAAGTTTGAGGAAATTAAGAGGAGACCGAACTCGGGTAATGCTTGCTACCATTCAGTCCAAAACCTTTTTTCTTCTCGTCTGCTGTGTAAAATAATAAAAATTAGGATATACAAAACTATGATTTTGTGTGTGGTTCTGTATGGTTGTGAAACCTGGTCTCTGACATTAAGGGAGGAACATAGACTGAGGGTGTTTGGGAACAGAGTGAAGTGGCAGGAGGTTGGAGAAAACTGCATAAGGAGCTTCATAACTTGTACCCGTCTCCAAGTATAATTAGAGTGATCAAGTCAAGGAGGATGAGATGGACAGGGCATGTAACACGAATGGGGGAGAGGAGGAATGCATATAAGATATTGGTGGGAAAGCCAGAAGGAAAGAGACCACTGGGAAGACCAAAGCGTAGGAGGGTGGACAATATTAAAATGGATCTTAGAGAGATAGGATGGTATGAATTGGATTGATCTGGCTCAGAATAGAGACCAGTGGAGGGCTCTAGTGAACACGGCAATGAACCTTCAGGTTCCATAAAATCTTCTTCAGTAACTGTGCAATTGGCAGCTTCTCGAGAAGGGCCCAGCTCCATGAGTGAGTGTTTAAGTGAAAGTTTGAGAGAAGCCGAATTTACCCTCGGCTCTCAGTGGAATAGGCTTCTTAGTGAATTTTCTGAAACTTTCTCAGCTTGTGCAGGTGTTCACAACCCTACCCAAAGCTAACCTCAGGGCCCTTGCTGTAGCAGTCGCTAAGCCTCGTGAAGCGCGCTGCCCTCCGTGTCGCAGCGTCATACACTGCGGAGGGAGACTGCTGGAAGCAAGAAACAAGTCTGCTTCTTTTGGCTTACTCTTCGACCCTGACGATGAAGGCGGTATATTCATTCCTTCAATAGGTTAGGTTGTGTCCGAATTAGGAGGCGTTGCAACCCAGAAGACTGGCGCTTGGCTCTGAAATGAGTTTTGCCTCTGACTTCCCATATGCACGGTATTCGTCGTCTGCTCCAGGTCCGTGACTCACATTTGTACCAATGTGGCAACATGGTTTGCACAGGGTGATGTCCGCAACTTGTACACAAGATGGTGGCCGGGCTGCGATTGACAGGGTGTGCGGCAGTTTAGTTACCACTCAGGGTTTACGCAACAACAGATTCAGACTTTCAGTGACTGCTCTGTAGTTTGACTCCAGGGGTAAGGGGGGGGGGCTGCCTTTGTACACAGGAAGTCCCTTATTCCGATCTCACCCATACACCTACCATCCCGAACTCTTTTGATAATCTTCCTCAGTCCCTCCAGGCAAATGCCGGGATAGTGCATGAAGTTAGGCAACGACCACTGCTTTTCACATCTTGTCCGATTAATTTTTTTCTATGAAGATTGCCGTCTTCACCGTTGTGTTGAAATACTGGAATTACACGCGAGAGAGTCAATAAATAGGCCACAAATTCATATGAAGCGTAAAAATACGTGATATTCGAACCTGGAAAAGGAAATATTTCTCGACATATCGTCCACCAACATTGATACACTTGTCCCATCGTTTTACCAGTGCGTCGAAACCGGAAGCATAGAAGTCTTGACTGTTGTCTCAGTCGCTTCCGCACTTCCGTATCAACGAAATGTTTGCCACTGTTCCCGGCCCAGTTGTGAACCGCTTTACGCGACAGACACTTCCCACCTTAAACAGGAAACAATTCTTTGTTAATATCCTTTGCATTGAGTCCCTTTGCTCACAGAAATCGCACAACAAAACATTGCTCTTCGGTAATACACACTCAAGCACGGTCGCCATTTTGGCTACTGAAACCAGCCTCTAAACATGCGCATGCTCGTCTGCTGCCTAGACTGTCATGACGCTGGAGTATGTTGCTACCTAATAATACACATGGAAAACCTATTACATCCATTACAGATGTTTTACTTCCATTTGTGACCTATTTACTGACTCTCCCTCGTATGATGTGAAGATACACTATATTATCCAGTGCCAGCACTCACAGAATGGACACGATACACTGAAACAGAAGGCTCCACGCTCGTTCGTGATCAACTAAATACCTTACTTTAATGCAGCCTGTTATCATTTGGCGCTTCGTTGCAATGGACGCCCAAATTTCGTAATGTCAGTGATATAACACGCTTGCTAAACTTTTATATAGGTATAGAGGACATGCACGCGGGAGCGTAGTTGGTTGAGTGGCTATGCTACACGCCGGAAGGTCGCGGGCTCAAGTCCCGATGAGGTAATTGGATTTTTTCATTTGACTTAATCCTCCCGGTCGCACTATGGCCCTGGGGTCGAGTCAGCCTGTAACAGAAATGAATACCAGGAATTAATTAAATAATTTTCCTGGGAAGTAAAGCGCGGCCGGCGCGTAAGGCTGACAATCTTACCGCCATCTTTGAGCTGATTGTTTAGACAATGTGGGATCCTCAACGTCTCGCAACCCTATGGGCCTTCACGGCCTGGTACAGGGATAGCTTTACTTTTTACTTTACTTTTATAGAGGACATAACAGATCATAAGGAAAGAGACCACTAGGAAGGCATAGACGTAAATGGGAGGATTTTAGAGAAATATGGTTGGGGATATAGACTGGCTCAGGATAGAGACCAGTGGCGGGCTCTTTTAAACTCGACCATGTAGCTTAGGATTCCACAAAACTTTGGCCCTATGTGCCTCCACGGCCTGTTACAGGGATGGCTTTACCTGTTTTGACCTTGAGAGGTGGGCAGTGACGTGAGGGCGGAAGGAATTCTGTTGCGGCTACAGAAGTAGACCGACATCGAGCATGGAGAAGCGGGGACGCCTGACTGTGAGCTGAAGGAGACAGGTTCAGGCCTCTGGTGAGTCGGTCTGCTCATTTTATGGAGCCTCGAAACGATTCCAAAGGATCTGCACCTTCCCGGAAAGCAGCAGAACATTAATGTCTTCTGGAACTTGACGCCATGTAATCTGGTAGAAGTTCATCGACGATTCGAAGTAACGCACTGCCTCCATCTTCAGGGTTTAAAAATAAATTGAGGAAGCACAGAGCATAGTTAGTGCGGTCCTCCGTAAGGTTGGTAAACCTTCATGAGACTCTTCATAGTGACCGCCGTGAGCATGTGAAATGCTTTTCTACACACTCTGTTCGTACCCTCTCCGGCTCCTGGGTGGGTTCTACGAGTTCCTCTTTTCCTCGCCCTTCGTTCCTTCTTCATCTCGTACTTTTACTAGAAAAAAAAAAAGACNGTCGGGCGAGAGAGAGAGAGAGAGAGAGGTAGGTATGAATGCCTGCTGAGCGGCGCAGCAAGTGTTTAGGGGGGGGGTCAGAGAAGGGGCCAGACGGAGGTCATTCGAAAATTACAAACGAGGGTTCGAGGCAGACAAGTGCACACTGCACTGGAACTCGGGAAGGCGCGCAACGTCGCCAGCTCCACGGCACTTTAATTCAGTAAGCATTGTTTTGGTTAGGTGAGTTAACCCTTTAAAGCCTTGTGGTCACTATATGTACCACCTGCGTAAACATACCAAAACTCTGCATTCTGCCCACACAGTGTACTTGTGGGTTCCGTATGGTTCTCACAACAAACAGCGACTGTTTCCCTAAACAGCACTAACCGGTTGGGCTTTGTAGCGGAGACGTAATGTGTTTCTTGTGAGGTGCTCAATAATGACTTACGCTTGCCCCGCCTGGGAATTACCGGCAGACATCCACCTCTTAAAATTGCAGAGCAGGCAAAACACGGTTCTCCGCACCATTGGGAATTTTCCAAGGTGCACACGGCTTTCAACGTTCCGTATGAGTACGCACATATAACAAAATTGTGCAGGTGATAAGCAGAAATCATACAAAATCATGATAATGAGCATGTTCGTGATATAGCGGTATATAACAAGGCGAAGCCAGACATGTAAACTATAATACGAGGCTTAAACTTGGTGGTGGTCAAGCTTACGACCGTTCAAGTGACCAAACTACAGTTGCAGAATAAGACAGAGATAGTCATGATCGGCTTTGCAAAGCCTGGCCTGACAGAGGACCGTATGCAGTGCAAAAGGAAGAATTTTCAGTAACACGCTATAAATGCGATATGTACACTTGACGAAAGCCAAGCATATTCATAAGAAACTACCCCATCTTCCCGTCATAAAGAGACCGCAAGGGTTCAGTTAAAAGAAATCTTTGGTCGTGACCTCAAGGGGCTTGGCGCCAAGAGGAAGTGATTGGCGGTAAACTGCCAATCGTGAAGTAACTGCCGCTTTGACTTTGACAGTATTTAAAGGATTAAAGCCTATTGAACAGCGCGCACCTACGGTCAGCAGCACAGTGATCCCTGACTTCTCATACTTGAGAAATGGTTTCATTCTTGTTACTTGCTCACAGTGCATCGTGACATCTGAAACTGATCAGATTTGCAAACCGGTTTCAAGCCATCTCGCGAAACAAACATTTGTTAGTATGAAAATGACAGAGACAGTTGCTAACTTCAAAGATTTCGTCGTGATTCGCACCCCACAGACTCGTCTGACGGTGACGCTTTCGATATTCCGCTCGACGCCGTCTGCCCAAACAGGTTTTAATGGTTTTCTTCAGTCACTCCAAGGAAGTACCTCTGCTAGGTCACGACCGCCTCCTTCCAGAAGAGACGGTGCTATAGTCGAGTTCCGGAGTTGACAGTTGAGGGACCTGACAAGACTCCTGCACGGGCGACTGTGACAAGAGGACCTGAGCGCGGGAAGATGAATCTCCACTGTTAGAAGCCGCCAGAGAACAGCTGGTGAAGACACAGCAGGCTTGAATAAAAGGCTTAGCGGGTGCTGTGGTGAACTGTAAATTGTGGAGATCAGCAATGGCGATGTAATTACTTGTAGTTCCGGGTAGGGTCAATAAATCAGATATCCAATACAAACCCCTAAATCGTAAGAATAGAGTAAAATGTGTAATTGACGATGTCAACCGATGCAACACTTGCTTTCTAACGAGACACCGGTGCCTTTGGTTTGCGGTCCCTGGTGTGCACCATGTGCTGAGGTGATAACGAGGACTGGATCTTGCATGGCGAAGAGGATCAGAGGGTCTCGGCACAAAAGACGGCATTGCACCCGTGGACTCCATGGAACACATTTAGCTCTACTAGGGCTGGTAGTTAAATAACCGGACTGAACCTGTAACAAAATGTATGTCACCGGCCTTTACCCGGCGCGGACGCATCAACGCATTCCCATTTCTGGCTTAATGCTTGAATTGTGAAATGCCTCTTCCGTGAGACAAAGCTGTCCCTCTGCTTACTTAAGCATTACGCATATGGCCGCGCCATAGCTCAAGCGGTTAGTCGCTGGCTTCCCACCGCGGCCGCCCGGGTTCGATCCCGGATTTGGTCAAGTGGGATTTGTGGTGCATAAAGTGGCGCTGGTGCATCTTTTCTCCGAGTACTTAGGTTTCCCATCATGTTGACTGAGCTACCGGTACTCCACGTCTAGTGAGTAGTGGACTGAAGTGACGCGGAAGGCACCGGAGTACCCAGCGTCGCGGCGGTATTGGGAGAATGAAATGCCCTTCCCTGGTTAGCAGGTATCGGGGTCCCTCACTCGACAGCTCAGGTCCATGTGTTGTGGCCGGTCTAGTTCAAGGCGACACAGAGGTACTCAAACAGTGGTGCTGGTCCCCTCTCACACTGAGCATGTGCATGTCTGCCAGATATGCAAGTGGCCACTGGTGGGTTCAGGTAGCGTTGCTGACGTTTCGGAAGTACATGTTGCCTCCGTTTCTAGGATCTAAGCGGGTATTTTGGGTGATGATTTGTGTGCAGCATCGGTTACTGGTCCAACAGAAATATCTCGGGGGGGGGGGCTTGTACGGGTAACCGTTTGGGATCATCAGTCCCCTTGTTCTTCTTTGCTGCCCTGAATAGGGCCATTTCATGACTTCCATTTCCACTCTTCCTATTGGTCCGAACCGGCCACCAGACCCCCCCCCCCCTTTCCCGTGCGTCTGTTGAAACATTACAGTAAGCGATATGTAGAACAGTAACTAAACCTGTTTACTTCGACCCTGAGGATGAAAGCTGCATGTACCCCCGAAACGTCGGGCACACCAGACCCAAGTGCAGAATTAACAGAGCAGTCACACATTTGTCTCACTGTTCGAGTGGGCGGCGAGTGCACACAATTCGGGTAGCTCTGTCAGTGTGGAGGAGCGAAATCTGGTTTCCGGGCGGCCTTCTTGTGGCCCTCGACATGTGTGTGTGTGTGACATTTTCATGTAACGTGCTGTCATGCACCAGCTCAACAAGGCCACGAATATTTTCTCTGTCAGCTGTTCTGGTTACCAAGGTTACCGTGTACAATGTTGTCGGAATGTTATTTTTAAACACGTTGTTTTCAGACGTGCATTCATCTGATAACAAGTGATAAAGCTCGCATTGCAATGAAGAAATCCGTGATGATAACCGTTTTAGGAATAGTGACCAGAGGTCGTTAATGTCACGTATATCCACGATTTATTTAAACCGTCTTGTAGTGCATACACTCATTTATCTCCTTCTCTCCCTCGCACTACATGTTTCGGCATAATAATGCCATCTTCAGGTGCTTACTTATCCACGCCAAACTAGTTCATTGCATGCCTTGTTCTCATATTAAAATAACTAAAATATGTATCTATCATATACATTGTCAAACGTTAAAAATATTAAAATTGTTCAGGACACCACATCACTACGTCGCACCTCACTACGCCAGTCACGCCCATTCTCCTCTGTTGGAGCACTCCTTCACTATCTTGTGTGTGTTGTGCTTTTGTTGTGTCTTGCTCCTGTGACTGCGTGTGTTATACTGTTGGGCCTGCTGGGTATGCTGGGTAGTGAGGTGCGACGTAGTGATGTGGTGTCCTGAACAATTTTAATATTTTTAACGTTTGACAATGTATATGATAGATACATATTTTAGTTATTTTAATATGAGAACAAGGCATGCAACGAACTAGTTTGGCGTGGATAAGTAAGCACCTGAAGATGGCATTATTATGCCGAAACATGTAGTGCGAGGGAGAGAAGGAGATAAATGAGTGTATACACTACAAGACGGTTTAAATAAATCATGGACTTAAATCAGTGCAACAGGACGCTAAAATATAACATTAGTCACGTATATCACTTTCAGAGAGGTTTCATTGTCTGCAAGATTCAACTGTTTCTATGTCAGCCACGGCAAATGCTTTGGCTGCTGTAGCGTTTCAGGCCCACAGTGTTCAGGATCCGTTAGCAAGATTCAGTTAAAGCTTGGAGCGATGTAATAACATTTCTTGCACGTGTTGCCCGTTTGGGTGGCTGTACACGCGGCCAGGGTGCAGGAGTTTCGACAGCACATCGATATGTCTTCCACACTAATAGTATTCATCCGTTCATCAGTGGCTTTGCAACCCTTTGTTGGGCCCTGGCCGCTTCCTCAGTGTTGTAATCCTATACACAGTCGATAGGACTCCTTGGACTGGGGATCAGCCCATCGCAAGGCCGCTGCCTACACAAAGGACAGCACACGAGCAGAATAAACGCACACAGACATCCATACCTCGAGTGGGATTCGAACCCACAACGCCAGTGTTTGAACGGGCGAAGACAGTTCATGGCTTAGACCGCGCGGCCACTCTGATCGGCGACCTGAGAGTATTGGCGGTACAAACTGTTTCCGTCTGAAATTGCCGCTAGCATCTTTTGCAAATCCTGTCCCCCCCCCCGCGCCTAACTTGCTGCTCGATTCGCACGCTTATTTTTCCTGCTTCAGGATCCGTTTTCACCTGCGGGGTAGACAACCCACTGCACACGTTGAAGTGCGGGACTCGCCCCAGCAGTAGCACGGTTCATTTGTTCTCGTTAGTGTAGCTTGGGTTGCCTGGGCTGCAGGCGTGAGGGTTCCCCTTTGTGTGGCAAGGTTTCAGGAGCCTTGGCTGAACTTGGCCTTTGTGTCGCCAAACAGGTGACGGGATCGAGGTGTATTTTTAAACGACCTGTAGGACGATTTGTAGCCAAATTGAAGCACATTGCCAAGTGGGCTTGAGTCATTGCTTCTTGAAACGTTAGCAGCCTGTGACGCGGCGTTGCCAGATTTCCACGCTTCTCGGGTACGAAATGGGCACGTCGCAACAGGCGCACTTCTCTGTTATAGCGCAGTTTTATGCGCAAATCACGTGGATGTACGTAGTACGTACTGCCTGTTGCACAGTTTGAAAGACGAACGTTATTTCAGAATAAACTCTCGTTCATTAATGAAGCCATTTTCCTGACATACATTCATTAATTCATTCATTCGTTCATCAGTGGCTCTACAGCCCTTTGTTGGACCTTGGCCGCTTCTGTCAGTGTCGTAATCCTATACACATTCGGTAGGACTCCTTGGACGGGGGATCAGTCAGTCGCGAAGCCGCTACCTACATACAAAGCAATACAAACAAAGAATAAACGCACACAGACAACTATATCTCGAGTGGAATTCGAACCCGCGGCCTCAAGTGTTGGAACGGGTGAAGACTGTTCATGCCTTATACCGCGCTGCCACCGTGATCGGCTTTCTGACATTATGGTTGGCAAAGACATGTTACAGAAACCCGGAGAGAAAAATACGAAATGAAAGCGCACTGATTGGGCTCAGAACTCAGTACACAAATCTATGACGTGGTAGAAAACAGCATGTCGGAGTTAAGTTGGAAAGTCAGCGGCATTTCATGTTACAGCATTAACCGTGTTGCATTTGATTGGATTTAGCCTCAGAGAAGTTGTAGGTCTGCCGGTCACGGTAGCCAAGCGGTCTAAGGCATGCACTGTCTTCGCTCGCTTGGAAACCGGGATCGTGGGTTCGAATCCCACTCAGGGCATGGATGTTTAGTTTGTGTGTGTGTGTGTGTGCGCGCGCGCGTGCGTTTTTCTGTGTTTGTGTACAGGTAGAGTCCTTGCTACGAGCTGATCACCCGCCCAAGGAGTCCTACCGAATGTGTAAGATCTAGAAAAACCGAAGTGAACGGAGAAGTTCATGGAGGTAGGCATAGGCCCACTGGGGCTGTAGTGCCAAAGGGAAAAGAAAAGAAAAAAAAACGTGGGTCTAATCAGTGCTGTGCATTTCGTCACTTATTTGCTGAATTTGTGAAGCTCAAGAAGGAAACCGCATTAAGCTGTATGCACAGTCGCTTCTGTCAGTTCCACTCTTTGGTCAGAGGAGTGCCTCATAAACCACGTAGTCGGGATTACAGTAAACCCTCGCTAATCCGAATTAATTTGGGTTCATCCGGATTAATGAAGCAAAATATAGCCCTAAAAGACCAAGAAACTTAGAAAAAAAAAATAAATAAAATATATCACTGCGGCATGTCTTCGTCTGTGAGTAGCTGAAACCCAGGGTCTCCTTCGTTCAGCTCAAGCAAATCTTGGATATTTTCTTTTGTCGTGTCAGTCTCTCCAGCTGCCCTCAACACAGTCAGAAAGTCCTCTTGCTCTAATCCGTCTTTCTTCTAAATCCCATGTACTCAACTGTGAACGGCATTTTTCATATTTCGATCCGGATTAGCGAGGGTTTGCTGTACTCACTTAGCATTTGACGCGAGTTGCTGTTGTTTATTGTTGGATTTCAGCTCCTCGCGGCTCTGAACCTGACTGCTGTATGTGACGATAACGTTCACCGACGGTTGCATACTTTCAGGGTCATTTGGTTGTTGCTTGCTCGACTCGTCCTTGCGCCCTGAAGACTCACACTGGTCTCGAAGGCGTGCTGATAATTTGATGATGCGATTAATTAAAATGTATTTATATTTATTTCCTTTTTCAAAATGCAGTTACAGCATTTTTATTTTATTAAGACACTGATGTGAAAATCAAAAGGTGTATCGCTATGTCTCGTACGTAATTTTAACATATATTAATTTCACTGTTATTGGTTTACATTTATTTAGAGTTTGGTCGGTTTAAACCAGAAGTGGGTTCCCTCTTGGAACAGAAAGTGTACATTATGCCCAGAGCTAGAGGTCACGCTGCTCTTCAAAGCTGTCAAGTCTAAGGACCGATGTTTCTATAAACCATGATAGAACAGACATGGAGAGCCCACCATTTCAGCATCAGCTGTAGCGTGTACTAGCACAGTGTTTCCATGACGCAACAAATTTGAATAGCATTGAAACATCCAACTGAAGTGAGCCTTAGTGAGACGATCTGCACGTCAAATTTGTACAGCTCTTTCGCTGTGCGCAATGGCATACGTAATTGAAAGCTGTTATGTGAAACTTCATAAGGACTAATACGAGTGCAGGGCACAGGTATTCATTAATTCAAGTTATTCGATTCGAATGAAATTAAACTACAATGTGTATAATAAAATTTATCAGGATAAACCAGAAGAACGCAAAACCATAACCGTGTGTTTCTTACTGTATAACTATCCAGTGTCTGTGCATCAGATCAGTGAGTACGTGCACAAGGAAGAATTTTCGATAACGTGCTGTACAGTGGCGTGCCGTGCATGGAAGCAAGGGAAGCATTGCTTCCGTAGTTAAGAAACGATAAGAAAAGAAGGCATATATAAATAATTCAATTTGAATAATAAGGATGTGAATATTATCATTTAGCGCGTTCCCGCCCAAGGCCACATGCCTCCTCCTCCCTTTCCCCTGCTTGGTTGGACGGACGAAGTTTCCTTTCGTTAATCTTCGTAATAATTCGTCTAATCTGAAGGGGCCAAGAGAAGCAAATTTCGGTTTGCTGGCTAGGCCAGCGAAGGAATGTGTTCTTTCGATGATTATGTGAAAATTAACTGTGTATGTGTGATTTCAGTCTTGTTGGGTGTTATAAGTAACATTAAGTGTTATTAAAATATTGTAAGTGTATATTTATATGGCGTAAGATTGTATTTGTGATCGTATTTTGACGCATCAGAAAGAAGCTCTCTGCGTTTAAGGGAAGCAAGTCTGATATTGCGGTAACATGGGCAGGGGCGTGAATAGACTACACGCACAGGTCACAGCTAAAATGAATGCTGGCAGACAAGCGACTGCGACTGTGCAATCGAAAGCCCTTTAAAACGGGGGTTTAATAGCAGGGACTTTTCTGAAAAGAAAATAATTATAGAAAGAGGACGACCGACATGCGAGTTGCCAGAACTTAAAGCACAAACCAAATTTAATTTGGAATAGTATTCTAAAACAGCGTGGCTATCCGGTTGCCGTAATATAGGAAAATTGTTTTCTTGGCCATGCCTATTGTTTCTCATTGAAAAAGAATGTATGGAACAAGACTGGGTTTGGTGATATCAACAAACTTCATAAAGTATTGAAACGACATGAGAACTCTCAGTCTCACATTATTTCAACAATGCAACTTGTTATGTTCGGGAAATCTCGAATTGACTGTCAAGTTGACAATCAAAAGCGCCTGACGATACTACATAGAGAGATAATGAAACGCTTGATTGATATCATCTGCTATTTAGGAAAATGGCAACTTGCCCTCCGTGGTCATGACGAAAGCGTGGATTCTCTCGACCGAGGTAATTATGTGGAATTGGTTCATTTGTTGAGGAAATATGATCATAAACTCAATGTTCACCTTGAGAAAGTACAGTACAGTATCGAACAGAATACAAAACGACCGTATTGACTCAATAAGTGACGAAAATTTTGGTGCGTTGATTGCTATCAGTTCGTTTATTAGATACCACTGCTTCCCTTACCAAAAATAGTACCGCACGCCACTGCTGCTGTATGTACGATACGTACACTTGACGAAAGTCCAAGCATATCCACAGAAGACAAACCCATCTTCTCGTCAGAGAGGATGTTACATAAGGACTATAACGGCAAGTGTTGTGTTGCAAAAGAAAAAATAATTGGTCGTGATGCTTAAGGGGTTTGGCGCCAAGAAGCAGTCTCTGCCCGTTACTGCCTCAGTAACCCTGACTCTGATTGACTGTTTTGTTAGAAAATCTTAACGAATGAATTCCTGCTCAGTAAAACGCGTGGCCGCGCGGTCTTCGCCCTCTTCAGCACTGGGGTCGCGGATTCGAATCTGACTTGAGACTTGTATGCTTGTCTTTATTCTGTGTTGTGTTGTCCGGTGTGTAGGCCTTGCGAGGGCCTGATCCCCCGCCTAAGGAATCCTACCGACTGTGTACAGGATTACGAAACTGTAAGGGTGGCCAGGGTCCAACAAAGGGCTGTAGGGGCATTGTTGAATGGATGAATGAAAATCTGTGGCCATTCCAGCAATTCTGAAATTCCCTTTCAAACACGACTCCGCTAGTACACCTGAAAGCGAAAACCTTACTATGGAGACCACCACCTGGCGCCCATATATTTCAAGCTCTTACCTGAATTATCGTAGTATATAAAGGCAGGCGATGAAGGGCAGTGCAGGGGACGGGGCGGTGTCAGCCCTCCGACACGCCGAGGGACGCCTGTCTTGCGCCGGCGAAGTGAGTTGGGGAAGGAACCCGCCCGGCTGTGTCCCTCTTGCACAGATGCATTTGGGTCTCATAACGTAGCAGTTTTATTTATGGGGGTGTCTTAACCTGCCCCCAGTTTCCCCGCTTGTATCCACACTCTCTGCTTGATGGCTGTTTCATATCTGGTCTCCATATGTAGTACATTCTGTCTTTCTGCTGGTTGCTAGAAATGCATAGTGATGTGTTCCATACATACAGGCCGAATCGCCAGCATCACCACGCAGATGCTTAGTGGAAAGTTGCCTGATGTCGCAGGCTTTTGTTTTTAGAACCTGAATTCAATAAAAGGTATATATCTGTATCCATGTAACAGGCCTTTGAGGTCCATAGGGTTGAGACGTTGAGGCTTCCACATTTTCTAGACAGTCTGCTCGCAGATGGCTGTGAAGTTGTCACCCTTACGCGCCGGCCGCCCTCCACCCCCCCCCCCCCACGACAGCGCCCCACACGCACGTTCANAGGAAGATCCCTGGTACTCGTTTCTGTCAGAGGCTGAGTTGACTCCAAAGCCATGGTGCGGCTGGAAGCATTAGGTTGATTGAAAAATGCGAGGAACTCATCGGGAATCGAACCCGCGACATTCCGACATGTGAATTCAGTGGTGGGAATAATTCGGTGCATGGACTCTTCATGTGCCAGCCAGGAGTGACTGTGTACGTTGTTTATAAATTTGTTGGAGATGTAGACCTGCGCAGAAGATTTGTCTATTGTACACTTCAGGTAGTGGTTTCTTGGCTCTGATGCCGTGTAGCCGTGTAGAAGGATGTCAGCGTTTCTGATGTGCACGTTAACATATCGAGAAGCCAAACTGGAAGGGGCGGTTTCGCACATCGACAGCGCTTCTACTGCAGTTGCCTGTCTTTCGAGCGTTTGTCTCATACATCCCCTGGGAAGTGGGATTCGAATCCACGATCTCCTCCAGTTTGATAACTGAGGATGTGGAAACTGCCAGTTATGAGATTGTACTCAAACAGCCTCGCTCGGACACCGGAAGTTGTGACACTGCGGTTTTCCAGTCTCTCTAGCCATATGCTGGGATGGTGTGTCTCTGTTAGTGGGCCGCCATAACGTCCTTCTACATCCATGCCAATTCATTATTCACCGACCAGCCGCTATACAATCTGAGTTGCTGCAATCGTCATGAGACAGCGAGCGGAGAGTGTGCGGTGTTCACAGCGCAGGCTCCTTACGTAATATTCCCGGAAGTGTAGCCCCTGCTTGGTCGTCAAGGTTGATCGGCGAAACAGAAAAACTCCGAGGCGTGCCGAAGAAACTTTGAACATATTAATTTCTCCCTTATTTTATTTCATCGCGCTGTTATGAACGTGGCACTTCACCGAATGAACTCATTCAAATATTGATAACATTGGGAGAACCGTCCAGGCAGCTTGACATGCGCTCAGTGTCCGTGCAACTCTGTGAGCCCACCCAGTATGAAGGTCATGCCATTTTGCAGCCTTACTTGTTAAAGTAATGTCGGCCAGATTTAACAGTACCAACATGGCTCCAGTGCGCCCTGTTGTGCTCTCTTGTATACGGTCACTTTTGACGGCCGCATAGAGTGCAACAGTTTATTAACGATATTACTCTTAACGTCGCGCTAATTAGTCAACGTAACACTTGCTTCGGCAGTTGATATATAGCCGTCTTCAGGTTCTGTGTGTTGTATTATTGTGTTGCTGCACTGCTTCAATTCGACACATAAAAATATCAATTTAAATCTAAATTAAAAGTCTGTGACGTTATAAAATCTGAACCTGGATAGCTCAGTCAGTATAGTACTTACGAGGTGTAGGGTGTGGGCGGGACGGCGTTGGAATCTGAGATCGACTCCCGAGAGGGGCAAAAGGTCCTTCTCATTTTTACGGCGTGCACACCAGCTCTCGGGCCCACCCAGCCTGTTTTCTAATAGGCGCCGGGGACTCCTTCCCCGGAGGCAAATATGTGGCTCAATACCTCCACTCCTCCATATGTCTTCAGTAAGAAAGCACATGGACTACACTATATAGTATCTGGACCCTTTTCGTCTTCAGCTCCCCTCAGTTGCGGGGGGGGGCATTCGTCTCGCACTGTTGTACGTGCGAAGGTCTGTAATGTTTGCTTGTTGCCGCCTGGTACTGTCTGTACGTAGCGTGGATCGAACCCGGGCCCTGCAAACAGAAGCCATAGCCGTTGGAATGTTCTCCTGATTTTGGGAAGGGTTTCTTCAGCGTATGGAACGCGTCTTGCAGTGCGGTGCCTCACCGGCACGAAGTCTGAGAACGAAATGGACGATTCTTTCGAAAACGTGACGAGGTGCCTCCATGCTGATTCCTCTGTCACACCTCGCATCTCGAAATTAAAATATTGACAGTGAAGTGTAAATCGCTGTGGTAACAGCATGTGGACCTGCCATCTGCTTCGTTATTGACACGTGATGAAGTGACAGTAGACGGGGGTTGGCTTGGCAGTCGGATTTATTGGACACTTAAACAACTCGTGACTACACTATCACACACACAGACTGGTGTTCTCAGTCACGGTCTTCACTGTGCTGCTTGGTAGCGGCTTCCAACAGTGACGTTCCTCATCTTCCGGGCTCATGTCCTCACAGGGTGGCGGCCATCTGACACCTACCTCCTACTCGTCTAACTCTGTCGCAACGGCAGCTGGTCCTCGTTATATAGCGTCGGCACGGACCGCACAGAAAACAACTTTAAGCAGTTCATTTTTTTAATTCGCTTAGCTGGGGTTGGAGTCCAACTGGGTCCACTCGGCACGGCGGCCATTGATTGGCCAATTGTAGCCTGCCCCGGGTGATTATGATGATGGGGAATTTTGTGGAATGAAGATTGATAGGGGAAACCGAAGTACTCAGAGAAAGCCCGCCCCAGCGCCACTTTGTCCACCACAAATCCCACTTGACCAGACCCGGGATCGAACCCGGGGCTCCCCGGTGAGACACCAGCGGCTAATCGCTTGAGCTATGGCGCCGCCCTGAGGCCTGGTGTCTCAACGAACTACGCTACCGCATGCCGCCAGGAAGACTGAGTGGCTGTTTTGGAAGGAATGTTAACAAGCGGGAGAAGTGTCGCGTGCAGGCGCGACTACATTTCGAGAGCAGGAAGGCGTCAGATTGCTGCTGTAAGAAACAGCAACGGCCGGACAGATGCACATCTCATAACCAGACATAACCATTCCTTTCCATCAGTGGGTCGGTTGTTGTAAATGTCCTGGTCCCCGTTGCTGTGCAGCAAGTTTTAGAAGAATTAGAAACTGGTAAACTTGTACCGGTGCGGTCACGGTAGCCGAGCGGTCTAAGGCATGCACTATCTTCGCTCGCTCGGAAGCCGAGATCGTGGGTTCGAATCCCACTCAGGGCATGGATGTTTGTGTGCGTTTTTCTGTGTTTGTCTACAGGTAGAGGCCTTGCGACGAGCTGATCACCCGCCCAAGGAGTCCTACCGAATGTGTAAGATCTAGAAAAACCGAAGTGAACGGAGAAGTTCATGGAGGTAGGCCTAGTAGTCCCACTGGGGCTGTAGTGCAAAGGGGGGGGGGAACTTGTACCGGACTGCACGCTGTAACCATGAGCGCCTCAGATCTCACATAAAATTAAATTCTCCCGGTACGTTTTGGTGTACACCGCAGTCTTACAGGTGTGCCAGCAGAAACATAGCACCGATGTGTGCATGTGCCGCCAATATAACGCATAACGTTGAGGACTGTGGGTTCCGAGCCGCATAACAGCTTTCCCCTGCCGAACTAAGTGACAGACTGTACGGAGGAAGCACAGCCATGTTGTGGGTTATTTTATGACGCGTTAGTAGCTCAGGCTATACAGCGTCGAATGATCGGAGATACAGAATAATGAATTGGAAAGGATCTGGAAGGAAGCGGTGAAGATCTGATTCCAGTTACCATCCTGACATTTCGATGGAGAAATCCCCACGGATAACCTCGTTCAGAATAGGTGTCCCAGCCAAGGTTCGAACTGATTTTTCCCCCTTGGCACTACAGCCCCAGTGGGCCTAGGCCTACCTCCATGAACTTCTCCGTTCACTTCGGTTTTTCTAGATCTTACACATTCGGTAGGACTCCTTGGGCCGGTGATCAGCTCGTGGCAAGGCCTCTACCTGTACACAAACACAGAAAAACGCACACACAAACTAAACATCCATGCCCTGAGTGGGATTCGAACTGATAGCCTCCCAAAATACAAGCCAGAAGCTCACCTCCTGACCTAATTTTTTGTTTAACTTTCTTGGGGTGGGACGAGACTGAGTCCACTTAGTACGTGGGCCACTGTCTGTCTTATTGTACCAGCCCCGGATGATAGATGAAGAGTGAGAAGCAGTCGGTGGAAGGAGAATTGGCAGGGGAAACCGAAGTGCTCGGGGAAGGCCTGCCTCAGTGCCACTTTGTCCACCACAAATCCCACCTGACCTGGACATAGACGGGAGGATAATAGTAAGGCAGATGTTAAAGAAACAGAATGAAAGGGTGTGGGCTGGATTGAACTGGCTCAGGAAAGGGACGAGTGCCTGGTTCTTGTGAACAAAGCGTGTACCTCAGGTACATAAGAGACGGACAACTTTTGACAAGCTGAGCAGCTATCAGCTTTTCTAAATCGAGTCGGTGAAATGTAATAGTGACGATTTTTAGTATTCCATAGCAAATACTGATGATGTATTTGTAAGGCGATAGTGCAGAGAAATGTACACTGCAATTTGGCCAGCATTGCCCCTTTCGTATTTAAGGTGGTCACTTACATGCAACGTCTGTGAGACGGTGGTCACTCCATGGCGGTCAGAACGCGTATCGTCGCTCTTGTTACCGTGAGTATGAAGTCATATTGTTAAAGCGGCAGTGTTTTTCTTATGGAAAAAACAATGGGGAAATTAATTGACTTTGACTCGAACCCATGCATTGTAGGAGCAAAATTAACACGTTTCCCGGGAGTTAGTATTTTGCAGTGTTTTAGACCGTACGGACGGACGGGCGGGTTCTCTGCATCATCACCGCAGTGGGCCGAGTGTCGCGGTCAAGTGGGTAGCGCCCCCGCTCCGTGTGGACAGTTCTGGAGTTCTAGGTCTCGGCACGGTGACGGGTGTCCTGAAGTTCTCTGTATGTTTCCTCAGCCCCCCCCCTCCCGCCCCAGACAAGTGCAGTAATGTGCAACCGCCTACGTCAGTACACTTTTCAGTTCATATTCACTGACCATAGAGTTCGCTCCCGGCAGCAATACTACCCTGAACAGAACGGCTGGACATCTGGAGGGGGGAACGAAATAGCTCAAGTGAGATGTGGAGGGGGTCACTTCATTGCGTGACCTCGGTACAGCCATATTCATATGTCATTTATATGCGGTGTTGTGAGACTGACCTACCTCGCCAACAGCGCATTGAAGCGCGAAGGGTGTGTCCGCACTTCCTAGCACATTAAACCCCCGCCAATCCGGGTACAGTTAATCCGGAAGTCGGATAATCCAACTTGAAAAATGAAAAAAGCTGTTCACAGTTGCGTACATACTTTAAAAAGACACATGGGATTTAGGAGCAAGAGGACTTCCAGACGGTGTTGATGGCAGCTGGAGGGACTGAAACCACGTAAGAAAATATCCAAGATTGGCTTCAGCTGGATGAAGGAGAACTTGGATTTGAGCTTCTTACAGAGCAAGAAAGTGCTGCAGTGATATTTTTGTATATATTTTAGTCAGCACAACCTATGTTATTAAAATTTCCATTTGTTTTCTCTTTTTTGTCTTTTAGGATTATCCTTTGCTTCGTTAATTCGGATGCCCCCTCAATCCGGATTAGTGAGGGTTCATTGCAACTACCTTCTGAGATTCTTACGCTTGTTATATTGACATCTGGTGGAGACATTTCTAACCAATATCGGCGGTTATTGCAATTAAGGAGTTGCTTTTCATTTTGTGAAAACCGCCGGTACTGCTTTGCAGAATGTCTCATGATGCGAATTTGTCTGACATTTTTTACGTAGCCGCACTGCAGAAGCCACGGCGAAGCAACAGGGTGTGTCAGCCATCTGTCTCGGGCCCGCCGGAACCATTATGCAAGCCGTGACATAGCAGCTTTGCGGAAATTCGTGGAGTTGCTGGCCCTGACCTGTCGTAATCAGCAAACAATTCAAAGGCCACCCTGAGGACCCGGGGCAGAGTGACCTCGCGGTCTGTTCGGTGCAGCCAGAATGCGGACTTGCACCGTGACCCTGTACGGAACCGCTGAGCGTGCTCAGTGCGGGCCAATCCGACCGCAACATCCAGTCTTGGAAACGCGCAAAGCACAGGTTTCATGCACGTGACGACAGCTGACGACGGAGAGACCGTTGTTGTGGAGAATTTCCTGCGCTGTTAACACAATCTCACGCAGAGATACACATCTTAAGGGAAGGAATTATATTCAAGAAGAGCTCATTTCGTGGCACGGCGTCACATGACCTTTCTGTTAACATGGTGTCACGGAAAGAGGACAGAGATGTGGTAGGCCTCGTATTTTGAGCTCCTTCACTCTCTTGGGGGGGGGAGAAAGTGCTGTCTGCGTGTCACCTTTCTACCCATTTCAACTTTGATTTTGACATTTGGCACGGCCGTTTTGCCATTAGGACCAATCCCGTTATTCATTCTGAAGGCTGCCGCCCAGACGTGTGAGGTTGCAGCGACTCTATGGCCGTGAATGTATCCACGTTAATGGAACCTTAAAATTAATTGAACTCTTCATAAGGCAATAATAAATGACAGGTGCATGAACTCTGTGTTTAATCTGTGTTTAACGTCAGCGTGTAGCCTGAAGGTGGGTCTGCAGATTCCCCCAGAAGTTTGTATTTATATACCAAACTACACGGCGTCACATCCCGGAAGACCACGTTTCGCTGCGGTTGATATCACTGTGTAGGCTACAAGTTGTCAGAGGGGAGGCTGTGGTACAGTGTCTGTAAATAGAACCAACCCAGGCTGAAAGAAATGAATTTTTATACTTTCGGTCGGAACTGTTCCAGTTCCCTGCTCTGTGAGTGACGAAACCCACGAGGAAGCCCGGTAGGGTTATCGAGGAAGGACCATGAACTATTTTAAGAAGCAACTAGCTGAAACCTGTGGTGTTCGTGTCATCTTTGGCGTGCTCTAAGTTCCATTTCCGCGGAATGAGAAGTTAGACGCTTAGAAATAATATATCCAAACCCAGCGAACTTTTGTGGGTCTGTGTTTCTTCCTTAAGGACAAAGAAAGCGTACACAAGTGAGATCACCGCGCTGCATGTGTGGTACCTTACTGAATCTTAAATCAACTGATCGATTTTCATGAAATGTGGCATGTGCTTATGTCGTTGGAGACCTGCCCCTAGTAGCTCAGAATATATGATTGGTAAATTAATAACTTGGTGTTATGTTGAAGGAAGTGGTCGTGGAGGCTTTATTTAAGGTACAGTCCCGGTATTTGCATATCGGGGCTGAGAGAAACCAGGGATACCTGGGCGAGAATAGCCGAGCAGATTCGAACCCGCGATATTTCGAACACGAATCAGTCATGCTAACCGCTTGACTGCCACGTCTGGTAGAAAATGGGCAGATATGTAAACGTGACATTTTGGCCATTGTAACAAACGGGACAAACGTAACGAAAGCGTAGAACGAAAAGTTGTCCCTGTGTTAAGTATATCTCCATGAAGATATACGGAGGACTGGAGACAGACCTCCACTTATTTGTTGAGTGGTTAGCTCCAGGATAGTCACGGGTTAATCTCTGGGAATGAACCCCGGGTAACAATTGGAGAGGGGTTTGGGTAGCCCCCAGAGATAGTGTGGACGGATCTGAACTAAAAATCGGCTGAGAATAGAACCCGAGGCGTCCAGTCCTAAACTCACATCGCCGACTGAATTATCCCAGCTCGTCGCTGCCAGTGAAGCAACTGCGGCTTCCGCCTGGCGCGTTACGTAACCCGTGCTGCAGACACCGCCTTGCATTGAAGCCGCTCTGTGTGAGTTTGGTCACTGACGATTTGTAGCCAGCCAGTCGCATTGTCGGTAGGCTACAAATAATTGTATTCTAAAGAAGGTGCCCGAAGCTTAAGGACAAATACCGTTAGGCTGCCCTTTCTCGCTCCTGAGAAAATGCGTGACCCAGTTTGTGTCTGCGTCAAGTAATGGCGGCTGCGTGTTTGCGCAAACAGACTTGTAACTGTTCCCAGTAATCCTGGCGTACGTATTGACCCCGAAATAAAATTCGTGGCCTACTGAAGTGTTGTTATGCGTACGAGAGTCGTGCTTTATTCCTACCAAAACTGGCGTGGAGAACCATCCTGTATAGCAAAGCGGTCACTGTATGTACCACCTGCTTTTAACATTCAGTAACCGTATGCATTATTTTTTCCCCTACAGACGGTATTTATATGTTTCATATGATTCTCAACTATAAACCGCGGTTATTTCTGTAAGCACCATCAACCGATTGTTTTTGTAGTGGAGGCTCAGTGTTTTCTGTGAGGTAGGAACTGAATTCTTCAAATAGTAGTAGGATTAATTTCAGGTTCCAGATGGTTACCGCTTTCGTTGTAACTTCAGTGCCATGTCATCAGCTGCATCCAACGTCGTCGTGTCCTCGTGTTCTCGGTTCGACTCTCATTTAGGGAGACCGGTTATCCTGTCCGAGAAATTTCGTGATTTTTCCCAGTCCCCCAGATACATCATTGTTTCATTAGGATTAATGCTGTAGGCTTGAGTGAGGGATCAGACAGGAGAGGAGAGACTTATTGCTAGGGGAAACTGACAGTGTGGTCCAGCGAGTGGCAATAAGCCAGCTTTTGGGTGGTAACCGTGCGCAACCTTGGATACCAAACAAAAATTACCCTTGTGAATTATCGCTTAGATGTTCGTATGGTTTCCGCGGTCCTTCCGGGCTGCCTGCCTATTTCTGGAGTGTACAATATCAAAATGTGCCAAGAAGCCCCGCAGCGGATATTTGCGGCTCTTTGTGCTCCCAAGGCCGTGCCTTTGTTACTCCCGCGCACGCGCGCAGAATCGAGGAAAGTCTGTGCTAACGGGGTCCGAGCGATGTCAGAATCTCTCTCACAGATTCCGCAAGGATACGCGGGACTACGAGGAACAAATTAATTTCTTCTGTATTGTGTGTCCTTAATTACTAAATTAAACTGCGTCCACTTTTATTTCTTACCGACCCAGACGGAACAGAATTGTGTCGATAATCGGACGGCCAGGGAATTCCCTGCCTTGTATGGAACTTGAAGGTTCATTACCCTGTTCACAAGAGCCGGCCTTCTTCTCAGCCAGATGAACACAGTTCACACCCTTGCGCCCTCTTTCTTTGAGACTTGTTTTAATACTATGCACTCATGTAGGCCTCCCATGTGGTCTCTTCCTTTTGCTTTTCAAAACATGAACCTTCTCA
The DNA here is from genome assembly GCF_002891405.2 of Cryptotermes secundus. Classification (NCBI taxonomy): domain Eukaryota; kingdom Metazoa; phylum Arthropoda; class Insecta; order Blattodea; family Kalotermitidae; genus Cryptotermes; species Cryptotermes secundus. The sequence goes on from NW_019726235.1 coordinate 447,359, forward strand.
GAATTCCTCATGTCACAATGCATGCTACATGGCCCGCTCACATCATCCTTCCTCACTCGATCGCCCGAATGGTGAGCAAAGTGCACGCGTTACGAAGCTTATCAACGCTTTCTGTGCCCATCTGCCAAGCCGCCGGTCTGTGCTCCTTTCAGTGTGACAACTGGCGTTTCACGCACAAGTGGAACAACAGAAGCAGTCGGTTATTATTAACCACGCGAAACCCCCCATATGTGACAATATTAAAATGGATCTTAAATATGAAGGAAGGATTAGTCTAAATGAGGGTAAGTCCTAGTAAAGACGGTAATGAAATTTACGGTTCCGTAAAGTGCAGAGAAGTTTACTAGTAGCTGTGCAACTGGCTCCTTAAAAAGGACCGCGTCCTGTAGAAGATGTTTGTTTGTGTCTTTGGGCGTGATAAATATTTCCTCATTCTGTAAGGATACTGAAAGCAAAAGCGATGCCGCCAGTATCGTGACGTAAGGGAGATGTCCGTCTGGTGGCGCTGTTCATGGAAATGCTTTAATTGGAGGTTTGCCTGACAATGCGTTATCACGTAACGGTTGGTGTAGTGACGAGTGAGAAACGATGTGAGCTGGGAAGGAAATGCTGATAAAGCCCACTTATCAAAGATCATGGCGTATCAGTCTTATATAAAAAGAAACTCCATGGCCTGTAGTCCGCAAGGGAACTATACCGATCGAGCGACCGCCGCTTGTCGGCGAAGTTAGTGCCAACTTTTTCGGATAGAGGGTGTCACGTGGTTCCCCACGGCCGTTAATCTCGGTTTTCTAGACGGGAGCGGCTATTTCCTTGAAATAGCTCCTCCGTTATCCTCACGAGGCTGAGTGGACCCCATTCCAGACCCACTACTTCTCAGAAAGAAATCTGGTAGCACCGGGAATCGAACCCGAGACCTATGGATCTGTAGCCAGAAACACTTGACGACCCACAGAGGTGGTCATCAGCATCATAAAATTTTGTGCGATGCCCTCCTCCCAAGGTTAAGTCCATATGTATATGAAAAACTCTGAGATCGCCAGCATGGGTTTCAACATAACATTTTTGTAGAAGAAATGGGAGTACAATGAGACAGTACATCAGCTATTTGTAGACTTCAAGAAAGCCTATGATTCATTTAGGAGGGAAGTATTGTACAATATTCTGATAGAGTCTGGGGTACCTATGAAACTCCTTAATCTTTTTTTTTAAATATTGTAACATGTTTGGAATGGGGACTTCCATGGTAACGCAATGACAGTGAGCCGTTGCGTAGACATTGCCGAAACAACGAACGCGTTTCCCCGGAGGTGGACAACAGAAGGACAGTTACGTAACAGCGGACACTAGAAACGAAACAGTGAGGAATGGTGTCTGGTATCCAGTCCGCAGAACACCTACATAAGCCGAGCTTGCGACACGTACGAAGAAGACAGCAAGAAGACAGTCTTCAGAAGGCCGCCGCCGAAAGCAGCCTAGTATAGGGCCAGAAGCCAAGTGATACTGCGAGTGAGGTGTGTAAGTGTGAGTGTCCAGTAAAGATTTGCTAAATCCTAGACCCACGTAAAGTTATTTGTCGCGTGACATACACAACACGTGACAATATGTTTAAATGAAACTTACAATAAAGTTCTTATATGTAAATATTTGTCTGATTAGTTTCCTATTCAGAATGGTCTAAAACAAGGAGATGCTTTATCGCTATTGCTTTTCAACTTCGCTTTAGATTATGCCATTAGGAAGGTCCGTGAAGAACCAGGTGGACCTGAATGTAAACAGGACACACCCAACTGCTGGCCTACGCTGATAATGCCAACTGTTGGTGGATAGCATAAATACAGTGAATAAAATCACAGAAGCTCTAATTGACACTCATCAGGATGTTGGTCTGCAAGTAAACACAGAGGAAACTTTAAGTACCTGTTGATATCTGTTTACCAAAATGCAGGGTACAATCATAATATAATTTCACATGATTCAGTGACGAGGTCTTGATTGATGTTCGGATTTAAACAACTCGTTACTATACGTTATAAATCTCTCACACACAGGTTATTGTTCTGTCACTGTCTTCACTGCGCTGCTTGGTAATGGCTTCCAACAGTGGACGTTTTCGTGCTTTCGGGCTCACGTCATCGCAGGCTGGCGGCCATCTCACATCAACCTCCTGCTCTCCTCACTCCGCCGTCTTCAGACTCTCCTGCAATCAAGTTAGTCACATTGCGACTAACGGGTCGGTCAGTCAGTCAGTCAGTCAGTAAGTCTTGGTATCGAGTCCCATCTGGGGCTCATGACCAGATATTAATTATTATCGTTTGACAGTTACGGTCTTGTTTCTGTGGGGCGCCCTCTCTGACGAGAGGACGGGTCTCTTTTGTATATGCTGCTGGCCCTTGCCAGCGCAGTGTTCCTCGGGTCCGAGTCCCTTGGGACTCGCGACCATATTTTACTGTCTCAGATTTGAGATTTCCTTTTCGTCGCCTCCTAGGACTCTCAGGGTCACGGTTGAGGTATTCGACCCCGCCTCCACACGGGGTGTCTCCTGTAATGGTAGCTGGTCTTCGTTATATAGCCTCGGAACGGACCGCACATAAGACACCACTTCCAAGAGTTACTCCATTGTTGCGTGCTACAGAGCCGTTACCTAGGAACTGCTGTTTCTCTGGCTTCACACTTCTTGATTTGAATAAATATGTCACAAGGAAGATACGAATTCGTAGAACCTGGCGAGATTCCAGCCGTGTACTCTCGGATACGAGTGTAGCCGCTCGCTGATGTAGCATGTACATTCTGCGCGGAAGTTGTTAGGATTCGGGCCACGTGGACGGTGTGCAGATGGAACACGTGCAAGAGAGCAGAGCTGTTGGCGCGTAATTCGCCGTCCAACTGTTGGCCTTCGCATTTCCGAGGTCACGGCGGTATCAGCCCCCGCTCTTGCATGATGGGACCTTCGTGGGCGTCCCACGAATCTGCCGTACATACGCGGAGATTGTCAGATGACTCTGTAATAGCCTAGTTCCTTTGATACCACACGGACCCCAAAGAAAACAAAACATGAAGGGGGATTCACAGACAGCAATATGATGTCCTGAGTCTTCTAACAAAAAGTAGGGCATTCGGAGAGATTCGTTGAGGCACTCTGTTACAAGCCGGAAGGTCGCGAGTTCGATTCCCGTTGGGGTCATTGGATTTTTCAGTTTACCCTATTCTGGGTCGACTCAGCCTCTAACAGAAACGAGTTCCAGAACTCTTCCTGGGGGTAAATGGCGGCCTGCCGGCCGGCGCATAAAGCTGACAACCTCACCTCCGTCTGTGAGCCGATTGTCTAGAACTCAAGAAAATGTGGGACCCTCAACATCCCACAACCCTATGGCCTCCACGGCCTGTTACAGGGACACCTTTGCTTTTTTTTTTTACCTTCTACACAGATAGCAAGGTGATCTGATAAGCCTCGTTTTATTGCTGAAAAATAAGGAAAGTAGGCTAAAATCTCGCTTACAAAAGATATGGGCTCAGTCAGTAAGTTGATGGCTGCAGACTGGGCGGCCGGGGTTCGATTCACGGCAGAAGACAGATTTTCTCTCCTTGGGATCCAGCTCTCCGTAGTGCTTGGAGCTTTACCATCGCCCCTCCCCCTCCTTACGTTTTCATAGCGTGGTGTTGAGACACGGAAGCAGCCTCATCCTTTACGGACACATATAGGGCGATAATCGGGGCTCTGCCCCAAGTCTTCACGGTTTAGTATCGGAAAACTGCACTTGCAGGCTTAGGGAAGCTCAGGAAGCACTGTTGGCGGAAGCGCGTGCAGCGCTCTGTCGGCACATTGTGCACCATGGTGACGTGTGGTTCTTCCCCTTCCTACTGCTCAGCAAAATGCGCAGTCCTGCGCACTGTTTCATGTCCGTGTCACCAGGAACCTGAATAGCTGTGCATTGAGGTAGCAAAACCTTCCTGTGCGAAACGTTTCACCGGCTTCAGATATGCAAGTGCTGCCCCAAACTATGCTGCGTGGATATAGAAAGAAGGGTTAAAGTTGTCCCTGTGCGTAATTAGTTAAGCGCTGTGCCATGAAGAGGCGATTGGAGGTATAACTCCACCATTCTTAACCTCGGCACTAGATGGAGGTCAGTGGTCAGCTTCATGCCCTGGCCGTTTTACCTCCGAGGACATCGCCCCCGGTACCCATCCATGGCGTAGTGCTTATAATTATGTACAGGGGCGACTTTACCTTTTTTTTTTTTACCCATTGTATAGGAGGCTGGGTGGGCCCCAAAGTCGATCTGGACGCCGTGGGGTAAAGAAAGATCTTGCAATCGAACCCTGACCCCTCGGCCGTCGCTATGTCGACTGAGCTATCCCGGTTCCCGTGGATACAACTGTATTTGAAATGTTGAGAATTTGGGGGGACGCGACTCGCAGTTTGAGAGCCCCTGGTATAATAGACACGTCATTGCTGACAGGAAGAAGCTGCACAGCTGCGTGGTACGGTTCTGGCTTGGATCCTTAGGGCAACTTAGACCGAGTGCGCCTCAGGGCCTGCCAACAGTTCTCTCCCCACCGGATATCGAACCGCGATCCTCCGGCTGTCCTGACCGTAACCTCACCGCTGTGCCGAGTGTTTCCACCATGAGACTAGTACGGTAGTTGAGAACAAATCTTTACGTGCAGTAACTACTCAGGTACGTATATGTTTTCGTCTCGTTTAGGAAAACTTTCTGGCATTGCTTTCCTTGAACTTCATTGGGATAAGCACCTCCAGCATCGTCTGTATAGGCCCCTTCTCGCATGCAGCTAATATCTGTGTGACTTGACAGATGTTGTGGAGATAACATCCCGTTTTTAAAAGCTGAAGGCTGTGAATCAGTAACTTCCGCAATCTACAGGCTTGTGACTACCGCCAGTTCAGGATGCACGAGACCGTTTGCACTACCCCCCATGCTTCTGGCATGCGACGTCAAGCAGTTCGGGAACAAATCAGTTGGACCGTGTCACTCGGCAATTGTCCACCGATTTCTGCTCATCTTTTGACATTTTAATACAAGTATTGTGTTTCTGGACATTATCCATCGTCCTGTTTCTGTTTAAAACACGGAACGTGTCGCAGCAGAAGTCAGAAAACTACTTCTCCATGCAGTATAGTTTATGTGTGAAAATTATGCTTATGTGTTGGTACCATACAGAGAATTTGTTCCTTTAGTGATGACTCCTGTTCTGACAGTACTTTGATTATAACAGCAGCCGAGAAACAGTGCACTGAGTGTGTTATCAGTAGTCATTTGTGCGTTTCTACTGGATAAGGTAGGATATTTCGTAGGTACAAGTGTAGCGTAGTCGGTATAGCGACTGGCTACTGGCTGAACAACCGAGGGGTCAAGAGATCAAGTCCCGATAGGCTCAAAAATTTTCCCTCCTCCAAATCGTCGAAACCGGCTCTGGGGTTCATCGAACCTCCTATCCAACGGATGCCGGGGGCTCTTTCCACTGGGGTAAAGCGGCCGGGGCGTGAAGCCGAGGTCAAGATAGTGGATTTATACATCCACTCCCCCATGCTCTTTCATGGCGTAGTGCTTAGTTAAGCACAGGGACTTTACATTAGAGGTGTTTTTGCGTTGTAGCTATTTTGCTTGGGCGGTTTTAATTTTGTTATGCCGTGGCCGGTTCCGTGTTTATGTTCCTGTTTTGTTTGTTATTACCGTAATGTTGTCGGTTTTTGTGCTCTTTACTGATTTCCTTGTCGGTGCGTGATTTGCTGCTTCTAGTGCTGTGTTGTGTCGCTGAGAATGAACTTCTCTAATTGCTTTCGAACTCGTGAATATCTGTATACACGTGTCTAGCAGAATGCCTGCAACGTCTGGCAGTCTAATGTACGTGTATTCACTGTTGACCATCTTTGATAGCTGCTGAATCCGGGGCTGTATGCAGTGTGGCTATAAAATGTTATTTGGAGGGCGACCTTGAAGTCAGAGTGAAGAATCCTAAGCATAACCTCACCGTGTGTGTACGCCTCTGCACCTCCAGGCCAGGTTAGACAGCTTCCACACGGTCGCCACCGGCTCTGAGCAAAGCGCTAGCGGTACTGCTTGCTTGCGTGGCCGTAACACAGCGGTGCATATTAACGGCCACGCAAGTGCCTCTGATAACAACAGGATGCAAATAATAAAAGTTCCCACTACGCCATACTTGATTTTGTTTACTGGCTACCGGCTGATCTGCCCGCCGTTGCCGAGTCATGACCACTTATAATTGGGAAGTGTGGCGCTGTGCACAGAAAAAGTTACAGCATTTATCTGAGTGCTATCAATATAAAGTGATTGAACTTAATTAACAAATCCTCTACAATGTAAACCTTCTTCCTGCTTACGAATTGCTGAAAATTGCTATCTATTTTTGGAAAACAAAGAAGAAAAATGTGAGGGGTTCAGAAATAGTCAGGGGTTGTTCAAGTGTCTGAAACCTTCGCAAGGAAGTCCTCGAATTGATGGAAATGTACAGACAACTTAGGGTTCTTGTTACTGGTTTAGGTTAACTGACGAATGAGGAATTGAAAAAGATTTGGAAGCAAGATACTATCCCAGCACTAGTCTGTAGGGACTGGGAAAACCCAAGTAACAGTTCACTCAGGATTGGTGGTGTCCCGAACGAGATTCGAGCCCAGCCTCTCCCGAATACAAGTCCGGAGCGTTACAGCTATGCCGGCCTGTTGTCTGCTGTATATGCTAGCGTTTTTTAGTTAACTGAATTTCACCCTGTCAGTTCCCGAGATTTTTAACATCTGGGGAACGGAGAAAGATGCGGTTACCATTTAACTGTGGGGCCCACTTGGTAAGCGAGAGGCAGTGCCGTTGACCCCCCCTCCCCCCGATCGCCGCTTAAGCCACCTCTGATGTCTGTGGGCGTGTAGTTAGGAGTCAGGAAGGGCTTCCCATGCAGTTCGCGGTCAGCGTGTTGTGAACTCCTCGCTCTGTGTTAGCTTTCCTTGTCTCTCTGTCAGTGATTCTGTTTTACCCGAAAGAGAAATTCTGTTTCTATCCTTATTTTGAAAAAATTAAGGGGGGGCATATGAAATCACCTTGCTGTCTCTGTATCCCCCCATTAAGTCCTAAAAGCCAGAATACTGGAGCTAGAAGAGACGACCGTTCCAATACCATATAAACATATGCGACGTGTGACATGACGCCTGAAAGCCGGAATAGTGCAGTCAGACAAACGCCACGCAGCTGTGATTAGGTCTTCTAACTCTCGGGTTTCTGCGCACTGCGACTGACTGCTAATCACAGTCCTGGGCATATCATAGCAATAATTGGTGTTGGTCCTCGCCAGCACAGTCGTTCTTAGTTTCGGGCCTCGTCGGGACTCATGACCAAATCTTTGTTCGTTCCAAGACCATACATAAGTATGCTTGAATGGGGCCTCATCTTCGACGTGAGGAAGGGTCGGTCTTTCTGAATAGGCGCCATATTTTGAAAAGATATAAGTGGACCTATAGCTCCAGCCTGTCCATTGAACTACTCTTGAAATGCTATGTGCAAATCCACGACTTCTGTTCTCTGCATGGAACCAGTGTTACAGCAGACCTCCTTTCCGCGGACTGGACTCGGCCGCAATTCTAAGGAAAAGCGGAATGAACTTTAACTCGAGGGGATTCAGGAAGAATAGACCATTTCCTGGACGGAGTAAGTGATTCATCGGTTGTCTTAGCAACGAGACAGATCCTTGTGGCGGGCTGTTTTTGCCGGGCGCCGCCGAGGCACGTACAGAAAGGAGCTTGCGAAGCTCAGTTCAATACATTCGTGTGACGTATCCTAGTTGAAGATGTCAGCACATGTTTGTGCGTTCGAGGCCGGCCTGATGGCAGAACATAACGTTTGGGGGAGGGGGGGTTGGCGCGGGTGACACACTGTGACACAGATACAAATTCCATGAGTGTGTTGGTAGCAAGGGACTTCAGTGATGAGGTCGTTGTCGGAAATGCTGATCGAAATGTTTCCCGAAGCTGTTATGGTTAGTCAGGGCCATGCCATAACCCAGGCGGTTAGTCGGCGACTTCCCACCGCAGCTGACAGGGTTCCAGTCCAGGTCATGTGGGATTTGTGGTGGACAAAGTGGCACTGGAGCATGTTTTCTTCAAAGTACCTCGGTTTCCCCCGCCAATTCTCATTCCACCGACTGCTCCACAAATCATAATCATAATCCCGGGACTGGTACAATAGGGCAAATTACCAAGTGGACTCATTCCCACCCCATAGCAAGAAAACTGAAGAAAAAGAAGTTTGGTCGTTAGTTAAGTTTGCACTGTGCAGACCTCCTAATATTGGTGCCCTATTTCACTGTGGAGGGACTGACGGATCGACGGATAATTGTGTGTGTGTGGGTGGGTGGAGAGGCCATTCACGGAAAGAGGAAGACCACAGGGCATGAGCGACCCAAGATAACAAAGTCTTGAATGCTGACACCATAAGACGTACGTGAATTACGCGACAAAATATCGAATACGATTTTTCGTAGTGTTAAGTAATGCAAGTAATGTCCGTGATTACGGTACGGCGCTCTCGAAGTGCGCCGATCAGGGTGGCCGCGCGCTTTGAGACATGGAAATCTGTGCGCGCGCGTCCGTCTGTGTAGGATTACGAAACTCAAAAAAGCTGCCAGGGCCCAAAAATGGCTGTACAGCCATTGATAAATGAATGAATTCTCGAAGTAGTGTACAGCCTACATTCCTACTGCACAGACATCCAGCCGTGCACAGCCTGAGGCGTTGCTGCGTCTATGCGACATACACGTACGTACATTCACAATCCAGACTTCTCCTGGGCTTGCCTGCGGGCCCGGTGCCTGGAAGGGCATTAGATCGAACTCTGATAGAGATAAGCTTCTGATGCTTGCAAATTGTAAACTGGGTTCCACCAATTTTGTTATTTTGTTTATTAGTCGTGATAGTAATAATATTGTCAGTGTCACTAGTAGTAAAGGTGACGTCCCCTCTACTTAATTAAGCACCACGCCATGAAGGCGTATGGAGGAGCAGAAGTATAGCTCCACAATTCTTGACCTCAGCACTAGATGGAAGTGAGTGGTCAGCTTTACGGCCTGGCCGCTATACTCCCGGGGATAGAGCCCCATTTAACCTTCCAGCTGCACTGTGGCCTTGGGGTCGACTCAGCCTCTAAGAGAAATGAGTACCAGGAATCTTCCTGGGTGTAACGGGCGGCTGGCGCGTAAGGAACTCACTTCCATCTGTGAGCCGACTGTATAGAAAATGTGGGAGCCTCGACGTCTCACAACCCGATGGGCCTTCATGGCCTGTTACAGATATAGTTTTACCTCTTTTGGAGTTCGAGTCCCGGTAGGGTCAAGAATTTTATCCACATTGTTCATACCGGCTCTGAGGTCCACCCAATTTCCTATCCAGTTGTTACCGGGACCTCTTCCCCGGGGTTGAAGCGGCCGGGGCGTGAAGCTGACCAATCACCTCCAATTAGTGCCGAGGTCCAGAACATGTGGATCTATACATCTACTCCCCCATACGCCTTCAGGGCGTAGTGCTTAATTAGTTAAGCACAGGGACAACTTTACCTAGTTCTAGACTTAGTCTCGCTTTTGTTGTGTGCACTTTCAGCGCTCGCTTGTTGTAGGCCACTCGCTGTTGGAAGCAAAGGAACTGAATTGTTGTTCCGTGTTTAGCAGTATAGAAAGGGAAAGCTGACAGTGTCCGAACTGCTTGCTGAGAGACGTGTGGTGTGTGGCTCGGATTCACAAACTTACAGTGGGGAAACGTGATTTGCCCTGCTTTACTGCTTCAGTTTGAAGCTGGAGACAAGTTTTCCGTGCAGCACGATGCGATCGTGTCTGGCTTTTGTTGGGTTCAGCGAACCGATTGTACTCTTCCTCCACATCACTCAACTGCATGCAAAATGCATTTGTGTTCCGTCAGTACGGTGAAGAATTTTCGAAGAGGAAATTGACATGTTACTGCCGCTGACTTGGCACGTGCAGCGATCTAGCGGTGTTCATGGAAACCAGTCGATGCTGCCTACCCTTTGTTCCGTGTGACCTTCACCGCACTGTGACCTTTGCTTACCCCATTTGTCTTTATAATTCATACAGAGCATCGTGGATCACTGGTTAGCACACCTTCGCATTCAGGAGATCCTGGGTTCGACCTTCGGCACAGAACATGCTTGTTTATAATGTCTGTGTTCATTGTTCTTAGAGTCCGAAAAGACATTTCTGGTGCAGTGCCGTAAAATAGGCTACGCCCGCGACAAATCCAGTTTTCTTTAAACAATTTTTCATAATTACTGCACCATTCGACGCTATATAACGAGTGACGTTGAAAAATTCGTGAAACAAACCAAGGCTCAGCCATGAGTTCCTTCTCATTCACATAGTGTTTCTATGTCTAAACTTGTAGTATTGAATTCCTTTCATGAATATGATGATGATGATGATGTTACATGGTGCCGATGTGGTTAACGGAGCAGTAGTGACTCGAATATGGGCAGGAGAATCTGCCACCTTAACGCAGATGTATCGTCGTGGGTTTCCTGTTTCACAAGACAAGGCCCTCATGTCCTGCAACACCATGTAACCCGTTCAGTTAAATGTGTGTCACAGGATATTACAGAGTCGCCCAGCTGCGGACGTTATGTAGCTACACACGGGTGTGAGGAACATCACGGATACGTGGATCGGCAAGGAAGCGGTCTGGTTATAATTCCCCGCAACTGAGAAGAACCGCGAAAAGTGTTAGAGTAGAAGCTGGATTCGTTTCCTCTCATCGTATCCATAGTTTGCTAAATCTGTTATTCTGACTGGCGATTTGTCACCCTGTGTCGTCATATACCGGAAACCGATTTCACAGCGTTATTCTGCGTCTGAGTGCGCAGGTTCCCTTGACAGTTCATGAAGTCATATTCGTACCGTTACTTTTCCCTTCATGTGCGTTATGTAGGTATGTACATTGTACATCAGTGATCTTTCTGCCTGATGCTGCTCTTCTGCTTTGTGTTCGACGCCCTGTTTATGTATCTCTCTCCTTCTCCGCTGTCGCCCCGGTCTTTGTTGTGGCGTCTCTGGAAGGTCAATGCCCTGCGTTGCGTCACTAGCACGCGGTCTCGACTGATCCTGCGTGAATGCGTACGCTGTGTTTACATTCGGGTTGTCATGGACACCCCTCTCTCCGCATGACACGTGTGCTTGTAGAGAACGCATTAATCCCTAGTTTACTTTATGAAAATATAGAATGTGTCAGTATTACATGCTATATTGTATAGGAACGTTTCTGGATATCGAAATAATAAAAATTCAATTCTTACCTCACAGGAAACACATTACGTCTCCGCTACAAAGCCAAACTGGTTAATGCTGTTTAGGTAAACAGTCGCTGTTTATTATAAGAACCATGCGGAACACACAAATACACTCTGTGGGCAGAATGCAGAGTTTTGGTATGTTAAGACAAATGGTATATACAGTAACAACAGGGTTTGGGCCGCGCCATAGCTCAAGTGGTTAGTCGCTGGCTTCCCACCACTGCGGCCCAGGTTCGATCCCGGGTCTGGTCAAGTGGGATTCAAGTCAGATGAGCATGCAGGTGACGAAACTGCAGCTTCACGTTCGCAACCAATCCAGCGTCCGGGATAATTTTCGGACAGCCGTTAACGCACTTCACGTCTGCAAAATGGCGGGGCAGCGTCCTGTTGAAACCGCATGTGAAGATGCATCCTAAGAGACACTACAGCCATCTAGAATTTCAGCCGACAGGCTCATGGGAAATTGCTGAAGGTGAGACAAGAGGAGCTGACATTTTCTGATCGTTGTAACGTCTTAAGGAAGTCCCGCAGGATACACATTCATACGAAATTTTGTACCTATTTTGTTGTCCGGTAACCATCCTCTAAGATAGAGCATGTAACAACGAGACTTACTTACTTACTCATGGAGCTGAGCCCTTCTGGAGGAGCCGACAATTCTGCAGCTACTCAAGAATTTCCCAGCATTTTATGGAACCCGAAGATTCATCACCGTGTTCAAAAGAGCCCTCCACTGGTCCCTATCCTGAGCCAGTTCTATCCAATCCATACCATCCCATCCTATCTCTCTAAGATCCATGCTAATATTGTCCACCCACCTACGCCTTGGTCTTCCCAGTGGTCTCTTTCCTTCTGGCTTTCCCACCAATATCCTATACCCATTCCTCGTTTCCCCCATTTGTGCTACATGACCTGCTCACATCATCCTCCTTGACTTGATCATTCTAATTATACTTGGAGAAGAGTACAAGTTATGAAGCTCCTCATTATACAGTTTTCTCCAACCTCCTGTCACTTCATCTCTCTTCGGTCCAAATATTCTCCTCAACACCCTGTTCTCAAACACCCTCAGTCTATGTTCCTCTCGTAATGTCAGAGACCAAGTTTCACACCCATACAGAACCACAGGCAAAATTATA
>NW_019726235.1:459844-574768 GCF_002891405.2 Cryptotermes secundus
CATCTGTTTCCTATCTTTATATCATGATTTTGCCCTGCATTCTGGTGACGAGACAGTAACATATACTTGGTTTTCTCTGTGTTTACTGCTAGACCAACCTCTTTACTTGCGTCAATTGAAGTTTGTGTGTTTTTCTTTATGGTATCTACATTATCACCCAGTAGATTCACATCATCAGCATAGACTAACAGCTGATGTGTCCCGTTTAATTTCAGTCCAACCTGGTTTCCCTGGACCTTCCTAATTGCATATTCTAAGGCAAAGTTTAAAAGGAGTGGCGATAAAGCATCTCCTTGTTTTAGACCATTCTGGATAGGAAATTTGTCAGACAAATGTTTACCTATACGGACTTTACTATACGTTTCGTTTAAACACATTTCAATCAACCTAACTAGTTTCATGGGTATCCCAAACTCTATCAGAATATTGTATAATACTTCTCTCCTAACTGAATCGTTGGCTTTCTTGAAGTCTAAGAATAGATTATATACTGTCTCATCGTACTCCTATTTTTTCTCCAATATCTGACAAATGCAAAAGATCTGATCTGTAGTCGATTTGTTACGTCGACACCCACACTGATGACCCCCAATAATTTCATCTATATATGGACTTAACCTTGAGGGAAGAATATTGGACAAAATTTTATGTGAAGTTGATAGCAGTGATATCTCCCGATAATTACTACAGTCAGTTTTATCACCTTTCTTGTGAACCGGTACAATAATAGACTCCTTCCACTGATTAGGCAACTTTTCCTTATGCCAAATAGAAGTAATTAGATTATGGATCTTAGAACGTAATATTTCGCCTCCAGCTTGAATAAGTTTGAATTTGATCACTACCTGGCGATTTATACCTTTTCAATTTTGCAATAGCACTTTCAACTTCAAAAGGGCTAGGATCAGGTATTAACGGCTCAGCTGTATGGATTTATGTTTGCCTAACAGCATTGACCCTATGTACATTCAATAACTGAGAGAAGTAGTTCCTCCACCCATTCAAAATGGTGTGGGAATCTGCAAGCAGATCACCATTCTTATCCTTCACTAAGTTACTGCTAGGCTGGTAACCCCTCTTAGGGTCATTTATTCCTCTATACAGGTCTGTAATGTTCTTGTTCTTACTGTTCATTGCAAGCTCATCAATTCTGCCTTTCAGATATTCCCTCTTTTTGTTCCTGAAATGCCTGCTGGCTTTACGTCTTATATTGTTCAGATTATCCCCATTTAACTCGCTTGGATCCTGTAACTATTGAAATTTGGCCTGCTTTCTTTGATCTGATAATTCTGAGAATCCTTCATCGAACCATGGCTTATGCTTCTTCGGTTCATAATAATCTAGTCTCTCTTTGGCAGACATTTTTATATTCTCTCTAATAGTTTCCCAAGCTTTATTAACACCCACCTCAGTGTCGAAGTTTTCCAAAGCTGCGAACCTATTTCAGATTTCAGCACGATACTGCTCCTTACCCTCTACCTCAATTAATTTCTTGAGATTTAACCTCTCCATATGAAAGTTGTGTGTTGTTTGTTTGCTCACTGCCACTCTTTCCCTAACATTTACCACCACCAGGTAGTGGTCAGTATCACAATCTGCTGCCCTGAATGATCGGACATCAAGTATACTTGAATGCCGTCGCCTGTCTATCAAGATATGGTCTATTTGATTGTGTATCTTCCCATCAGGAGATGTCCAAGTAAATTTATGGATGTTACGATGTGGGAACATTGTACTTTTGACAGTAATATTTTTTGATGTGGCAAAGTTTACTACTCTAACTCCATTGTCATTACTAATTTCATGCAAACTCTCATTCCCAAACGTTTCTTTGCAAAATGTCTTCCCTCCCTACTTTGGCATTGAAATCTCCTAACAAAATTTTCATAGGGTACTTCGGGAATTTATCAAATACATGTTCTAGTTCTTCATAGAATCTATCCTTTATGTCATCAATTTTATCTTCTGTTTGTGCGTGAACATTCATAACAACGATATCACACCAGTGACCTTTTAGTATTATTATGAAATCCTATCACTAACGAATTCTACCCTCTTAAATGCTGATACGATTCTCTTATGTACGAAAACACCTGTACCTAATTCTTGATTTTCATTCCCCTTTCCATGGAAAAATGTATAGTCTCCTGCCGGTGCGATGCCACCTCCATCCCATCTGACCTCCTGTACTCCCGCTAAATCTAACTTATTTTAAGATTTCTTCTGCTACTGCCCTGAGCGAACCTGCCCTGTACAAACTTCTAATATTCCAAGTGCCAAATGTCATATCCATTTTCATTAGCTTAGCTCGTTTATCCAAGGAATCCGTCCAGGTCAGAGGCTCTCTGTTCATTTTCCTAACATAATGATTTTTTGCGGTGAGGAGTGTAACAATGAGGCCCCATGTAAAATGATTTTTCTTGATTGTAGAACGAGGTGTTGTGTTTGTGTGTACGCAACTGAAAGTGACAGCTGTTACTTCTGAAGAAATATAGCTAAACGTGCCGATAAGTAAGTCAAAGTTGGGAATCGAAGGCATGGACATTTTCGTCTTCTTCAGCTTAAGATTATGGATTTGATACTCTGAGTGGTTCCAGGTCAGAATTAATTTGTGAAAGTATGATTGTTTTGAACATTGAGACCAGGATTCCTTTGGTGGAGGATCGGCCAATGACATGACCTCCAACTGCACGGGGCAGCAGAAACAGAAGAAAGCGTGGACAATAATCCAAACGCCGAGCGGGATTCGAGCCCACGCTCACAGTGTTCTAGAGGTCGAAGACCCTCACAGCCGCTGTGATCCGCTCTCGATATTTCCTCGATAGCAAAATCGAGATTGAAGGCAGCATAAGAATCTCTGGACTGTATTAATCGATGCGATTACACAGATGATCAGACAGACACTTGTTAACAAAAATGTATGAATTTGTAAGATTTGAGGCTTTCACGGCGGTGACTATGAAGAAAGCAGTCTTCTGGGATTTGGCACCGTATATACGTTCCTCCGAAACGTCGGTTAACACCACATATACACGGTGCCAAATCCCAGAAGACTGCTTTCTTCATGTATGAATTTGTTGTACCACTGTCGAAACCAGTCGACATTGCAATGTGGTGGTTGGATTAGTAAGCTGTGTACGTTGACAGTCCGAGGACGATATCCTCTGATGTTTTAAGTGACGTCGGGTTTCAGTTCAGTCTTTACGTTCGAGGAATCGTTAATTCTTCGAGGTGTACTTAAAAACGATTTGCAGAAAAAGTAGGGCCGAGCGTGAAGTCATATATTAGAGTGATCTGAGTAGGGTCGACCTATTTGTGACAAGAACTTAGAATTCCGAGGGAGTGAGATAATGTTACCCTTCCGGACTGCGCTCATTATCCTTATGCCGGAGAAGTAATTGTTTTAGCAGAGCGATGGATAGTCAACAGGGACTTAAGGAATTCAGTTATAACGCTCCAGATTCTTTTGAGAGCTGGAAAGAAATGGTCACAAGACAAACCGTTAAGCTGCATCGTTCGAGACGTCCCAACATTAACAGTGCTGTTTCCATAATTCAGACAAATACCGGAACAATGCCTTAAGGTAGACTGTGACCACTTATTCACAATTCATTATTATACAGTCAGCAAAACATGTGACACTGCTCAGGACCTCGACAGCTGAAAAATGTTATTAAGTAAAGCAAGAAGAAGATGACAGCAAAGCCACATCATCGGAGTAATTGATATAGGTTCGCTAAATTTCGTGTATTTCACTCGGAATTAACCTTTTGAAGGCCGAAATTCTTTGAATAATATATAAGAATCCAGTTCTTACCTCACAGGAAACACATTACGTCTCCGCTACAAAGCCCAATCGGTTAATGCTGTTTAGGGAAACAGTCACTGTTTATAGTGAGAATCATACGGAACACATAGATACACTTTGTGGGCAGAATGCAGAGATCTTATTGTTGAAGAAGGTGGTACGTATAATAACCAATGTGTTTGAAAGGACTGAAAGAAGCATCGCATGAAGAGAACAGAGAAACTGTTGGAAGATGAAGTCGAAGGACGGTTGGCCGCAGTTGCTGCTAGGGGCGTAGTCTCGTCCCACGGCCATCTGCGGGCTTGAGGGCTCTTCGCCTAACCTGTGTTTATGAAACTGATGATGAGTTTCATGTTAGCGTGCAATTTCTTCTTCTTCTCTCTCTCTCTCCATCCCCCCTCCCTCTCTCCTTTGTCTTCCTTATTTTACCTCCTTTTTTGTCCGGTACAAATTGTTGTAGGATCATCGTCCTGTATAGCTATATATCTGTTGTGTTAGTCAGCATACATTCAACTCAAGCAGAATTTCTGGAAAATATCCGCCAAGGTTTCCACAGGCCGTGTTTCGCAGTGCTAATTTGCATGTTGCGGGGCGTACCGTAACCACGCAATCATAAGTACAGTCGGCCTAGAACAACTTTGCCTTGAGCAGGCAAGTCCCGTGTGTTCAACGAAATCCCCGGCACGGCGATTTGGCTCCCACTTTCCGTTGGAAATGAAATCTGATAATTTTCTAATGATGACATCATTTTCGCACATGCTCTGCGTCTTGTGAGACTTCACGTTGCCGTTACTCTGTGACGAATATGGCGCCCTGCAGGCTGGTGCTCTGGATTTGTATTCGGAAGGTGTCCCGCTCGAATCTTAACCGGAACTTCGACTATTCCGTACTGGGTAGCATCAGTGCCATGAAGCCACGGCTGCTTGGATCCAGTTCGCTTTAAACTCATTGTTCACCAGTCACGATAGCACTGGACGCTGTGTAGTCAGCCATATTTATGGCGTCATGAAATAGTATCATCTGGAGTGTGACGTCACGTAGTTTGGTACAAGTTTAGCAGCGTGTCATAGGAACGTACTACATCTGTCCTCAAGCAGAAGGCTGAACCAGACTACACGGCGTCACATCTGCGTCTGCCGAAGGGCGGATGCACATTTACGTAACCGGCCTAGTATACCCAGTGCTATCTCAGCGTTGACTGTGAAGAGCAGTTCGGTCGAAACGTCCACACGGCATTATAGCCAAGAAGATCGTACACTGACTTTTTATGTGGGTTCCGTCAGTATTTAGACTGTGTTGCGGTCGGGATTTGAGGTGAGCACATCCCGGATACGCCAGCCTGCTCGGGTTGTTAGGGGCCGGCAGTGGACTCAGCTGCTGAGTGCGGTATTCAGTGGTGACCTGAAGAAGGTTATCGTATCACATTTCAAGGTACTATCCTCTGTAATTCACCAGGAGAGACAAGGGCGATCCAAGAAACTTGATTCAGGATCGCCGATCTGCTCGGCAACATACAAAAATCAGCGCAAGAAAGGGATGCATATGCTCGTAAAATAAATACCTCTATACGAAAAGATGGTGATAGCGCATGCGCTGCATTCAGGCAGTACTAATCCTGGCAATAGGTGGATCTGTCCACAGGAAGTTTCTCTGTCGTCTTCTGTCGCCAATTTCATGAAAATGCATATTTAGAAGAGCTTTTTGAACCCCCCCCCCCACTTTCAGTGTTGCATGTTGTGATCTCATTGGGAGCGAAGCCCCTAATAAATAAATATACAAGGAAACGATCAACCGAAGAAAGGAAGAAACTAAGAAACCTGAAGTCTTTAAGTTTCACATTTATAGATATAAGCATGGAATGTGAGCCTTGTTGAGAATGGTAGGATATGGCTTGTAATTTTTGTTTCTTTTTTTATTCTGTACATTGTAACCCTTCATCCAATTCTCGCATTCTTTTTAGTTTCTGCTTCTCTTTCCCAGTTCGTTATATATATAATTAGTGGTTCTGTTCCCTTGAGCTGAACTGCCAAGGACCCAATGTCAACAACCTTCCTAGTGTGGAACAGTGTGACACTCGCTTGCTTTTGCGTCCGGCCAGCGCCTCTGTCTAAACACAGTTACTTATTCAGGTTGCTGACTGTGAGATGGCTTCTGGGACGTTACGCCGTGTGGTCTGAGTGGCTAACCGCATTGTCTTGCGGGCACGTAACCCCCGCAGATGATGAGTACCTGATAACGATTTAGGAAGATCTGGATTCATATAGGGTTCAAGCATGTTTGCCGCTACGCTCACCTCGGCCTGACCTGTTGACAGGTTTTGCCGGTATGTGTGCCGACTGGGAGAAGTCCGGCCTTTATGTCATTGTACATTTGCAGGTCTACACCTCAAGTCAAGGAGCAGTACTTGCAGTGCCATCGGTCTAACTCAGGTCTCAGCCCTGACAGTTATGATTCGCGACGAAAATTGTTGTCCTCTGTTAAAACGCATGAATGTTTTTGTGAGTTAACAACGAACCTTGTTGTGTAATGCAGCAGTATTAGAATTTCATAGAATTGGTCTGCTAACCTAACAAAATTATAATTTTGAATTATTATTATCGTTATTAGTATTATTGTTGTTAACTGGCTAACATGCTGCCAAATCTTTCCTAAGATGCCGCCAGTCGCTCAGCCACTTAAAAATTGCCTATCATTTCATGGAACCCGAAGGTTCATTACCGTGTTCACACGAGCCCGTCACTGGTCTCTGTCCTGAACCAGATCAGTTCAGTCCATACCGGCCCATCATTTCTTCTAAGATTTATTTTAATATCCTCACACCTATGCATAGGTCTGTCTAGTGGTCTCTTTCCTTCTGGCTCTCTCGCGAAAACCTTGTGTGTGTTCATCGGCTCCCACTTGTGCTACGTGCCCTCCCCATCACCTTGACTTGATTATTGGTG
This sequence comes from Cryptotermes secundus, assembly GCF_002891405.2. NCBI lineage: Eukaryota > Metazoa > Arthropoda > Insecta > Blattodea > Kalotermitidae > Cryptotermes > Cryptotermes secundus. The sequence goes on from NW_019726235.1 coordinate 466,595, forward strand.
AGGAATACGAGTTAAGAAGCTCCTCATTGCGCATTTGTCTCCATCCTCCTGTTATTTCATCCTGTTAGGTCCAAATATTCACCTCAGCATTCTGTTCTCAATACCCTCACGCAGTCTGTGCCTCCCTTAATGTCGGAGACAAAGTCTCACACCTGTACAGAACCACAGGCAAAATTACAGTTCTCAATATTTTAATCGTTACAATTTTAGACAGAAGACGAGAAGTCAAAAAATTCTGAACTGAATTGTAGCAAGTATCCCTCGAATTTAACCCGCAGTTAATTTCCTTCTGAATCAAATTTTGATTTGTTACTGTCATTCCCAAATATTTTAATTCTGCCACATTTTCAAAGGATCTGTAAGCTGTCTTTTTGTCATGATTTTGCCCTGCATTCTGGTGATGAGACAGCAATATATACTTAGTTTTCTCTGTGTTTACTTCTTTACTTTTCTTTATGGTATCTATATTATCACCGAGTAGATTCAGAACATCTGTATAGACCAACAGCTGATGTGTTCCGTTTAATTTCAGTCCCACCTGGTTTCCCTGGACCTTCCTAATTGCTTATTCTAAGACAAAGTTGAAAACCAGGGGTGATAAAGCATCTCCTTGTTTTAGACCATTCTGGATAGGAAATTTATCAGACAAATGTTTACCTACACGGACTTTACTATACGTTTCGTTTAAACACATTTTAATCAACCTAACTAGTTTCATGGGTATCCCAAATTCTATGAGAACAGTGTACAATACTTCCCTCCTAACTGAATCATAGGCTTTCTTGAAGTCTAAGAATAGATGATGTACTGTCTCATCGTACTCCTATTTTTTCTCCAATATCTGACGAATGCAAAAAAATCTTATCAGTAGTTGATCTGTTACGTCGAAACCCACACTGATGATCCCAAATAATTTCATTTATATATGGACCTAACCTTGAAAGAAGAATACTGGACAAAATTTTATATGAAGTTGATAGCAATGATATCCCCCGATAATTACTACAGTCAGTTTTATCACCCTTCTTGTGAACTGGTACAATGATAGACTCGTTCCACTGATCAGGCAATTTTTCCATTATTATTATTATTATTACGTCCCTTTTCATGCTGCTTCACAAGTGAGCGCCTCCTTTCTTTTGTTCGTTTGTGATCGGACGAAGTAAGTTGGCTTCTCATTAAGTTTGCTCGTCACCACATGTCTGCTGACGGGACTCCAGTTGGATCATGTGCACCCTTTTCGTACACACGTGTGGTGATGAAGCGCTATCGAGAAGGTTCCGTTTCTTGGTATCGCCGCTACTGCAGAAAACCACTCAGTATGAACATGTCGCCCAGAAATCGGGTAAGGTGTGAAGATGTCGGAACGCCACGACACTCAGTTTGCATTGGTGCGAGGGGCATTGTGATGTGGGTCTGCATGAATCTCCGTGCAGCACACGGAGTTACTATGCACACAGTTAACAAAAATGTCAGACCCCAGAAGCAGCAGTAGGAACACCCCCTCAGCTGGTTTGTTACCAACCACCCTCTGGATCAATACCTGCCACGTGCAGCTCCAAAACACACCCCCACCCCTAGCCGATCTGGACTGCGAAGCTACCCCCACTCAAGCAGTCCTTGGTCGGGGTTTTGCCGCAATGATGTTCATTGATAACACTTGACGGGGCCCGCTGTTGCTGACGATGCCATCCGAACCAACCTGTAAGCTGCGAAGATACTGAAGACTGGCGGAATTTGAAGCATTTGTATCTGCTATCTTGATTAATCAGCATTTCTGAGGGTCACGGTGACACCACAAAACACGTAGCAAACGAAACTTGCCACTTGTATGGACACGCCATTGTCTGGCTCTTTTCTGGATTAAATTTACAAGCAAGGAAATTGATTTCTGTATTTGTGTATGTATGTATGTAGCCTGGCAGAGCTGCGAGCCAGCCTGCAATGATGGCGGTACAATCGGATGAGCGCAACAGAGAAAACTGGTACAGTCCGTATCGCATGACAACCGAACCACAGATCTGGGCATTAAGATTTAAGTTGAAAACTGCTTTGCATAGGGCGGCTGTAGCATTCCTCCGTCCCACGAATTCTGAAAGCACTGAATTACGTGACTCGTTTGGCCTTGTAGTACTTTAATTTGAGGGTACCCGGCAGCGTAGTTGGTTCGGGCACTATGCTACAAGCCGGTATGTCGTGGGTTTGATTCCCGATGAGGTCATTGGATTTTTCAATTGACGTAAACCTTCCAGCCGCACTGTGGCCCTGGGGTCAACTCAACCTCTAAGAGAAATGGGTACCGTGATTCTTCCTGGGGTTAAAGGGCGGTCGGCGCGTGAGTTTCACCTCACCGCCATCTGTGAGCCGAGTGTCTAGAGAATGTGGGAGCCTCGACGTCTCGCAACCCTGTGGGCCTCCACGGCCGGTTACAGGGATAGCTGTATACGTTACTTTGAGACGGCAGATGGCGATTGCTGACTGCTGGAGGTCCATTAACCTTGATCCTAGTCCCACTAGTCAGTGGTTCGTTCCTTCATGACAGTGCAGTTATATTACAGTATCACTGTTGGCCTTACCTCCGAGCTCTGCCCTGATGCGAAGTGAGAGTCTGGAAACAGCTGAAAGGAAACTTAAGATTCCCTTGCATCACGGTCTTCTGTGTTGTGACGCCACGCAGTTCGGACTGGCTTACTCGAGGCGATATGTCTCTCCGAAACGTCGGGTACCCTTCATACACACCGCCGCCTAACTCAAACCCAGCGCAATGTAATCCCGTAATCTGTCTTTGTGCCCATTTCACCATCTACACTCGCGTCTTTGCGTAAGCCTTGCAGGGAGTAGATGCAACGGTTAAGGATTTAAGGATTTGAACATTTTACCGTTTTATTCTCAACTCATATTCTCGTTATTAATTTTTGTAATAGATAACATTGAGTTATTTAAAACCAACACTGATCTACATAGTATAAACATTAGAAGTAAAAACAATTTGAAGTTGCCACAAGCAAGGTTATCCAGCTATCAAAAAGGGGTTTATTATATGGGCATTAAGACTTACAATCTGCTTCCATCCTCATTAAAGGATCTAGTAAACAAGAAGAAACAGTTTAAATTAGCTTTAAAGAGATATCTTTTGGAGAAATCCTATTACTCACTACGGGAGTTATTTGATGGGTGAATGGGGTGATTTTCACCCCTTTGCATATTGAAGTCCTGTATAGAAGGCATACTAGGAAGTGGGATGTCTTATTACATTTTGTTGTATGCATTGTGGGCTGATTGGTGGGGCTGGTACATGTAGGACGGTTTACAGTACTATTGTTATGCATCATGATTCTGGGAATGTATTGTATAGACCAGTGGTTGGTATAACCAATTTGTTGGATGTGAAGTGTGGTCATAGGTTGTTTCTTTGGTATACTGTAGCTTTTAAGTGATGGTTGTGACACTTTCCTCAGGGTAATTAGTTTTTTGTTTTTTTTTTATACTTCATGTTAAAGTCATTGTTGAATACATATGTTACTGGTACTTTTAATTTATGGTTTTATCTTATTGTATTTAAATGAAATTTTAATAATGTGTGTACTGTATCATATATCGTTCTTATCGGGTATTTTGACTCTGTTCCAATGATTGGGAACTTAGACTAGTATTTACTTTGTGACACGTTCTATATCCAACAGTTTGTACTTTCAACTCATGTATGGATCAACTGAACTTGAAATAAATATGAATATGAATATGAACGGTAACGGCACTTCTCGCTCCACTTTGCATAGCTTTACGGGACCTTTCTTCCTTCCATAAAGTTCACAAAACAGACGAAACGTCTTCTTAACACTTATTCAGAAGTGTGTGGTTCAGGGATATGATGTCCTCGTTTTTATTCAGAGCTATGCGGCCGTTACGGGAGCCTTGCGCAACAGCAGTCTTCAATGCATTGTGGCTCCCCTTTCTAACATCTAGCCGTCTAGCAATCCTTCACTTCGGACGAAGCCTTCTCAGTGGGGCTTTATGGTAGTCACGTGGCTTCATAGAACTGTTTTAACCCATTAGCTTAATTTGACGGCTGCAACTGTTTTCCCCGTTCCAGTGTGTGTAGCTGTTTCGTTGACTGCGCTATGATACGTGGCCAGATGAAAGTTTAAAATAGTATACACAGTTGAAAATAGACGTGATGATAAAGTTGGCTTACCAATACGACAGCTTCTGCGGATTTATTTTGAAATCTGGATTTAATTTATTTAGATGTTTTCAGCAGAGAAAACTGAATAGTAGGCCAGTAGGTTAAGACGTGGGTTTTGAAATTTGGGGTCCCAATCTGTAACTCAGGGGTCCCCCACCTACGTAATGGGAGCCGCTGGAGTTCTCAAGAATTACGTGAAACAGGATAAATAGTCCATGCAGACACCGAGAAGCATAAACGTAGCTGCACTTCTCAGGCAGTCCCAGTACATCAGTAGCATTAATCGTGGGGTTCGCGATGCCTGGAGTCTGATGTGATATGCAGAATGTGAGAGTGCCGGCGAGATTTAGATGCAGGACACCACTGAGGAAGTTGAGAGAGCTTAAAACCTGAACACACTAGAAAGGAAGCGTTAAATTGCGGAAACAAGCATGAAGTGACATGTTTTGCAATAATTCCACTGTTCTTTAACCCTTTAAAGACCGAATTTCGTCCAAATAATACATAAGAGTTCAGTTTGCACCTCACAGGAAACACATTATGTCTCCGCTACAAAGCCGAACCAGATAATGCTGTTTATTGTGAGAATGACACGGAACCCACAAGTACACTGCGTGGTCAGAATGCGGAGTTATTATATGTTAAGACAAGTGGTACATATAGTGACCACTGGGTTTGTAAAGGTTAACATCGGTATTTTCTCTGTTGTGCGCAGGCAAGCCGGATGGTGTTCCAGTGTACATGGCCAGGTTGCCTTGTTATCACCACGACATGCGCCGCCATTGAGGGTCACGTTCGAAAGATGCATCTTGGGTAAGTTGTGGCCAAAACATCGGTCGCTGATTTTTTTTTTCACCCGTCGGCATAGCGCAGCGGCAAGAAAAAGTCATCGTCACCAGGAGCCCGCATGAACACAAAACTGAACTTGGTTGTGTTCAAGGCTGGCAGGAATTTTTAAGACATATCCCCTAATCTAGAATTAAATTGTTTCCTGTAAAAGGATGATTATCCACGCTTTATTGTTTACAAAGAGTCTTCACAATTTAAAGGGAATAGCCAGTTCCTTGTAAATTATGGAGGCCGCTGATAATGTTGAACTTTCAATATATATGGACAAATACCGTCTTAAGTGCAACAATTTTATTGTAGTTTTTACTTCTTTTTCCTCCTCCACACTACATGTTTCGGCCCTAAATGGCCATCATCAGGTGTGTATCACTCACGTAACTGTTACACTGCTTGTTAAAAATGTAAAAATCCCAGTCTTTCTAATTGTATAAAATCTTTGTTAATCTACACGCGTCGATTTGATTTTTAAATTAGCACTTTTTAAACCTTAATTCAAGTTAAAATGTCTATAAGATCTTTGTTCTCTTTCTTTTTCAAATTAAAATTTTTCAGGGTACATGCCCTATATCTACGGTGCTGCAGCGGCCACTTCTTGTTTTTATCGCTGTTCATGTGTTGTNTAGTGTGGAGGAGGAAAAAGAAGTAAAAACTACAATAAAATTGTTGCACTTAAGACGGTATTTGTCCATATATATTGTGTGAGTGTAACAGGATGCTGAAATATAATATTGAACTTTCACTCTGCCTGTGTGTAGGGAGGTGTGATGGTGCTTAGGTCCCGCGCACATTTGACGTTTACCCACTTACTTTGCAACATTTGGCATGCGTAATTCTGAGTGACGTTCCATTCAAGATTCGTCTTGGTTAAGGAAAGGTCTCATGCAGTTCCAACTTTTATTGTTCCTCTGCTTCTGACAAACCAAAGTAAGATTCGGATCTCCATATCAGCTGTCTCCACTGACATATGTCAAGCCCACCGAGCAGAGTCGTGAGTCCTGCGAGACTCGGAACCAAGAATGTGCTGACGAGGACCAGCAGTAGTCTACCACACAGACTCTTAAGATGAACGTTGAAATGAGACTGAACCAAGTAAGGGCCACCTCTAGACTTCATTCCTTAAGTGCTTAAAGAACGGACATATTTCAGTAAAATAAATTAAATGGATGATAAATTAACTGAAAATTATGCAACTAATATTGAATTTCGTAGTCAGTACTGCCTTGTTCGCAGTGCTGACACTACTTGTTCAGTATTTCTGTAAGCGAAAGTTGGTACGTATTGACCCTCAAAATGGGTTTGCCATATTCATAATACAGTCGAGGTGCTATTCATTGTATGTGTGCTATTTAAATGTTCATTTCTAGACACTATGTATACTCATGTTAAATTTTAACTGTCTAATCATATGACATAACTGTCAAAAATTATTATACAGTAAACCCTCGCTAATCCGGAGTAATTGGGGGGAGGTCACCCCGGATTAGTGGAGCAAAGTGTAGCCCGAAAAGACAAAAAACTTAGAACACAAATAAATGGAAAATCTATTTATATAAATAGTGCTGATGGAAATAAATAAAAAATATAACAGTAGAGCCTTTATTTAAAAACTATAGAAAGGCAGTCCATATATTTATCGATAGAGAAGTGTACTTGTTTCTGAACGTAAAATGTAGATTTGTAGAACCTGTGAAGTTTTGTCTGAACAGACAAGTGACTTATCTGCTTTCCTAAATGCCACGTGTCATTTAAAGTATACTGAACTGTGAACAGAATTTTTCATTTTTCATATTTCATATTTAAATTATAATCACTGAATTTCCTGGACGGTCTTTGGAAAGCCACAAAAATCCTTAGTCAAGATAGTTGGTACCTCAGACAAGATTCAAACTGGGCTCCCAAATATAAGTCACAAGTAGTACTGCTTTTGCTGTTTTGTTTAGTTTTGAAGAGGCCCCGGTATGTGTATGTTAATAGGTCTCTGAAATGTGCGCAATGTTCGAGTGAACAACGGCGGTGGATACGGAAATTGCCTTTACTGTTGGTTTGTTGGTGATACCGAGGTAAAGGATTCCTAGCTAAACAGATGCTATTTTTGCAGCTCACAAAAATCAACATAACATTGAAGTTATTATTTATGTATAGAGTTTCATGTCACCTAAAAATACATATTTCCAGCTTTTGATTTTGTAAATAAATATTTTGGGACAGAAAATTGAACAATATGTGTCTTTGAAAATGGAGAAATGATTATTTCACACATCTGACAGCATGTTTAACAGAAGGTTGAGATAAGCTACACAGGTCCAAGGATGTGTTCAGTCTTTGTTACACATGTAGAGAATCCGGTGTTGCACAACAACCACAACATTTATGTGCAAGAAGGCATATTGCTGTTGTTGGCTTAAGAACTGAGCCACATAGGCAGTGTATGATTGGTGAGTATAGTGCCACAGGTTGTTCCACAGAACTTTCCAAATTTTTCCACTTTTGCACCACATCTGCGCAAAGGAAGAACAGTCTATATATGGACAAATACCGTCTTAAGTGCAACAATTTTATTGTAGTTTTTACTTCTTTTTCCTCCTCCACACTACATGTTTCGGCCCTAAATGGCCATCATCAGATGTGTATCACTCACGTAGCTGTTACACTGCTTGTTAAAATTTAAAATCACCAGTCTTTCTAATTGTATAAAATCTTTGTTAATCTACACGCGTCGATTTGATTTTAAATTAGCACTTTTTAAAACTTTAATTCAAGTTAAAATGTCTATAAGATCTCTGTTCTTTCTTTTTCAAATTTTTTAGTTAAAATTTTTTTCAGGGTACATGCCCTATATCTACGGTGCTGCAGCGGCCTCTTCTTGTTTTTATCGTTGTTCATGTGTTGTTCAGTGTACTATGTACACCACAGACAGCAAACGTATTAAAGATAAGCAGCAACACACACAGAGAGCGCCTACACTGAACAACACATGAACAACGATAAAAACAAGAAGAGGCCGCTGCAGCACCGTAGATATAGGGCATGTACCCTGAAAAAAATTTTAACTAAAAAATTTGAAAAAGAAAGAACAGAGATCTTATAGACATTTTAACTTGAATTAAAGTTTTAAAAAGTGCTAATTTAAAATCAAATCGACGCGTGTAGATTAACAAAGATTTTATACAATTAGAAAGACTGGTGATTTTAAATTTTAACAAGCAGTGTAACAGCTACGTGAGTGATACACACCTGATGATGGCCATTTAGGGCCGAAACATGTAGTGTGGAGGAGGAAAAAGAAGTAAAAACTACAATAAAATTGTTGCACTTAAGAGGGTATTTGTCCATATATATTGTGTGAGTGTAACAGGATGCTGAAATATAATATTATTAAGAACAGTCTACCTTAGTGCTATGAAGAAACACTCAAGAGTTTATGTACTCTGTGGGAAAGAAAATGTTTGGACATCCATAGAAGAAACAACCTGTGCAAATGGAAGAAGGATTGCAGTGATGTTATTGGGGTTTTGAAAAATGATTCACCACTGTCAGAGAAATCCTTCCATCTGTGATGCAAGGAAGTGACTGTCTGCAGTGACGCACGTGACAATAGCATGCATTGCCGCTGAAGCTGCGCGGACCCTCTGGCCAGGTGGTGACATATGACAGCGTGGTGTTGCTAGTTACAGATGCCTGCAAAAGGCAGCAGAAGCTACACTAAATGATACATGAACCTTTATCTCTAGAAAATGTTTCTGCAGAGAACTGAATATGAGTGTAGAAGGTATTTTCTCCTCATTTTTATCACTGGAATAAGATACTTAAAATTATAAAGAAACCTTCAACTACTGCACTGAATTTCTTTGCTGTTTCAGTCCCCGCAAAACAACAGAGAATGATTTGGAGTTGAGTGATCATGAAGAAGAATTCTATTATACAGAAGTGGAGCTGGGCCTCCACACATCTTCACCACCGACGCTGTCACATCGAGACATGGCAAGACCACCACATGAAGGTAACGCCATGTTAAGCAGCGTGCACAGCATATCACAAAAAGGCATGTTTCACATGATGTTGACTGATGTTCAATGCTCATTTTCTTTAAAATAAGACGTTGTAGGAAGCAGAAATTACGTGATGTAGTGTGATATTAATATCATACTATTATCCGAAGTCTGTCTAATCGACTCCCTGTTTTTGGAGACACATCTAAAAATGTATTCCTCCTCCTACTCCTATCATCATCATCATCATCATCATCATCATCACCGTCGTCGTCAAGGTTATAAGCCACTGGTTTTTTCTGATTTCAAGAGAATATGTCATACCATCTAGCTATGGGTTGTTCAGTTTGCCTTTATGCAAACTTTTGGTTTTATTTTTTCAAATTTAAACAAATTTTAATATGCTTGGTAACTTTTGCTAAGAATTCTGAATATCATATTTCATTTTAAGAAATTGGCTCTAGCAGAGCAAAACCAATACATGCATGTGGACAGACAGGGACAGGACAGATTATATTCAGTTGTGCATTGTGCAGATGCTACATTGTTCATTCTCCCATGTTTAGGGTATGTGTGACATGCACACTCCTGAAACTGGACCTATTTCCACCATCACATGCATTTAACCCTTCGATTTCCAAGCCTTGCCATAGAACCCCTTACCAGAAAGGCCAAGGCCGCATAGGAGTAAATGTAGTCACATAGAAAATCCCAAAATACTTTCTTAAATCACCAAACAACCACAGAGGTAGACCAAATCAAAGCCTGGTCTTTCTTCTATACCTTAGTATGTTACTCTTGATGCCCTCTCTTGGTATAGATGCCACTCTGATTGATTAACAATGGCCAGTTTCTTCAGCTGCAGTAGTCTTAATGCAAGTATCCCAAGCTGATTTGCTTGTAGTGTCCAAAGAATTGGAGGAGGGGGGGGATCCTCTGCTAAAAGAGTGAAGGAACTGTTGAAGTTAAACAGGAACCAGCTACAATGGGTGGTGGGACTACTTACAGGACACTGTAATTTTAAAGAACACCTCTTCAAACTGGGACTAAGTAATAGTCCAACTTGTGAGAGGTGTCAAGAAGAAAATGAAACAGCCACACATATTCTGTGCGAATGTGAGGCCTTAGCTTATTTAAGATTATGTCACTTGGGTCAATACTTTATGGAACCAAGTGACTATCTCGATGCCCCCAGGTACAGCACAGGATTGCTGAAGGGATAATGAAACGGGGAGCACAATAGATCACTGTAAGTCGCAGTGCAAGGGCCGAGAAGTCCCACCCCTTATACATTCTTACATTCATTCATTCATTCATTCATTCATTCATTCAAGTATCCCAAGCTGATTGGCTTGTAGTATCCAAAGAATTGGGGGGGGGGGGACCATGNGAAAGAGATAGTTTCCATCATTAGCAACTAGGTCTTTCAGATGGACCTAACTGAGTAGAATCCTTTCCTCCTATACACTTGCTGATGGGAACAGATCTTTCTGAAAAATTGTGTGAAGTATGTCCCAGATAAGGAACATTGTCCAACATGATCATCATATGACGAATGAACCATTGTCCCAAATCTTCAGAGAATTGTCACTTGTGCATTATTGTGGCCCATTCTGCTCTTTGGTTTCAGCTACATATGGAACTAATACATCGGCATATTCTTAGTGTTACAAAAGAGACCTCAACGCTTCCTCACATTAGTGCTGACTTGATGGAATTAAGAAAATCTATTCACATGCACATGAATTACCGCACCCTATGAATAATTTGTGAGCTGTTCATTACTGTAAGCCACCTTGAGATCATGTTTCGGTGAATCTTGTAATTTCAGATCCTGAGTACCTGAAGGAACTGAAGAATGGCTTCACACCTGGACACCAGAGAGCAGGTCCTATCAACATTCCATCAGGAAGTTTGCCTTGGTCATCAGCAGCCACTGCTACATCTCCAGTGAGTCTGGTTGGTTCACTGCTGCATGATCAGATCCTAACATGTCAGCATTTAGCTAAAATGTAAAATATGTGGTGGAGTGGGGGTGGCATCATTTGCTTCTGCATTTTAACCCTTGTAACTGTCACATGAAACACCTGAAAGCCTTCTGTTAATGGCTATCCATTTTGACATTCACTGTTAGCTCACATATGGCAGTGAGGTTGTCAGCCTTACATGCCAACCACCCTTTACCACCAGGAAGATTCTTGGCACTCATTTCTGTTAGAGGCTGAGTCAACCTCAGGGTCATAGTGCAGCTGGAAGGATTAGGTCAATTGAAATCCAGTGACATCAGGAATTTAATCTGGTTTGTAGCATAGCGCCTCAACCAACTTTGCTACTTTTTTTTAATCGTTTCTTGCATCCTGTTGTGTGTTTAATCAATAGTAGAGTGAATTTACCGACTACACAACACGTTTTTATTATCACATATCACTAAATGTTTTGACCTCAAGAGGTCATCCTCAGGTGTATGAATACGGCTGTATAATTACACGTGGTCACATTCACTTTTTCCTCATTCAACCTTGTATCTTTTCCAGACTTAGCTCACTAATATATCGAGTTCTTTTTATAAAACACAGGTTAAAATTATTATTATTACTCTAATTTAATTGTTAAAAGTTAAAAGTTCATGAATCGAAGTTCAATTCATGTCACTGGTTACACTTTCACTTGTTTTTCATTCTCATTTTTTACTTACACTCACTACTGTATCTAGTTCTTTTAAACTAGTTAATTATTATTATTGTTAAAAGTTCGTGGATTAAAGTTCAACTTATGTTATTGGTTACACTTTCACTTGTTTGTGAGGTCTCACTGTTCTACCACATTCTTTGATGTGGCTGGATCTGTTATGATTGTTGTGGTGTCATTCTACAGTTTAGAATAAGAACAAGACATAATCTTTCAGTACTGGCTTAAACTTTTTATATCATGATTTGAACTTTTGTTCTTAGATGGAAGAGTACTGAAAAACTTTCTGATAACTATTGAAATTAGCATTTGGCAAAACTTTTCAGGTGTTCAGAAAGGAATGTCTGAATAGGAATGTGTGTGTTTATTGTTTCTTCATCAGTTCATAACCATTATGCCATGTAAGCACTCCTTGTGCCTGCCCTATTTTCCTGTAGAAAATGCTAGAAGATTTATCAGTAGTGGATAGTTTGATATGTGATGGAGGAATGGACGTTGTTTATGAAGTTTTATGTTTAAATGAATTGTATTATCTGATAATCACCTGATCAAGAGCTGAAATGAAAGTCATATTATTATCTTCAGGGGTTCTAGTGCCATGCAAGGCTGGTAGTTGGGTACCAGTGTTTCTCTAAACCTTTGGTTGCCACCCACCTACCAGCCTTCACTGAGTCATAACCCAGAAGTCCACCGCATGAACGTTGACCACTGTGAAAACATCAGATATGTAAATGTGATTATCATTTTCTTCAGTTTTGCACATACAAAAGACAATTCCCTTCTGACAGTAGAGTATTTGAGTTTATTTTGAACATTGTCCTGTCTATTAATAGCTTAACCTTTCAAAGTAGAGTGACTGATATGTGTACCATGGGCTGTGACAGAAATACACTCTGCATTTTGCCCACATAGTGTATTTGTGAGTTTCATAGGATAAACAATAATTATATCCCTAACATCATTAACCAGCTGGTTTTTGTAAATGGGATTTCTCTGAAGTATGAACTAAATTTTTAAATACATTTCACAAGAATTTCAGGCTTTAGGAGATTAAAACTCAAGTTTGAGAGTCTAATGTAAAGAGGTTTGCTGTATAGTATAAGATCTGAATCACAGAAATTTACTACAATTTCTATTAGAGGCTTAAAATCATGTTGTAATGTCTTTATTATAAAAATAAATCAAAGCCATGATGAAGTAAGTAGTATCAGAATGAACGTTATAATAACAGCAGAAATTATGCTGTGTTATGGTTCTGCCCCAGCTGTGTTTTGCTTTGTGGCTAAGTAGTTTGCTTTGTTTCCATCGTAGGATGGTGTCCATGGCAACTTCATGTTGGCCTGTTAACCTAGACAGTCCCAATTCTGAGGGGTTCTGATGATTGTGTATTGCAAGTAGTGTTACTAACATTCTGGATCATCTCCATCATTCCAAATTTGAAAATGGAGCATAATATTTGAGGATCTGGATGTTCTGCCATCATCAGGTTAAGGATACTCACGCAGTCACTCAGTCAGAGTCATTAAGAGTTAATCTTGTTCAGTGACCACTGAATTCACTAAAATAACACTGCATAAGCCACTCAGAGCCACTGGGAGACAATACACAGCAACACAGAGCATTGCCATAATTTTTATTGCATATTTGTTTGTTACGTCTCAGTAACAAGACTTGATCACCGTGACTTATACAGCTTTTATTTTTGCTTTACTTTGGAGTTGGCTCTTCCAAAATGATCCAATTGAGTAGGTCCCCTGACTGAGGATGGGAGCAGACTTAGGTCCCCAAATGTTCTGTTGTATCTTAGAAACCAAGTCCAGAAGGCTAGTAATACTGTGACAGTTGCAGTCTCCTTGCTCTTTGTTCCTTTCTTGTGGCACAGCAGGAAGTGACATGGGCTTTGTGTTTAACAGAGCTCACCTCAGAAACACCTGAAACTCAGCCCACGAACAGGCAGCGTGACACATCACCAGTCCAGTGGTAGCCAGCTGCTGTCACTGTCAGCACCCAACAAACTGCCTGGTAGTCCAACTAGAAAACTGCGAGGTGAAACAAAGAAGTGTCGCAAGGTATATGGAATGGAGCATCGAGAACTCTGGTGCACCCAGTGCAAATGGAAGAAGGCATGCACAAGATTTGGAGACTAGAGGGACTGCATCTCCATCATTGTCAAGTTGTGGCCAGAAACAACGGGCATTGTCAGACAGTTATGGATGAGTGTTGTTAACACTGTTACAGCTGAATTTCTCACAGCAGAGACAGTTAAGGGTACTACCCTCCGGGATGTGACACTGAGTAGTCTCGTAGGTTTCCAGTGTTTCATAGGAGCATACTGCCTCCATCTTCAGGATGGTACTGCAGGCCAAGCCAGCAACAAACAAGCAACAAGCATAGCAAACCAGTCTCGGAAGGCATAATATGGATACAGACCTGGTTGAGTACCCTGCAAGAACTAGCAGGGGTGCAAGACTCACTGTGTTTGCTGAAGCTTGCTGCTTGTTTTGCTCACACTTCAGCCCTGGAGACAGTGGCAGTTCATTTCACTGAAACATCAGTAAACTTGTACCAGAGTACATAGCATCACATCTGAGAAGATAGTAAGTATACATCATTGGTAACACTGCTTCCTGAGAAGCAAGTTCAGCAAGGAACCACTTTGAACAGAAGTGTGTATCCCATTTTGGTAGCTCTGATATATTTAAGTGTAAAGCAACACATGCATTGTGCGATTGCTACATAGCTGTTGGTAATGAAGACCCTTGCTAGTTAGTTGGTACATTTTGATTCTACAGTATGGCACACACCAGACTATCTCCCTGTCCCTTCCTTCAGTTGGTTATCTGCCTAGATCATGATTATTCATGGTACAGCTTGCAACATCATTAACTGATCATTCTGTGATGAGGATTCTCCTCGATTTCTGGGAATTAGCGAAGTCCTCAGAGCTATGAAGGCTTTCAATGGAAAGTATATTCACTCTTCTCTCCTTTGCCATTGCAGGCAGCAAATAAACAAGGACTGAAGTCTCACCCTAGCAGCTCCTTGGCCCATTCTCTAGTGACTTACATGGCCCCAAGCCCTTGTCTGGGGTAGGTGTCACATTTTGTTCTGCAATTCAGTGTGTGAAGCATGAACGTAAGTTGGGAATTTTTGAGAGCAAGGAATGAAGGAAAGTATTTAGACCCATGAGAGATGATGAAAATGGGAAGTGAAGTAAACGATGAGGGGAGGAATTTCAAAATTAGTACCCTTTTCCCAGAATTGTTGGATCAGTTAATTCAGGTGCATGCAGCACAGACTGGGGAACCAAACAGAATTCTGGAAGGGAAAATTCTTTGAGACTAGAAAGTTCAAGTACCAAGGTAGAACTGAGAATGTAATATTAAAATCAATCTTAGGATAGGTGTTGTGGAGGTGTGAATTCCATTGGACTGACTCAGGACAAGAGGGTTGGTTTCTGTGTTGATGGTGTGAGTCAGTGTAACATAATAGCATATTAGGGATCAAAGGAAAATGCATGAACTATGGCCACTTAACTGTATGAAATCAATAATAGCCTGAATACAAATTTTAAATTTTACTCTCAGTTCATTTAATTCTGTTACTGTCATATGCTACCATCTTCATTCTTTGACAATGATACATTTAATTCATAATTCTAAGAAGTGGTTACAGATTACATTGGTGATCTAAAATAACTTTAAAAATACTGGACTAGATTGGTTGCAACTGCTGTATCTCTAATTTCAGGACTGTGCCCAGATTAGGAAGATTTGCACTTCCAGTATCAGATGCCTTTCTATGTTGGACAAGTTCTTACTTGACAGAATAACAGAACTTGTGTATGTAAGTTGTGGTTTTCAGCTTCTGTACTTGACAAAGATATGAAAATGGAAGAACACAGGGGCTCCTTTTCTGAAAATTTTCTTTGGTTTATGTTTGTTATAAAGTCCTAAAAATTGTCAGAACATGAGGAGATACAACAGTGTTTACTGTA
The DNA here is from genome assembly GCF_002891405.2 of Cryptotermes secundus. Classification (NCBI taxonomy): domain Eukaryota; kingdom Metazoa; phylum Arthropoda; class Insecta; order Blattodea; family Kalotermitidae; genus Cryptotermes; species Cryptotermes secundus. The sequence continues at coordinate 482,304 of NW_019726235.1, forward strand.
ACAGGAATATATGAGCCCATGACTAACAAAATATATGCCACTCAAGTAGTATCATATGTCTGTAACATTAAAATTATCTGCTAAAAGCAATATTAAATGTAGGGTAAAAATACCAGTAAATGCAGCTTTGTGTAGGTTTTATATCTGTGAATGTCTTTTTAACACATACAAGTTCTTCTATAATATTTGTTCATTGGAGTTTGGGTTAGAAATCCTGAATGATCTCTCCAGCAACTGTTACACTGTTGAACCCAACAGTATCCTGGTATATCTTGGTTAAATATTTCATAATTGTACATAAATTTAATAACTAGGAAATTATGGGAAGACAAATGAAATTAAGCACGCTATTATGATATGTCCTATGGGAACACAAATGCTTATAGATATTCAGGATTTGTATAGTCATGTATTGTGAACAAAAATCAGTTTCTTTTTCCACTACTCTGAATTCTTTCATTTATATCTGACAGTGAATAACTGTTATGAGCTATTACTTTAGAAAATCCTGTATGAAGATCAAGTTGTAAACAGTAGTCATGAAAAATCAATAAAATTAATCGATCTTGTAACTATAATTTCAAGCTTGTCACTGTCTTCCCATGATGTTATGTCAAAATTGTCTGTCTCCTTTAAGTGAAGCATCATTGCTGCATCTTCTGGACTGGATCCATGACTTCCATTGTTCTTGTGCGTTATTGTAGTTAATTTTCTGTGCTAGAATCTAAATTTTGATGTGCTGATATATTTTTTAATTCAAATTAATATCCAGTAAATTTATAATTTTAATAACGTATTGTAAATAAAATTACAGCAAGTAACATAAGTAGATGCAGCTTCAGCCTTTATCTTGAAAAAGGAGATTTGATTGTGTCCAAATTAAAAGTAGATATATTTGTTTCTTGGGTTAGACCTGCAGAGCAATATCAACTAGCATGGAATGTATAAAAATAGAAATAACCATTACCTGTAATGTGAGCAAGCAGTATGTTTTAAAGTTTTATAAATGCTGTAGTGCAGATTGCTTGCCAGAAGAGACTCCTAGAGCTACAGAATCTGCTGTCACAGGTTGCTACAGTCTGTAAGGCTCACAGGTATAACATTACTGTAAGTTGAGCAAATGAGATATTTTAAATGTAGGGTTAGACTGGAAAGTGCAATATGAAGAATGTTACAAAAATGGATTTTACTGAATAAATAACGTGGGAGAAAAAGACATATTTATATTGGTTCAGTGTTATCAATAGGATATTTTGGCACTGAACATGTGTGTCTGTTGGTATCCAATGAATGTAATATAAGAGTCTTATGAAATGATTGACGATCATCTGTAATTGTTGTAAGGTTGCCTGTAGTTAGGGAAACCATCAGTGGCATTATTTTGCAGTGTGTTTTCAGAAATGATATGTTACAATGAATTTAGCAGTGGAGTGGATTTCAAGTTATGCTTACATGTGTGAGTGAAAATCAGAGGATGTGTGGTTGCATGTGTTGAATGTACTGGTGTGGCCTTGCCGAGAAGAATACATTGCTACAACATTTCAGTGTTTCAATACGTACATATATTTTATGCTCTCTTAGGTGAAATCGAGGTTTCATTTTTTGTTCATTTATTTGAGGACTGAGTTTAAATATGGATGAGAGTTAATAATAAAGATAGCAGATGGTTTTGCAAGATCTCATGTTTATAGCAAATAAAGATACAATGAAGAGGAGGCATTTGAGAAGTTGATACATGTTAAATAATCCACATGTCTGACAAGCATGAGAATGAAATCATATTGTTAAACAAGTATTTTTCATTTCATATGAATTTAAACATGACAAATTTGCCAGTCATTGTACAGTTTGACCAAAATATCTGGGGTCCAACACAAAGCCACATGTTGCAAAACATATATCACATATGTATTATGTTTAATTTTTATAACAAAATGAATTATAAAATATCAGACAAAAATATGATTTAATATATAGCTTTAATTATCAATTACCACATAAAATATACATTGTAATTATAAATTTATTCTTATATATTATACATATTAATTACACATATTGTACAGTGTATAAATTTCTAGACCAGTGTTTAGTGGGGAGGATGCCAGTGGCACACTTATTAGAGTGCGATGGATCTCAGAGCAATCCAAATGTCATTCAGACAGAAGGAAATCATTAGTACAATTCTGGCTCAATATGCAAGGTGAATAATTGATTATAGTTTGCCTTCTGATAGGTTAATGAGTTTTATTTTAGTTTTAAATGGGCAGCCATCAGTTTATAGCTGCATAAATATGCTCATCACTTGGCATGTGACAGTTTGTGTTCATTCCAGTGTAGAAGAGAATTAATGGAATAATATGTTATATTTGAATATACACCTGTTTGGGGGTGGATTTTTGCATCATAGTTGTTTGAAATGGGTACCTTTTTATTAGTTTATATCTGTGATATAGACATGGTCCTCTGTCCCTGATTGTAGAGGAGTTATGTAATAAGGCAGGTAGAATTAAAGTACTATACTGGTATACATTTTTAAAAAGTATTTTGTTTACTGGTATTTTTAGTAAAAAATATTACATTTTTAAAGTTTTAGTTTCATAAATACTGAACACAGTTCAATAAAGTATATATTTCTGCATGCAAGTACTTTTAAACACCTATTTGAGAGAAAATGTTTCATGATTTTTTATTGCTGTTATGATACCATATAGGTATATCTTTAAAACACAAGGATAAAAGGTAAAAAAGAAGGAGAAAGAGGCAAAGGTATCCCTGTAACAGGCGAGGAGGCCCATGGGGTTCTGAGCCGTTAAGGTATCCACATTTTCTAGACAGTTGGCTCACAGATGGCTGTGAGGTTATCGGCCTTGTTCAAATGAAACCCATTTGCTGTGATGCTAGTGAATATGGCTATTGCAAGTGAAGGAACTGGATGACTGTTCATTGGTCCTATTGGGATGGATTCTATGCCTGGAATGCTAACACTGAACTATGCCATAATATGCCCATTCTGTTGCACAGTCTATGAGTGACTGCTGATGGCCATATTTGCCAGCTGTGCTGCAGATAGATTTCATGCAAACAGCCTTTGTATGAAGTAATAATAACATCATGTTTTTGAAAGAGCTTTATCAGGATAGGGGAGATGGCAAATGCTTAATGTGATTATTAATTGTACAAAACACAAGTGATGCAAAAGTACACCATATTTTCTCATGAAGGAGTACATGATCTGGCTGTTTGGGTGTATGAAACAGTAATATATTAGTGATAGGCACCATAGGAAACTGATGTATGTGTCCACTTGAATGATATTGGCCAGAGGCTTTGTCCCCATCACTGTATGAGTGGTCCAAGCAATTGTTTCAGCTTAACAAGTGTGGTGTCTGTGAGTGCGATTTTGTGTGTGTACATGTGTGCGTGTGCATTCTGCATCAGCAGTGGCATAAAATGCTTTCTGAATGTCACTTTGTAATAGGTTTAAGGCATATAGTTTCTTCTTAAGTAATTAAACTTGCCTTTCAATATAGAAAATTAAAATGTGAAAACATGAGCCAGACAATGATCCATAGAGCTTTATTGCACACATCTGCAATTGGTTCAGTTGCCTGACCCTATTTAAAACAGACAATTTAAACAAGCAAGTCATGTACTAATATTGTAGTATGTTATCTCAGTAATGATTGAAATACAATGGCATATTTTATTTTAAAATATTGTTTAGAAACTAGCGTAGTTGAAAATGTGTTACTTTAAATGTTACATCCTTTGCAATAACGTTTTAGAATAAACTTTTTATAGACATTAGTAGAGGCTCTTATGTGCATTGAATTGGAAGAGCTAATTTGACTACAGACAAAACATGATTATGGTAATGCTCATATATTCAGGGAAACGGTTGGCAAAAATGTTTGAATGTAAATCCATGAGAGGATAAGAAATTGTTAGAGCAGCCTAAAGTTCTGTATTGCATTGAACTAGATTTTCATGAGCTGCTTATAATTCTGGTGCTTGACGTGTCACAATGGAAACATAAGGACTGCTGTTGACATTCAAAGATTTCTTTGAAGTCAAAGGACAGAAACACAAAGAAACTATGTAACATTGTAGTAACTGCCAGAAACTAGCTAAATGTTACAGAAATGCTAGCTGCCTGCCATCTGTGAATAAAAAGTAAAGAAAATGCTAGGGGTAATTGAAATTTGTAACTGGTGAGACTCATCATTGCCCTGCCTATCATGATTTTTGCCTGACATTGCCACACAGTAGGTTAAATAAAAGCATCCTTCAGAAGCACACATTGCAGAATGTCCATATTTATCAGTCTTAATTTGTGTGATCATGTTTCTTACCATTTTTCAATAATTCTACCAGCATAATAAACCAAGACTATTAAGACGTCCTTCAGTTCCTACCATAACTGCAGTGCTGAGCAAGCTGACTCCTCAGGCAGTGACGCTTCTTTCTAACTTGTATTCAGCAGGTGCCCAGTTTGAATTCCAGCTGGGAACCAACTGTCCTGTTTGAAGTTTTCATAGTTTTCCTCACTGCCTCCAATAAATTATGAGATACGAGGGTTGTACTGAAAGTCATGAGCAACAATTTTTTGTAAAGTAACATGCTTTATTATTGACAAACCAAATACACCACCTCAATCTACAGATCTTTCTTTATCGCCACTTCTTTGTACACATTTCTCCCAGGGTTCTGGGAGTTTGAAAATTCCCCTTCTGTAAAATTCCTTTCCAGCTATCCGAAGACACTGACACACTGCTTTCTGAATTGCTTCCCTTGTCTCAAAACGTTATCCACACAGCTGATCCTTCACAAATCCAAAAAGATGGTAGTTGGAGGGTGCAGATCAGGGCTATAGGAGGGGTGTGGAAGATCTTCCCACCCCATCTTTGCAATTGCATCCAATGTGAGGCGAGAGGCGTGGGGGCGAGCGTTGTCATGCAGGATGATGATGTTTCGTCCCAGACGTTTATCGCACAATGCATGACAGAGCTTGTGCAGCGTCTGGACATAACGAGCAGCATTGATGCTTTTTCCCTAGGTTCCAGGAATTCAGCCAGAATAAACCCCTCTGCATCCCAGAAGACTGTGCCCATCACCTTTGGAGCTGATGGCACCATCTTTGCCTTCTTTTTTGATGGAGAATGCAAATACTCTGCCGTTTCGTTTCAGGCTCGAAATGGTGAAACCAGCTTTCGTCACCTATCACAATACAGAGCAAAAAATCATCGCCTTCGTGTCAATATCTCTGCAGCAGTTCTGAGGTGATGGCTTTTCGCTGACCTTTGTGGTCTTCGGTCAATAACTGTGGGAGCCAACAAGCACAAACTTTCCTATAGCCCAAGCTTTCCATCATCTCCTGTACTGCACTGTGCCCTATTCCCAGTTTTCGGGTTATTGTGTCCACAGACACACGCCTGTCATCTTGAATGATCTCATCCACTCTTTCCTTGTTGTGTTCAGTTAAGGCTGTTCGAGGGCGACCACTCCAAGGCTCATCTTTGATGCTGGTGTTCCCCATCTTTGAACACTGCTCGCACCCATGCACACACTTCCATAAGCATGCTGAAGTCTCTGGTGAATTTCTGCAGCAGGGATTTCCTCTTTCACAAGAAATTTGATGACAGCATGCTGGTGAAACGACATATTGTTTTCAGCCATTTTGTTAGGAGTGATACTGGTCACGTGATGCAAGCTATTGACATCCAAAGACACTCGAGGTTAACACAGCAGCTGGTTCCATCTACCACCATACTCTCTTTCGTCTGCTGTTCCCAGGTTGCATGCAAAAAAAAAGTTGCTCATGATTTTTGGTATGACCTACATAGTTTGTTTAAATAGGCCACATCTACTTCTTTCTCCATCCCTTGCAGTTCATAATTCATTAATCATCCCAGTATTTGACACTATATAATTTGAGCTACTGATAGTGGTGCTGAAGAAGTCATAAATAAATACAGTAACTACAGTACAGCCCTACCAATGCAGGATTAGAATGAGCACTGGGAACAACTGCTTACATCCTGTTCACAAAATTGGCAGTTTAAATGTATCATTTGGCAGTACTTTATGAATATGTTTCATCCAGCTGGTTTTTAGTTGGCATTGACATGTGAAAGGGGCACTTATAATGCCCACTGTTAATGTGCAAATAATTATGCTTTCAAAAAAATATGATAGACCAACAGTTTCCAGGCTCTTATAAATATATCATGATAAGGCTGACTCCAGTATTTTGATTTAGCTACTACAAAGAGTTATTAGATGGAGCCTTGAAAGAGTTAGAAGGGAAACTGTTTAGATGGGAAATTTGTTGCTATTAGCATTGCATAATGAGTAGTTGGCTGTATATAAAAAGAAGCAATCACTGCAAAGTCTTATTCAACTTGTAAAAAGCCTTTAGATTTTTTTTAGCATTTAAGAGAATCAGTTGAAATACAAATGACAAATATTATTTATTAAAGCACTCAATGTGATATTAGGAGCTTATTCCTTGTGCATAAAATATATATATTATACTAATGTTGTATACATCTTTACATTCAAACATTTCAAAATAACGTTTCGATTGTTTTAAAATGCCATCTCTTTTGAGATTTTCTTTTTGCATATAAAATCTACTTTTCTCAGGTATAATGTATAGAGCATGAAGTGTCAACTACTTCCCTGTGTATAAACAACTATTTTAAGTATTTCTGATAGAAGATGGAACAGCTGGTATAGTTCCAGTTAAAACATACTGGTGATATCAGTATTTAAAACATTAAAAATTGGCCACAAATATATTCCATCTCTAAAACTTGTGTACTTTCAATACTGATAACAAAAATTATGTATCACCTAAACATTTGTTTCTAAAACATGTAACTTCCATATCATATTACATAACATTTATATGGTTGTATTGGCCACAAGAATTATAAATTTGTCATTATAAAAATGATTTTTAAATAACTGAGCAGTTGATTAATTAATAAAATTATGAATATGCATTGTGATAATAGCTTTTAATTTGGTTAAAATGTATGTTATGATTGATCATAAAATTAGTATTGATGTTTTATTCATTCAATATATAATTGTTATTAAAGTATTTATAATTTAAGTTTGTGAATTACAAATTATGTACTGTGAAACTTGAGGCCTATACCAAATTCAGTGTGTTTCTGCATCAGTTTGCTTCTAGTTACCGTAAATTTCTCTCAGTGGGACAACAGATGGACATGTTGGTGAGCAAAGAGTTGTTTTCAGTAAATGTGGAACATCAGTGTCGTTCTGTGCAGTTCATTACTATCTAGAATACCTTTCTTACACAACTGAAATGTTTTACAAAATGCTATTTTTTTAAATGATGCATTGTAGAAACACATGCATTCATTATATAGATGTCAGTACTTCTTATATTATAAATGTAGCTTATCATGTAGCACTTATAAGCGAACATAGTTCTGTGGATATCATGTGTAATGTGCAGTACATTACATATACATATATATTATATATATTATTACATAATGAAATCACAGTCTTTCATTCCATTTTACCCTAAATTTTTTCATGTTGTGTGTCTATAATCAATATGCTAATCCTGGTGAATGAACTGTTGCAGTGTCATTACACTGTAAACTGAAAGCATGCTGGGTCTGTTTGTATCATGTGCATTCTTGTGGCTTGTGGCATTGATTACTGATGTGGGTGGATATTGATGTTTTAGAGGAATAAGTTGCCTCCTTCAGTGTAGCAGTGTGTGCAGGGTGAGGTGCATAGGCACATTGCAATGAAGATGTTCACGCAGGCCCACAAGATAAGGTAACGAAGTGAACCCTGTTCAGACTTATTCTTCCCATTTGCCCATATCAGATTCCACTTCCTCACCCCCCTCTCATGGGTCTGGGTGACCACCCTCCTTGCAGGCTGCCTATATAAGATGAACCAATTCCACACCTTATACACTTCAACACTGAAGACAAAGGAGCTATGTTTATCTTAAATGATAGTATCAGCCTACAAGACAGCACAGTGTTTCAGCCCAGAAGGCAGTCACTACCATGAAAATCCGAAACTTACATTAATGTACATTATCGCTGACATCTCATTATCATCAAGTTTTGTCATCTCACAGTGTATTTGTATTAGTGGCAAAACCAAAATAACAACAGACTGAGATGATGAGCAGTGTTAAAGTGTCTTGTAGTTTGCCTTGAAAGAACTGCAGCTTTTATGTGTGTGTGTGATCATGCCATCTACATTTATCATGAAATTCTTTGGTTATGTTTTTATTGATTGTAATGCATTGATATGTAGGAAATTAGCAGTTTTATCTTCGCTCTTATATGCGTGGCTTCTAATTTCAGGACCGTTAGAATGTTTTCCAGCATTTCAACAAGCCCGCAACATTCAACATGGCCTAATCCTGATAGCCAAAGCCACAGATTAAGCTCAAGCCATGAGAACCTGAGGACTACATCTGGATCTTATATAATGATTGCCTGTATCTTGGCATTCAAACACATATTGTAATAGTGGATTCCAATTGTATTGATTTTCCCTTTGAGGATGGTCTGTAAAGACTGTGGATTGAAATAAGAAAAATCTTCACTAGTCACACTGGACAGAACTTTTTTAACTTCTCATGATCTACCATTCACTTTAGAAATATGTATGAGTGCCCTTCTCAGTTGGTACATGTTGGTACACATACTGGCAAGCTTGTCGGAAGTCGCATATCAGCGGGTGCATTGAGGTTGAAACCAAGCATAAGAAACTTGGTATAGTGGGTTTAGAAAGGAGGTATTATGTACAACCATCTATGCTTGGAACTTAGTATTAACATTCACCCAGTGTGGAAAATTACAGTAAATAAATTGCCATGTAAAGGGCAAGTGCCCCCTTCCACATGCATTCAGGGGCACTGCCCTAGAGTGCAGTGCTCTGGAAGTACTGACAGTGATCATCTGGTGCACAGTATTTTACTGGGGATGTATGAATAGATGAGCCAAGGAGAGGGGTACAGATGGGAATTCCTCATAGCACCTGCTGTGATCCGCAGTGGATGGAAAGTGACATATTTCAAGGTTGTACCAGTTGTGTGACACGATTGGAGAACAAGAACTTCACAGCTCACCATTCGCCAAGGTTAGATCTCGCATGTTCGGCAATTCATTTCTTCGGGAACGCTCTTTATACACTGGTAACATGTTTCGTCTCATCAGTTACTTAACAGCCTTCTGTTGTTCATCTCCCAGGGAACACGTTCATTGTTTCGGCATTGTCTACGCAATGGCCCACTGTTATTGCATTACCATGGATGTATCTACTCCAGACACGTTACAATACATATGTTAATTACAATTGAGAGCTAAGTAGCTCAGTCTGCATAGTGATGGGGCTAGAACCACAACTGTAGAATAGGAGTTTTCTTTTTGCCACTGCACCCAGACTGGCTCTGAACCCTAGTACCTTCCTTCCAGTTGGTGCTGGGAGTCTTTCCCTGGGGGTAAAGTAGCCGGGGCATGAAGGTGACCTGATCACCTCCATCTATTGATTCAGTTAAAAATATGTGGGGTTATACATCCACTTCTCCATGTCTGTAAGGGGTTGTGCTTAATTAAGTACTGGGACAACTTTACCTTAAATTAGTTTTAGATATTGAAGTAGTTGTTAAGTAATGTCTGATAATGTGATATTTTGTCCAGGTTTGGTGCAGACTCCAGTACTGAACCTCAGACAGCGTGTGTGGTGTGCATGTGTGATTTCGGAGATGAGCTGATTAAAGTCCTTCCATGCATGCATGAATTTCATGCAGAGTGCATTGATGAGTGGCTAAAAGTGAGTTTATGCAGATTATTGCTTTGTGTATGTCACACTTTTACTTTAAGTAAATTTAGTTCGTTTTGTTTATTCTTGCAACATGCTCTTAGTATGTCTTGTATATGTTCTGAGATTTAAATAATGAAATATTTACCTCAGATTGTGTTGTAACTTCTTTAATGACCAAGGGTTCAAACTTAGCAAAGAATGGAATCCCATCACCATGTCATTAGGGCATTCTGGCATGCATAGACGAAGAAAATCCCAAGCAGGCAAATGCAGGGAAGATGATGAAAAGATGGCACAGTAAGTGACAACAGGGGCACCAGTTTAAATGACATGGTGATAGGTTAGCGTCATGTGGGTGACTACATAATTTGACTCCAACCTCCTGCTGCATCGTATGCCAAGAGGATGAGTCAGCGATTCCACAGATTGGCATATATATCAGCGGTTTGTCGGTCTGTGGTAATTCACCACGTCAACCCTGAAGGTGGAGATCTCTGAAATGTTGGTTTTTGACTCAGCACTGAGATGACTGATTGCCCAATAAGATTTTAACATATTTTTAAGCTGTGAAAGCTTCAAATCTTCCATATTCTGACTGAATTATTTTACCGTTCCATTCCGAGTGTTTCTTCCTGTTTGCTTATGATCAGACCTTTTCAGGCATATATTATTTTGCTTTTGTAACAGCCTAAAGCAATACATATGTCTGTTCAAGGTGGTCAAGAGATCATTTTCATAATACCTCTTTTTAAATTTGTGTGCATGTGTGTGTCATAAATGAACACACACTGCATGTGTAAAAGCTGAGAATCTCGTATCTCACTGCCACTTTCACTTTGACGTTGTTTCACCGTTCTCCTACCTACTATTCTACCAATTTATTCCTTATAATGTAAGATCATAATAAACTGTGCTGTAGAGACTGTACTCAGGGAACATTTTATATAATTTATCTAAAATGGATTTTATTAGTGCTAGTTTGTATATAATGTGTGTGTAAAGGTGGTACTGAAGGCTGTGAACGTCTTTTGTCACATTCCTTAGTTGCGTATGGGTGTGTGTGTAATTCACATACATCTTACTTCAGAATCATTTGTTACAATATAGTGTACAGAGTGGTTCGTAAGTCTGGAACAGTGGTCTCACAGGTAAAAATTAAGAGTGTAAATTCAGGGGACTGTGGTGGTCATTCCACTGGTCACTGGTCCACTTACTGACAGATCTCCAGTTCCAGAGAAACAGTGATGATTTCACCCTTGTAGCAGTGGAATTATTAGCATCATTCTATGTTCTATCACCGTTTGAGTTTGTCACTCATTTTGAGATAACTAATATTCTTGTAATTACAACTACTCTATTAAAACCGTCACAACACAACTATATCAAAGTCAGTGCCTAGTTTTGGCTCTGCTACATGTTTCGGCTATTAACAGCCACCATCAGGCAAATACATGGCTGGATGCATGAAATGAAAATTATTCTTGTAATTACTTTATGCAAAACTAAAGTAGCTCTTGCTATATACCATTTATGATGGCCTTCACAGATTTCAGAAATTATCACTCCTACCCCTGTAGTAAACAAGTTAATGATAAAACTCAGTGTCCCTAATTATGACAGTGTATTTATTTATGCCCCGCTCTAAAAAACCAAGATTAATGGTCATGAGAATCCATTGCACTAACCACGCGACACCCTTTATCCTCAAAAGTTGTCACCTACTTCGCTGACAAGCAGCGGTCGCTCGGTCGGTATAGTTTGTTTGTGGACTAAAGGCCACGGAGGGATTCATTTATTCCATGATTTACATGGTTTCTGTTTAACTTGACAATACCAAACACTTAACCTGTTTCTTACAATATCTGACCAAAAGAGTAACCTACTATTTGGGATTATAAAGTTTTTTATTTCTTCTAAAAACATGTTTGCTGTTCGTCTTAATCTGTTAACAGCTACAAATATCTAAGAAATGTGTTCCTTCAATAGTGCGTTGTACACTGTCTGTATCGGTTCTTCTGCATCTACCTAACAGAAACACTGACTCAAAGCTTCTTTGCTCAGTCCTGTTAAATGAATTGAAGCAGCACAAGCACTCTGCATCATGGCAGCCAGCATTCCTCTTGCACTTGAAAGAGAGCTCATATGATCTGGTGACTGCAGTACACTAACTTTTGTCAAATCTGCAGTGTGCTGCAATGACAAACGTATTTATAAATTTCCATAGCTTAAAGAGTGTCAATATAGCTCACTTGCCCAGTATAACTGAACGAATAGAAATTCAATCAGCAGGCTAGTACATGAACGTGAAACATTGACAATAAAGAAGCACTTATTTTTAATAACTAAGGAATTAATAGTAATGTTCTAAAAAGCAATTAATTCGTGCTAGAAAACAGTTGCTGCTCTGTAACTTCACTCACAGCAGGGTACAGTTATGGTAAGAACTAGCTTGACTCTTGGCAGGTAAGCTGAAATTCTTACCACATTAAATATACAGTGGCCCAAAAGTCAGTTAACCAAAAAACAGTCTCTTTAATTAATGAGAATGCTTAGATTTAAACTGGCCAGTCAATTCAGACAAAGGTACCACAGCACTGTTTCATGTTCAACATGGAGGATCTCGTTTTGAACAATTTTTGTAAATTAAGTAAGTAATAAATACATTTCTAATGTATTTTAAAGTACATTTTAATAACCAGTAAACTGACTTCTTGGGCGGCCAATAGCTCTGCGTTCTCCACATGCTTTACATTAGAAACAAAACCAGTGATTTACATGATTCATTCTAGTGTCTACCAGCACCTATCAATTTAGGTACACCTTTGCAGTACTAACAACACACTACTCTCTCGGACTTGAAAATGCAGCTTGGTATAAACCGTTACTATAAAATTTCATAAATATTCTCTATCTGCGGGGGTTTTCTTGGCATATTTGTCTCTGGATCGTGGAAACCATCTATGTTTTGTTGTGTGTGTGAGGGACATCAATTCTTGGCGAACAAATTCTTGCTTCTTTTCTTTAAACACTGAGCGAACTTCATTCAAAGACTGGATCTGCAGAGTAGAATGAGTTTCCTGCTTTTCTGGCAATGGTCGAGAACAGTCGTAGGGAAAACATGGCTCAGGGTGCCAGCAAACTATAGTTGAACCATCATCAGTTACTGTGATTTGTTCCCCGAAGTTCCGTGATGAGGACCCCTTTCTCAATGACAGAAATACCTTGCCACCATATGTCGACGCCTTCATCATCCCGAAGTTATACTTGAGAACCCTCAACGCCATATTGAGAAACAAATTAATTACTGAAACACCTTACACAACAGCTCCTACTATGTACAGCGTAACTACGTAAACGCGCTGCAACGTCATGGTCGTCATGGTGAGAACACTGGCTTGATTGGCATGCTCCCGCTCCGTTGCTTGGAAGTTCAGTTTCTCAGTCTCTCATCAAGTTGCGTTGCCGTCTCCTCAATTTGCGCTGTTCCCATCGCTAACATGTGTTAATAATTCGAAATCTCTGCTTGATTAGTCATCGGTGAATAGTGAAGGTTATCCGTGTCTGCCACTAATACCTGATGCGCATTCTCCTTCTGCGCAGTAGAAAGGCATTGTGTATCTATGCTTTTACTGTGAGCTGCAGGATCAGTACCCTGTGTTGCTTGTCCGTTAATGTAATCATTTGAAAAGTGCGCGAAAAGTGAAATAGTTTGTGGTCGTTGAAGTGTTATATATCCATTAATAGTTTTAACATTGTGGTATTACAGATGTAAGGATTTTCATCGAAATGTCCGCTTTCTCCCTTAGAAATTCGGAAGGTGTGTATTCTTGTAGTTTGAAGTAAGCCATATAGGTGCTTGTTGGAAGTCCAGTGTAGTTGAGTTCCTCTCCAGTACGATCTAATCAATTAGACTTGTCAGTCTCAGTTTTATGATAATGGGAGTTCCTGCGACGTTAGGTAAAAAGTATTAACGTAAAATACCATTACCACTGGCGGGAATACGTATGAAACTTCGATGTTTTTAACGTGAAGGCCTAGATGCCGTGTTTGCAACATTAATTGTATACGAAATAGATATAAGCCTTTAATACCATTAGAAAGAAAAATAAATAAAATCTCTTTGACATTTATTGTGGTAAGTTACAGTTGACAATATTGGATATACTCATTTCGTACGGAACGCTGAATTTATAGACTAGGATGTGTATCATTAGCACTGAATTTTTTACAATTTCCGTTGCTAGAACACCGAAGCAATATGACTTGAAACATCTTAACAAGCAGAAGTCTGCCATTTTTTATTATGAGAGTTTAAATGACTGATTAACTGTATCACTTTAGGTATAACATTACTACATCCTTTAGAAACCTGCATTTGTGCCATGTCACTTAGCATGGTTTTATGATGACCAGCATTTCTTTGACACTTTTGAATGTTATGGGTGATGCTGATATTGTAAAAATTGTTGATTGCACATAACCTGTAAAGCATGGCTCCTTGGCAGCTTGTAATGGTTTTTTATTTCAGTCTTCAGGTCGGTGGTTTGAATGCTTGGTTGTTTAAATTTATGTTTATGGAGACATTGTGCAGTTTCGATCTCCCTGTCACATAGGCCTCCTTTCACTGAGCTTTCATCGAGGATCACTTATTAATAATAATCTAATACTCACATATGGTTGGATGATTTCACAGAATGTGACCATGCAAGTGCTATCACCAAATTCACCAATATTATCTCAAAGGCCACGCCATAACTTAAGCGGTTAGTCGCTGGCTTCCCACTGCTGCGGTCTAGTTCTGGCTGCAGTATTTATGTCAGCCAGTACGTGACTTTCCTCGCGTTTCACTTGTTGTAACAGCTCAGAGAGTCTTCAGAATACTTGCTATTGTTTTTGACAATCATGCCCTCTGGACCTTGCTCTACTCAGATTTTAGCAGATGTTTTCTTTACTTTCAAAGATAGTAACTTGGAAGGCCAGAGTGATGTAGTTTCTCTGCTCCTCTGTTGAAACAGTTTATTATTGGGGTATACATAACATAGATGAAAGTCCGAGTTTATAATATTTGTCACGTTCCCCTTGCATAGTTTTTTTTTCCTGAAAATAACTTAGAGTCTTCCGAAAGAATGTTTTACTTATTAATATGCTCTATCTGAATAAAATGTCATATGCGACCCCTCCCTAATTAAACTCCACATGTTTAAGACTTCCTGCTATACATCACTTGGCACTAGATGGAAGTAAGTGATTAGCTTCATACCCCTGATGACTTTACCCCCAGAGAAGAGCCCCTGGCACCCATTGGATGGAATGGTGGGTGGACCCCCACAGTTGGTCTGGATGCTGTGGAGAAGAGAAAATACCTCTGCTTGCCTCTGTTAGGAATTGAAGTCTGGCCATCCAGCATATTGCTCATCACTATACTGACTGAGCTCTTTTGGCTCCACTTTGGATTGTTTACATAGGATTAGTTGTGTTTAGTGAAACTATAGCAGGAATTAGCTACCACTGAATGTACATGTTCTGTTTCCTGCCCCCTGCCTTCTTGGTGTAACAGAAAGTAGAACATCTGAAATGCAGTGATGTAGAATTCCTAGTACAGTGTGAAATGATACCCAATGTAAACAGTCCATAAGTTCTAGGTTATATTTCATAATTCTGTTTGTCAGGTGATGATAGTGATAATAGTGATATTGATGATGTACTGAAGACAAAGCTGGCTGATTTGGAAAAGGAAGTGAAAGCTTTGCATTTGCAAAAGGATGAACTTGAGCATCTTGTCCAGCAACCTGTAGAGTTCAAGTGTGCTGCAGGCAAGAAACACCTGGCAAGAACAGAAAGCTCTCAGAAACACCTTCTGCAATTGGAGAATAAGTTCCTGCTGAAAAAATTGATGTTCCACAGACTATCAGGTATATATTTTTTTATCATAAACTCATCAAAAGTTACGTTCATGTGTGAGACAGCAATTGGTATTTTGACCAGGAAACATTTTTGTTGCTCAGTTGTCCAGTAAAGTAACTAACTGCATCGAGCTGCACCTTTCTAGAAATGCTCAGTTAGTCCAGAAATTGGCAGCTAACAGTTCATTGCCATGAAGATTCTAAAGGGTTCTGACAATGGTGTATAACACTCAGAATTACTGGGTTTTTGGACTTTGTCCATTGTCTGGTATTCTAGAGTCAATAGAACACCGTGTTTCAGAAACTGGATCTCTTTCGGCCCCCGGGGATGGAAGAAGTCTTTAATTTCTCATGTTTTCATTTCTTGCAAATGCATGCTAGAAGTACTCAAAGTGATTGCTAAGCTGAAGCCTCTGTGGCTACTCAGTCACTGATGCCTGGTGCGTAAGGCAAGATATGCCCAGTGTTGAAGTGACGTGCTGCTGTTTGTCAAAGAAGCATAGCAGCCATAATTGGGTTTGGGAGGATCAGAATTTGACAGACTTCTTAATTTTTTAGATATGGCTGAATACCATATTGCATATTTGGCCTAATATACTTTTCCCAAAGTTGAATACTTGTGTCACTTCCTGACTATTGGCAGTGACAGCTTGCTTTTCACTGAGTCCTGCTGCTTCATCCCAGCGCAAGTCTGTATGATGTGTGCTGATTCCTATTGGCAAATGCTGTTGAAATGAGTCGTGCTTACATGAATATGAATTCAGTTGGTATTGGATTTATCTGTGTCTTAAGCCTTCTGTTTCACTTTGTGTGGATACAGTTAAATATACTGGTGAACAACATGTATTTCCTATACAAATTTATGTGAAATTTGGTTCTCTTAGAGATTGTCACAAAAATTTTACTCTAAATTTCCTTGGGTTTCTGTTCCAAGCTTTACAGATGTCTGTCCCTAAACATGTGACTATGTGCATAGTTAGGGATGCAAGTCACAGTGGAGGGGAGAAATATGCCTTATGACAGTTCATATTGTCACCTTCTAGTTTGTGCAACTGTCTTTTCTCCTGGTTTATTTTACAACATTGCCAGTATCTTGGACTGTATAGTGTTGAATAGTAGGATGACTGATGAATAATAAATTGAAAATGTTTGGAAGGAAGTGGTTTTGGCCTAACTGAGATATTACCCCAGCATTTGCCTGATAGGACTGAGGAAAACCATGGAAACCTTAGTCAGGATATTACCCCAGCATTTGCCTGATAGGACTGAGGAAAACCATGGAAACCTTAGTCAGGATCACTGGTGCCCTGGAATGGTTGTGACTGAGGACCTATCAAGCACAGCAACAGAGCATTGCTGTTATAGTAACCTCTGAGGCCTCATTCTTCTGAAATGCCGTTACCCCTCCCATACCAGACTACACAGTAGCATAACTTAGGAGACCATAATATGAATATTGGAATGCCAAGAAATCCTCAAATCTTGTATCCCTTATAGAAGTTGAGGAAAAGCAGTGGTTGGAGCACATTCTCTTCCATTCAGAGACCTGTCATTTCATTGTTTTAGTCAAAATTGCCGTAAGGAGATAATACTCTTGATAACCGCTGCTGTGAGAACCTCAAATCTTATATAAAATTGCAGTAAAATCATTTTTTTATTTTGCTGGTACTCTCATTGTTTGTTCATTTAGATTATCCATGTAACAAGCAATCCTGCAGTTCGTGCCTTGTAAAAACCTGTGTGTGCATGAATTCTATTGTCTTGCACAAATGAATGGTAATTCCTTTAATTGCAGGTGTGGTTACAGCCAAAAGGGAGGGGAAGGAGATAATTCTGCAGTTCAATGCGTCAGTCAGGGGACGCTATTTTGAGCCAGGTTATGTCCATTTCAGGAGGCTGGCTGGAGGTAATGACCAGATTGTTGATTTTTATTGGTCTCAGCATGGCGAGAGAACCAAATAGCATGGTTCTTATGATTTGAAGGGTTTTATTAATTAATTCATATATTTATAGTTTATTTAACAGTTCTCTCAGTAACTCGGACTGTATAATGTTGAATGATTGTATGACAATGAATTGGAAGAAATGTGCATCAAAGTGGTCATGGCCTAATTTAAGGTGTCCTCCTGTCACATATCTTGAGGGACGAAGGAAAACCATGAACACCTCAGTCAGGACAGTTGGTGTCCTGGCCAAGATTCACACTGGGCACCTCATCAATAAAGTCAGAAGCATTACTGGTTAAGCCAATTTGCTTGGTCTGAAGGGCTTTAAACCTGTAGATTCTGTGTTGTGTTTTATCACTGGCGGGATTACATGTATAAGGCAGGCAATCAGAGGTATGTGTCTTTTTGTTAATGCTATAAATATTGTACATAACTATTAGGCTTATTTTGGACTCTGTCCATCGTCTGGCATATAGAAGACAATATTGCTGCAATACTGTGTAGCTATGGGTGTAGATCCTCATTAAGCACTTGACAGTTATGTGTCCCATCTATGCCTACTTGTCTCAAATGGTCTCTTCCCTTTTTTTCTTTCTTTTTTTTTCCATTCAGAATTCTGTATGCATTCATCTTTTCTGTAGTGTGCTGTGTATCTGTACAGGTCACACACCGATCACATATCCTGAATCTATGTTTCTTCTTCCATGTTAGAACAGGTTTCATACCCATACACATCAGGAGGTAAAATTATAAGCAAAATTGACAGCAGAACTAGGAGGTTCAGAGTACTGCTGATAGTGAAGCCTACCATTGGACTTGTATCTGAGCCAGTTCCATCTGCTTCTGATTCTTGCAACCTGTCTCCACATTATCATTGCACGTCCTTCTTCGTCTGTAACGGGTTTCCTCACCAGAATTTTGTATGCTTTTCCCATCTCCTCCACCCTAGTGAGACACACTTGCCATCACAGCTTGACTAGACTTAGAGTATGGAATTTTTAGTGTCAGTTGTACTCAGAATTCTTGCAAAGTTATACATGTATAAATGGAGTACATTAAACCCTCGCTGATCCCTGGCAATTGGGAGGGAGGTCATTGAGATTAAGCAATAATCTGGATTAGTGAAACAAAAGGTAACCCTAAAAGACAAAAAAATTGGAACACACATAAATGGAAAATTTAATGATGGAAGTGGTCCTGATGAAAATAAACTATAAAAAGGCAATACGTTTATTCATTGATAGAAGACTCAGAAGTTATACTTGTTTTTGAATGTAATTATGCAGATTTGAAGAAACTGTCAAGTTTTTTTCTGAACAGACAAGTGACTCACCTGCCTTCCTAAATGCCATATGTCTTTTGAAGTACAGTGGAACGAGCACCTCTCATAACGAGTAATTCATATAACGAGCAAAACAAATTGTAAAAAAATGACTCAGTTAATGAGCGACGTTTCGCATAACAAGTGACGAGAGGGGAAGTCCCGGATTGTGTGCTTGCTACATCAGTCTGCGTTTAGCACTCGTTTCGCTAGCATCTTAGTGTTGCTTGTGACCACACATTTTTCCAAACTTGTGTTCAGACATATTATTTGTGATTTTTTTTGTGCAAGGTTTAATAATCCTTGCAAAAATGTCCCTGAAGAAAAAGCCACAAAAAACAGCCATAAGAGAATAAAAATAACAGTAGAAATGAAACGTGAAATCATTGAAAAGCAAGAACGAGGTGTGAGCGTGGCTGATCTAGCCGCACATACAATCGGTCTACATCAGCGATTTGGACTTGCATTGTGTTTCACAGCAAGAAGTTGTGGAAGAGAGTTTGTCAGAAGAAGAGGAGGAGGAGGTAACAGCAAAGCAACCATCTTCTGGCACAATAAGAGAAATGCTCAAAGCATTGGAAACTGTTTCATCGTACATTGAGAAGCATCACCCTAATAAGGCAGTGGCTATGCGCACTACAAATTTATTTAATGATAATGCTGTGTCGCATTTTCACCAAATTTTGAAGCATCGGCAAAAACAAATGTCTCTAGACAGCTTTCTAGTAAAAAAGAATTAGATATGTGTCATAAATAATAAACTAATTATTTCGTTTTTTTTGTTTGTTTGTTTGTTTTCTGCAAATTGAATTCGCATTCCAGGTTGGTTCATTCCACATAGAAGAAAAGATGAAGATGAGTCACACTCCTTAACAATGTATATATAATTTTCTTTGGATAAACGTTAAACATAAATTGTTTTTAGTGTTTTTTTGGCATGGAATGCATTATCGTATTTTACATTAATTTATATGGGAAAAATTGTTTCGTTTAACGAGTGTTTCACATTACGAGTAAGATTCTGGAACGAATTATGTTCGTTAAGCTAGGTTCCACTGTATGTACTCAACTGTGAACAGCGTTTTTCATTTTTCACATTTTGGTCCAGTTCGACATCAGGGTTAACTGTAACCAGGTTAGTGAGGGTTTACTGTATGAGGTGCTATCGAAAAGTTCATGGACTAGGTCAAAAAAGAAATGCTGGCGTAACTTACTCAGTTTTTGTTGTCATCTCCTTCAATATTGTCACCTTGGGAAAGTACAGTTATCCCATCACCTTTTCCATGCTTCAAAAGCACTCTGGAAGTCATTTTCCTTTATGCTGTCGATTACGACTTGCAATTCCCTTTGGATATCAGATACTGTTTCAAAATATCATCTCAGTTTCATTTTCAATTTGGGAAACAAAGCTAAATCAGAGAGGACTAAGTCCGGGGAGTTCAGGGAATGGGGAACGATAACCATGTTGTTGTTAGTCACGAACTCTGTGGTTTTCAGGGAGGTGTGGGTGGCCTGGTTGTTGTGATGAAGGAGCCAGTTGTGGTTGCACCAAAGTTCTGGTCTTTTTCATCGCACATTTTCTCTCTTGACGTCTCAAAATGTCACAGTAAAAGTCAGAGTTGACTGTAGTGTTAGGAGGAACATATTCACAATGAACTATCCCCTTCATATTGAAAAAAAACAGAGAACATGCTCTTTGTTGAACTCTGGACCTGCCGTGCATTTTTAGCTTTTGGTGACTGGGCTCTTCCACTGTGATGATTGTTGCTTTGTTTCTGGATCACAACTGTGAATCCAACTTTCATCTTCCATTATGGTCCAAGAGATAAAAGTTGGGTCCTCATTAGTCTTCTTGCCAAGCTCAAGACATGCATTTATGCGCTGTTGCTTTTGATCATTTGTCAAGAATTGTGGAACAAACTTCGCAGCAATGCAGTGCATGTTCAAATTTTCTGTTAAGATCTCCTGGCAAATTCCATAACATCCCAGTGGTGTCTGCAAGCTCATGGATTGTGTGGCAACAATCTCCATGGATGAGTTCTCAAAATTCTGAACATTTTCTGCCATTTTGCTGGTGCTTGGTTGCCCTGAATGCTCGTTATCTTCAAATGACATTCAGCCAGCCCTGAAACATGAATATCAATCAAAAACCTCTGTCCCGCTTAAAGAATGTTCTCCAAAAGCCTCACGAAACAATTGAAGGGTTTCTGTAGCGGATTTACAGAGCCTCATGGAAGACTTGATGCTGACACATTGTTTGATTTGTCATCCATCACACACAAAACAAAAAATGAAGTTGAAAAAACACTCATGTAAGAACAGTACTTGTTTACAGAGGGTTGTCATGTGACAGACTGATACAGTAGGCTTGTGGAGGTGTGACCTTGGCCTCCCCTCTCATCTTCTTTCACTGAGGCACTTACAACTATAAGAGTCTGGGACCTTTCAATAGCATGTATATTGTTAAATATAAATATTTGAGGTTTAGGGAATTATCATGTAATGAATTACATGTGTGTGTGATATTGAAGTTTCATTCCTTACCACATACATTGCAGAAAGCCCTGAAACTTTGCCAGCATTTGTATATTGACCTTCCTTTTGTGTGTGCAAAGTGTAATAATTCAAAACTGAGTTTGGGTTGTAAGATTTGAGGCTTTCACGGCGGTGACTATGAAGAAAGCAGTCTTCTGGGATTTGGCACCGTGTATAAGTGGTGTTAACCGACGTTTCGGAGGAACGTATCGCCTCCATCTTCAGGGTAGAAGAAAATATAAGAATTCTGCAAGCGAAGAGACTGTGAGAACCGGTAAAAGCAGACTGTTTGGGTTGTCTGATTTGGTGTAATCCATTTGTTACTCCTCTGGACCACATGTCACTTACAGGATTGTTTCACTGGTATATCAGCTTACTTATATTCAGGATTTCTCTGTGAGATCTCAGGTTCTCACAGCAGTGACTGAAAATCACAGTCTTCTGGAATATAGGTCGGTTGATAGAGTACTGACATTGAAGATGGAGATCCTTCAAAATTTCAGTACCTGACAACCAAACTACACTGTGTCACCTCTCAGAAGACAGCAGTGTTAATGATTTCTCTGCCTTAGATCCCAGCCCAATTTAAGGTCTCTTCTTAGTGTGTCCATCAGGCAGTTGGCCACTTCCTCCCAAATATCAGCCCCACGTGTGATATGCTATTCAGTAATTTCTGACCCAAGGAGGTAAATATCCTTGCTGTGCCTTTTTTGTTACCTAACATATCAGTGATTTGATATTTTTTCCTTGTTTGATGGCATTCAGGTTCCTGGAGTGTGGTACGTTACTTCCTTCATGATGCAGTCAATGTAAGAGAGATGGCTAAGACCTATCCCTTGACTGATGAAGAGGAATTCATCCACTTTGTACAGTCTGTTCAGCTGTGTGTAGAAGCTTACAATGATAGGAAGTGTCAGATCACACGTGCAAAGGTAATGTAATGCCATCAACATAGAGTACAGTCAGAGTAAAGTTATATGAGTATGCTTTGTTGGTATTCTACATTGATTTCATATAATACTGGGGAAAATGAACCCCATTAAAGTAATGCCATTTTGTAGTTATTAACAATAGTTACACTTCCTTGGGATTGATGAAATTTGGTTAAATTTCTGGCAATGCAAAAATAATGAACTTAGTGCTTCTCTTCATTTTAATCCTGAACCGCTACATTCAGCAAATGATGTATGTAAATTAGTGAACAGTGCATGAACGTCATTACAGCATATAATACCCAGAAACTGTGCAATATCATGACGGAGATGAAAATCATTTATCAGATCCTGTGAAAGTTTGTGTGCAGGATCTCTTTCCAGTTCTACAAATTCAGATTTGTTCACACTTGCAGTTCTTGACGTATCCCCCCCCAAAACACACACACACACCCACACCCACATACAAGTTTGCACTTTTGATATTGATAATCCAAGTTTCTTCCTACAGGTCTCCCCACATTTGTCAGTATCACATGGTATGTTGAATGTCTGTCCTGAGGAAGTAGTTTTGCTTTTCTTCTATGTTGGCAGTGTGCCTAGTCAAACACACAGATTAAAATAAAGCAACTGCAGTGTATGCAGCAAACTTGGCTAATGGATTAAGTAATTGTTTGTCAAACAGTGGGTGGTGATCCCCTGTGGAGGTCACCAAGTTGTCATGTAGTAGAGCTGTTTCCAGGCATAGCTTTGGCAAGTCAGTAATATTTAATATAGGTGCTTCTGGGAAATGTAACTGCATCCAGTGAACATTTTGTGAATATTTTCCTGATGTCAGGAACAGTTTTGTAGCTTACTCTAGGTGTAGAGGTGTTGCTGCTGTTACATGCAGAATAACAGGGACCTGTAACTGTATGCAGAAGTGCACTTTTCACTGACCAGCACAGATTGGCTAGGGTTTGGGGGTCACACATACGTGGTGTGTTCAAAAAGTATTGAACCTTTGGTCGGCAGAAATACATTTATTGATTTGGAGGTACAAAACCCTAATCCCCTTCAAAGTAGTATCCTTGGTAATGCACACACTTCTCCCAGCGCTTCCGCCATTGTTGGAAACACTTCTGGAATGCGTCTTTTGGAATGGCGATCAGCCGGGCCGTCGCATTCTGCAAAAATGTCCCCAAAGAAAAAGTTGCAAAAAGACAGCCATAAGAGAATAAAAATAACCGTAGAAATGAAATGTAAAATCATTGAAAAGCGAGAACGAGTTGTGAACGTGGCTGATCTAGCACGCACATACAATCGGTCTACATCAATGATTTGCACTATCGTCAAGAACAAGGACAAGATTAAGGAGACAGATGCTTCAAAGGGAGTGACGAGAATATCTACACAACGGTTACGTATTCTTGGCGTTGTTGAAAGGTTGCTCCTCATATGGATAAACGAAAAGCAATTGCAATGTGACACTATTAATGCGAACATCATTTGTGAGAAGGCGAAAGTGATTCTCTCCGACCTCGTTAAGAAGACGCCAGGATCATCAATGCCCAAAGAAGAAGCATTTAAGGGAAGCCATGGGTGGTTCGAGAAGTTTAAGAGAACAACCGGCATCCACAGTGTTGTAAGGCACCGTGAAGCAGCAAGCTCCGACACAAAGGCAGCAGAGAACTTCTGAGGGTTACCTGTCTCTTCTGGAAGAAGATGACAAAGCGAACCGATATAACAGCAGAGGATAATGCATTGCCCGAATGAAATGAAAACCAATGAAACCAATGAAAGACCGTCTCATGCTGCTATTTTGTGCCAATGCAAGCGGCGATTTGAAAATTAAACTGCTGCTTGTTTACCATTCAGAAACTCCACCAGCCTTCAAGAAGTGTAAAGTCCAGAAGAGCAGGCTAAATGTGATGTGGAGGTCCAACAACAAGGATTGGGTGACACGTGACCTTTTTACTGATTGGATCAATGAAGTGTTTGGTCCTTCTATGAAAAAAATATTTGCTTGAGATGAATCTGCCACTCCATGTCTTGCTTGTTATGGACAATGCTCCTGCCCATCCTCCAGACCTACAAGATGACCTCCTTGAAGAATTTAAATTCATCAAGATCCAGTTACTGCCTCCCAACACCACTCCGTTACTCCAGCCTATGGACCAGCAGGTTATTTCTAAGTTTAAGAAGCTGTACACTAAAGCACTCTTCGAGCGTTGTTTTGAGGTGACTGAAAGGACCAATCTCACTCTCAGAGAGTTTTGGAAATATCACTTCCACATCGTTGCCTTCTCAAGATGATCGGAAAGGCGTGGGAAGGGGTTACCAGGAGAACCCTCACTTCTGCTTGGAAGAAGCTTTGGCCGGAGAGCGTTGTCGAATGTGACTTTGAGGGCTTTGAGATAGTACCTGTGGAGCCTGTAGTCAACAAGACTGTGTCTTTGGCCAAGATCATGGAGCTGGAGGTGGATAACAATGATATCGATGAGCTTGTGGTAGAGCACAGCCAAGAGCTGACCACCAAAGAGCTTATGGAGTTGCATTGTGTTTCACAGCAAGAAGTTGTGGAGGAGAGTTTGTCAGAGGAGGAGGTAACAGCAAAGCAACAATCTTCTGGCACAATAAGAGAAATGCTGAAAGCATAGGAAACTATTGCATCGTACTTTGAGAAGCATCACCCTAATAAGGCAGTGGCTATGCGCGCTACAAATTTATTTAATGATAATGCTGTGTCACATTTTCACCAAATTTTGAAGTGTCGGCAAAAACAAATTTCTCTAGACAGCTTTCTAGTGAAAAAGAATTAGATATGTATCATAAATAATAAACTAATTATTTCGATTTTTTTATGTTTTCTGCAAATCAAATTCGCCTTCCAGGTTGGTTCATTCTGCATAGAAGAAAAGATGAAGATGATTCACGCTCCTTAACAATGTATATATAATTTTCTTTGAATAAACGTTATACATAAAATTTTTTGAGTATTTTTTCGGCGTGGAACGCATTATCATATTTTACATAAATTTATATGAGAAAAATTATTTCGCTTAACGAGTGTTTCACATTATGAGTAAGATCCTGGAACAAATTATGCTCATTAAGCGAGGTTCCACTCTAATGCAACATAGTTATAAATGCATCAAACAGAAACCAAATGCATCATGTAAGAGTGTCAGGGTATAAATACACTCAACTCTTGATTATCTGGGATAATTGTGGGGATGGAAATTACGATTAATCGAAAACCCGGTTAAGACAAAGTTTATTAAACGTAGTACTGTAATACTGTACCTTCATAATACTATAGGCCTACCTGTATTTAAATTTATTCTACCTCATTTTTATGTCATCTCATGGCATATTTAATACTTTTCTTACATTACACTGAAGTATGAATTAGTTATTTCAATCACAGTGTTCAACAACATCCAACACTTTTTACAAATATTCACACTTAACACTTAATAAAATGTACTATTGTTGTTTGCTTTTTTGCGGCATTTTCCTTTTTCTGTTGAACACTTAACACAACACGCTTCCTTTTACACCCTGACATTTTGCTAACACACTTGAAGATCGATACAAAGAGACTAACTGGGGCGGTATATCTGTTCTTGAAACTTTCCACAAATCCTTGCAATCTTTCACCCCTACCCTAGAACATTGTGTTAGCATAACGGGATCAAAAAATACAGAACTCGGTTCACACTAGTGTGAAAATAGTGTTACAACTCACCATGTGAAACAAAAGTGAATGAATATTAAACAACATATAAGCCTCAAAATAGCCCCAGTTAAGCCGCCCCCGGATAATTGAGAGTTGAGTATACTTGTAGTTTGAAATGTCTAAAGATCCTTAGATCACAAATTCGGTGATGCTGCAGTACTGGAGCTCACTGCATGACCAGTGTGTAGACATGTGCAATTTCGTGAGGTGAGTGTATTACAGAGTAACATGCAGTGTGATGCTATGAGGTCCCACAGTGTCCTGAATTGTGCTATGCTGTTCCCAGAAACATGAGTTTAAATATGGCACAAAGGGAAGCTGTGTGTTGATTTCAGACGCCACTCTGATGTCAGACGTTCACTGAAGTCAGAACTCACTTCAAGTTTGAGCCATTTTATTTTTAATATTCTAAATACTTTGAGGCCCATCTACAGCATCTTTTTTAGGTTTTTTAAACACAATGTCTTGCTTTTTTTGTTGTGTCTTTTACCAAATGATACACCATATTGCAGCCTAACACAGGTCTATTTTTATGCTGTGTTAAACAGCTTCCTAGTTTGAGTTCTATACAGGCACATGTATAGCCATGGATGCTGTGCCTCGAAACCCACAGTCAGCAGTAGTCAACAGTAGCAGTTAGACCCCTGCTCTCATAAAGAGGAACCCCAATTTAAAAACACATAGTGGTCTGGGAATGAACAGAAATATGGTTATGGGTCCCTTTTGAGTCTGAAACCAGAATGACTGCAGGAAAAGGCCGTCAGCAAATTACTCTTCTGCTATTTTGAATTGTTTCACAACACACAGCAAGTGGAAACATCTAACCACAAGCCATACAACATCAAGCTGACATCTCCCATCTTCGGGATGAATCAATAAGGAGGAGCTTAACATTTTACATGAATGTTTTAAAAATTTTTAAATATTTTAACATTGACGTTTTTAATTTGAGGGAAGTTTCGGATGGAATATGAGAATTGTTAGTGCATTCAACAATCCTAACAAGTGTTGTGCTTTTACACGTCGACATACTGTAGCAGCGTCCACGCAGCAAACATAACTGTGTGCATCTTAAACAACGACAGTGTTTTCATGATTGTACTATGTGCCTCTGATGATGGTTATATTAAACCGAAACATGTAAGGCAGAAGTGATAAAGAAGTGACCTACAAATTGTTACACTGGACGGACTTTCTATTGACTTTGTTACTCTTCTGCTCTAAACCCCTCCCCCATATCCCCACACATGCACAGAACTCCCTTCAAAGTTACATACTAGTAAGGGGCCAGGCACAAAGGTTGGTGCATGTGTAAAGATGTGTTTGGGAACTGTTGTGTGCTGTAATCTCCTTGTTGGTTTAAGTTCAGTGATGTTACAGTTATGTTAATAGTATCAAAACGGATTGAAAGAAAATACCTTTTAAAAACATGAACTAGTTTGAGCTGGCTCAAGAGTGTTGTCGCAATGGAGCATGTGGTTTTACCCGTGGTGGTGTTGAACATTTGGGTTCTGTTACCACAGAGTTACCATATGAAGTTGGTTGTTAAGGTGGACATGATTCTGACTGTGAACTGTACAATATAACTTCCTGCCTGTATTCACGGCAGGCTATTCCAACATTTCCCTCATGTCAGGTTTCACATTTTCCATCCAGTTACCAATTACACATGAATAAACATGGTTCAGCTTCAGCCATTTGTTCTGGATTATCGATCATATGGGAATATTGACGGTAAGGAGGATTAATGCATGTAGCTCCATATATTCTTAACCTTGGCACTAGATGGAGGTGAGTTGTCAGTTCTGCCTCTGGGGAAACAGCTTCCAGTACCCATTGGATAGCCCCCAGCGGCTGGGAGGACAAAATCTCTTGTCCCTTCTGGGAATTGAACTCTGATAGGCCATAGTTGCTATACCAACAGAACTGCCCTAACCCTTATGTTGCAGCAATATGAGACTGTTTTTTTTCTTTGTTGCATTTAGTTGCCTGTAATTCTTTATTGAGTTCTGTAACAAGATTACCAGGGCCATGAACTAGGAACTTCAGTTGACTAAGCTTTTCATTTCACAGGAGGTGGCACAATCCAAAGAACTGAATCTCTTCAGCAGCATTGACTGCATGTTCGTGATGCTCACAGTAAAGGAAAGTAATAAGCGATCATTTCCAGTGACCATCAGCTTAATTTATGAGCCCAGTGGAGTCAGGCCTGTGTCTCTTGAAGCCCAGAGCAAAGGTTAGTAGTGGTGTGATTAACATTTGTTGTAAATCTGGATGCAAATGTTAAACATCATGTTAATATGGTAAGACAGAGCAAGTGAATATTTTTATCACACCTTTCCTTTATTAAGGGAAAAAGTAGACTTTCAGGTTTGAATGCTGATTGACTTTCACAAAATGTGGTTTGAATATTATGCCACTGGAGTCCACCTCAACACATTTTGATTTCCTACAAGCAGTAGTAACAAAATGGCATACACACAAATTTGTGAGGTGGGACTGACACAACCAAAATACACCACTTAGAATATCTTGGGATGATGTGTGGTACAGATCTTCAGAAATATGTAAGTTTTGTTGAGGTAATTTTCTGTACAATTTAAAGCAATAAAATGGTGTCTGATTGAAATCTGTGGTTAGGTTTTGGTTTGATGGCAATAACTAAGGAACCATTTGAGGTAGATGGTAAACATACCTACCCATTGTAAGTTTTGAGGTTTTCACGGAGATGACTATGAAGAAAGTCGTCTTCTGGGTTTTGGCGCCGTGTATTCTTCGTTTTGGCCGACGTTTCGGAGGAACGTATCGCCTCCATCTTCAGAGCAGGTGAATGGCTAGTGAATGCAGAGATGCAGAATGTAATTACAGCTACTGCTCTCTGCATTCACAAGCCATTCACCTGCTCTGAAGATGGAGGCGATACGTTCCTCCGAAACGTCGGCCAAAACGAAGAATACACGGCGCCAAAACCCAGAAGACGACTTTCTTCATACCTACCCATTATCAGTGAAATAATGTTTTTAAGTTAACAGTTATGAACATGATGTTGGTGTGAAAATTAGAGATTATATATGACATGGTAACATAGGCAAGCTCTATATACTTAAGTATTAAGTTCTTCCCGAAAAGAAAACACTTTTACTGTTGCAGCTGCTGACTGAATTTTTTAACATATTTATATTGAAGTCAGTAAAAGATTCTGACTTTATTAGGATTTGAGTGTATGACCATCTGCACGTGAGTCCAGCATGCAAACCCACAAGGCAAATTGTATTTTACTGTTGGATCATAAATTTATTGTACCTAAATATGGCATTAACAGCACAAGTGGAAGTGGGTGCAACAGGAAAATGGGATTTATGAGTTCTACTGAGAATTCCTCATGTCTTTCAGGTGCTGATAAGAAAATTCTGTCCAAAGCTGCAGAAGAGTTTGAAATTTTCAAGAAACTGTCTCTGGATGAAGGTTTGGCCATTTTATTTTTGAAGGAAGAGCAGAGCAATGGAAGCCCTTCACCCGAAGGAAGCAGCATGTTCCATGTCTTGGAAGAAGCAGACCACGAGGATGAGAGAAGAGGCTCTGCTATGCGGCTGGATTCAGTTGAGTTGACAAGTGAAAGTGACAGTTCAGATGTGGGTTCAGCCAAGGTTAAAAGGAAAGGCATATCGTTGGGTTCAAGGAAAGGTGTAAACAGACCAAGGAATCATGCAGGTTCGAGGCTGGTTAGGGTTTCCCGTGGGAGTTCGAGAGGGAACACAGGAAGAAATGCTAATAGGAGTGTAAGAAGGGATGTAGCGACAAGTTTGAGAAGTAGAGGTAGGAATATGAAGAAAAGAAGGTAAATGACTAAATCTGAAAGCTTGGAGTGTGTAAAGTGACCATTTTATAATTTTCTGGGACCATTCTAGAATGAAGCAAGTAGCACTACTAAACATTATTGTTTCATAAGACATTTTTACTTCCACAAGTTTGCTGAATCACTGTAAGAATACCATACAGGTTGCAGTACAGGCTCCAGGCTGTTCTGACTTTCATGGTTTTCCTCAGTCACTCCAGGCAAATTTTCAGATAGTACCTCAATCAGACAATCACTGCTTCCTTCCAAATCCTTTCCAGTTCATGGTCCATTAGTCATCCTTTTGTCCAGTGCTATAGTCTCAGTACTGAAGGCACTGTTAAGTGACCCATGAAAGAATTTAAGAATGAGGCATAGTATTCATTACTACGTAATTTATTTGTATTTAGCATTGGGTGTAGAGATTCAGAGCTGTACTTGGGTTTTGTATTGTTACACTAACTGCTAACCATGCAGAGGAAGATGCTAGGATTCCTTTGGAGACGTGGATTTCCTCAGAGTAACATGAAGACATGATGAATATGTAATGTCATTCACAAATTAAGACTCAATGAGGGCCAGTGATTCCCTCCAGAGTATCTAACAGAGACTTGGCAGGGGATAATGGTTGTGGGGATGAATGAGGTACCTCCTGTGGGGTAGATGTTAGGCTTACACAGGGTGGACTGATTTGTAGTAGCCATTATATTATAATTACCTCTTAAGCATCTGTTCAGCACTGTTGTGGAGAATTGATGGTTGGACCCTATCCCAAGTTGCAGTTTGGTGTCAACTGTGTTCGATTTTAGTGGCACTGATTAATTTGGTCTTGACTATTTGTTTGATATCTGATGTTACTCAGTATACATTCTGCCATTCCATCCAGTCTGAGGTTTGCCCTTTGCAAACAAATATACCTTTATAACATTTTCTTTCAACAAATTGTGGTTATGTTTTTGTTTTTGAGTAATGTTTACATTTTGTGAGGGCTTGAGGTGTGTTGAAGTGGTGCCTGGAATAAATTTTATCCTCATTTTGGCAGGGGGCTTTCCTTTTACTGTTGTTGAGATATTGTGATTTTGCTGCAAGTAAGACATTACATACTTCTGCATTATCGGAGATTTTCCTTGTGCCACAAGTAATATTACTTGTTTTATATGGCCTGATTAACTGTTTGAACGCCTCACTCCATGGGGCAATTACTCTCTGAGTGGTCTGGTGAAAATTTGAGAACTTTCATATCATTATATGCAAAAGAAAATTAATTTATGAGAATGAAAGGGAGGGTCATTATTACTCAATGTTTCTTGGGATGGGGCCCGTATAGCAAAGAATGACAGAAGGCTAGCAAGAACTTGAGAAGTGTTCTTGGGCAGTCAGCCATGTCAGTGTGGAGTTGGTGTCAACATCTGAGAGACTGCTTATCTCCATCATCTGGGGTTTATATGATGGGTGTTGCATTTGCACACTGTTTGGGGGGCAGACATTCTCTGAAATGTTGCACGCCAACTGCACATTGACATAGCTCATCATCCAAAATGTTTTAATTGTATACTGTGGTTGTGAAAGCATCAGTCATATAGTTCCACCATATTGAAATGATTATTAATTGTAAGATGTGGCCATCAACAATAATTACATGAACAGTGAACTCACAATCTGAGGAATGATACTACTTATGGGATTTTAAACAAATTCAATTCTTTATTACACAAGTAATTGGTTTGTGTGAAATCTACAGATAGTAATCATAGTCTGTTTATATTGAATTTGATACGGGTAGTCATTGCATTGCCTCTCACTGTGCAAATCATGGGCACTTAGAAAATTGGTAATATGAAACCATTCCCATATATGGCCCTGCTTACAGCTCAGTCTCTCTCTCAGCAGCATGTCAGTTTGATATGTTGGAAGAGATCAACTATGTAAGTTGCAACTTCATATGAAATGTTTTGTTCTTATGATACACCTTTGAAAAAGTTTCCCAGCTAAAAAACATGTTTCTGTTAAATGCATGAAGCAGTTGCAGTTCTATTCTTAAGGTATGCTAGTTGAGAAAGGAATCTTGTTATCAGAGCCATGTCATGGCTTCACTACATGTAGTTAGGATTTATGCACACAATATGTTTGGTATATATGAATAACTTCCAACTGATTTGTGATGACTTCATTTTGTGTGTAGGTATATATATGCCATATTTTGATCCACATAATATCAGGACAATACACAACTTATTTTTTGAGTAAATATGGTAATTGAAGTAAGTGATACAATGTTTTCTGCATTTAGGTATGTTCAGTGTGCATAACATTGCTTGAGAGAATAATTTTGATACTGCTGAGCTCTACAACAGGATTCTCCAAATGTTTTAATTTCAGTCAGTTAAATGAAACATGATTTTAATTGTTTAAGGGGAATGGGGTATGGAATAGGCATTAAACCCGATAATGTGCGGCAGAGTCACATGCACGCCAAAGCTTTACATGTACCTCACAGGAGAGCACGGTGCATCTTGCACATGACTGAACTTTCACTCACTCACTCACTCACTCACTCACTCATGGAGCTGAGCCCTTCTTGAGATGCTGCCACTTGTGCATTTTATGGAACCCGAAGGTTCATTACTGTGTTCACAAGAGTCCTCCAGTGGTCCCTATCCTGAGCCAGATCAATCCAAACCATACCATCTCATCCTATCTCTCCAAGATGCATTTTAATATTGTCCACCCACCTACACCTTGGTCTTCCCAGTGGTCTCCTTCCTTTTGGCTTTCCCACCAGTATCCAATGTGCATTTCTCCTCTCACCATTCGTGCTACATGCCCTACCCACCTCAACCCCCTTGATTTGATTATTCTAATTATACTTGGAGAAGCGTACAAGTTATGAAGCTCCTCCTGTCATACCCATACAGAACCACAGGCAAAATTATACAGGATGAGGCACAGAAACTTCCTTTTTGTGAAGATGCATTGTGAATGGAGGGGAGGTCGCAGAAAAGTGGGGATAGGCTCGGTGAACGCAGCAGTCATGGAAGTTTCTGTCTAATACCCTTCAGTAGGAAACATGAGGTGGACGAGTGAGCAGCTTGCGTTTGCTGTCGAAGCCTATTTTTCGAACAACCATTCCTACGTGGCAGTGCAGCGTGCATTCCGTACTCACTTCAGAATTAAGCCCAGAGGTCTGGTTTCCGACCGGAAATCAGTTGTTTGGTGCGTAGAGAACTTTAGGACAACCGGGAGTGTGGTGAAAAAATCATCAGGATGGCAACAGACTGTTACGACACCAGAAAATGTGGAGACAGTTTGACAGTCGCTTTTGAGATCTTTTTCGAACTAGCTCTTGAAGAAATGCATCTAGGAAATGTCTGGTTCCAACAGGATGGTGCCACAGCCCACAGAGCCTGAGCTTCGGTGACAGTTTTGAGGGCAAAGTTCCCTGGACGGCTCATCTCGCTTCGAGGTGACATCCCGTGGGCAGCACACTCACCTGATCTAATGCCCTGTGATTTTTTTTGGGGATACCTCAAGGAAGAGGTTTTTAAACATCGCCCCACAAACCTGCTTCAGCTGAAGAATGTTATTCGGCAGGAAGTAGCCCAAATTCCGGTGCACATGTTGGAATGTGCAGAGGGGAACTTCAGAAAACGGTTGCATCAGTGCATAGAGAACGGTGGCCACCACATTCAAGATATTTTGTTTAGAACTACATGATTTAAAATTTTAAAGTATGTTCTTTCATTAGCTAAACATAAATTTTGTCTATCAGCAATAATTTTTCTTTTATTCGCCTTCAAAAAGAGGAAGTTTCTGCGCCCCACCCTGTAGTTTTGTATATTCTAATTTTTATGTTTTTGGACAGCAGATGAGGAGACAAAAGGCTCTGGACTGAATGGTAGCAAGCATTACCCAAGTTCAATCTCTTAATTTCCTCCTCAATCAGGTTTTGATTTGTTATAGTCATTCCCAAATATCTGAATTGCCATATTTTCAAAACATCTGTTACCTGTCTTTATGTCCTGATATTGCCATGCATTTTGGTGGCGAGATACCAACATATACTTAGTTTTGTCTGTGTTTACTTCTAGACCAATCTCCTTACTAGCGTCAGTTAAAGTTTATGTGTTTCTATTTATGGTATCTATATTATCACCCAGTAGATTCATATCAGCAGCAGCATAGGCCAACAGCTGATGTGTCCCATTCAGTTCCACTTCCACCTGGTTTTCTTGGATCTTCCTAATTACATTTTCTAAAGCAAAGTTAAATAGCAGTGGTAATAAAGCACCTTCCTGTTTTAAACCATTCTGGATATGAAAGTTATCAGACAGATGTTTACCTATATGGACTTTACAGTATGTTTCATTTAAACACACTTCGATCAGCCTGACTAGTTTCATGGGTATACCAAACTCTATCAGAATATTGTATAATACTTCCCTCTTAACTGAATCATAGGCTCTCTTGAAGTCTGTTAATAGCTGATGTATTGTCTTCTTGTACACCCATTTTCTCCAGTTATCTGATGAATGCAAATGAGATGATCGGTAGTTGATCTGTTATGTTGACACCCACACTGGTGATTCCCAATAATTTCATCTATGTATGGACTTGACCTTGTGAGAAGAATATTGAATAAAATTTTGTATGAAGTTGATAGCAGTGATATGCCCCGATAATTACTACACTCAGTTTTATCACCCTTCTTGTGAACTGGTACAATGATAGACTCCTTCCACTGATCATGCAATTCGTCCTTATTCCAAATAGAATTTGCTTATGGATCTTAGAACATAATACTTCGCCTCCTGCTTGAATAAGTTCTACCACAATTTGATTACTACCTGGTGATTTATACCTTTTCAATTTTGCAATAGGACTTGCAATCTCAAAAGGGCTAGGATCAGGTACTAATGGCTCAGCTGTGTGTATTTCTCTCTGCCTAACATCACTGACCCTATGTACAGTCAATAACTGAGAGAAGTAGTTCCTCCACCTATTCAAAATGTTGTGAGAATCTGCAAGCAGATCACCATTCTCATCCTTCACGAAGTTACTGCTAGGCTGGTAACCCCTCTTAAGGTCATTTATTCCTCTATACAGGTCTTTACTGTTTTTGTAAGCTCCTTTCACCCCTACAAAGTTCAAGGTGCACAGCAGCTCGGTGACTGTTACGGTGCAGCATGCTCACAGGTTCCTCACCAGTTTCTAGGATTGATGGCTGGTAATCTATTGTAATTGGCAATGACATATATTTTCACTTCCACATTGCCATTAAAGAAACAGGACTGTTAATGCTGGATAACTGAATATCTGCATGAACTGTACAGTTCCTGCTGTTTGGCATGTGTGCTGTTATCTACTGCAATCACTGGATGCTAATTTTTTGAAGGTGAGCATGAGCAAGCTGTTAACTGTAATACTGTACATCTTCTATTGCTGCATGTGTATTCATTGATGTGGGAATGTCTTTACTGAGCTTTTGTCTAGCAATGTTTGGGGTGACACACACACAGTAAGGTGATCTCATAAGCCTAATTTTATTTTTTTTTCAAAATAAGGAAAGTAGAGTAAAAAAGGGGAGTTCATAGTTTTATGAATTTTTAGCCGATATACACCATGGGAATATAATGTATATTAATTTATTTGTATGTAGTTTCATAAGAGCCTTCATGAAATTGGAATGTATGTAAAACAGAAAATTGTCTTTATCCTCTGATATTCTGTTTTGAGTAGGGTTCAGTGTATTGTGTTCACAGCAGTGATTGTGAACTGTGCTATCATATGTGATGTGATACATATATTCCAGCAGTTCACTGACATTTCAAAGGAACGTACTGCCTCTGTCTTCAAGGTCAAAGTAAGTCAAACAAGCAACAACAGTTTGAGCTATAGGTCTGCAAAGGAGCCTAGAGTGAACCAATAGGAGCAAGGAGAGAAGTAACTAGTGATGGCTCTGTATTTGTGAAGCTGGAGAGACAGGAGAAATGTAGTATGAGTGACAAATGGGAAGTGCTGGTGGATCTGTCGAGCAATAAGGGCTGTAGGTAGTGCAGTGTGTGTGTGTGTGTGTGTGGGGGAGGCTGCTGAAAACTTGGGCAGATGGGTGTCCTGAACAGCATATGCACAGGTCTAATGGAAAGTCCTATGAGGGAAGCTTCCTGCATTCTTTTGGTAAGTAGATTACAGTCTTCTGTGACTTGCTATGACAGGTGTCATCCTCCCCACTCATGTTGTTTTAGGAAAGGAATACCTCCACCTACAACCTGAAGGTTCAATCCTGTGTTCACCGGAGTCCACCAGTAGACTCTGTTCTAAGCCAAATGGATCCAGTCCACACTCTCCCACACTGTAACTCATAATTTGAAAAATACTCCTATTTATATAAGTGATCTTGTGATTGTTGGTACTTGTTCACAGCATCAGAACTATTCCTCCAAGCAGTCTGTGCTCACACTGGCTTAGCAAGTTGTCCAAGGCTGAATGAAGTTCTATGTCTTGGCCACAAGGCACCGAACCCTGCGGGGGGGCAACAAATTGCCTCTGTAACTTAGCATGAGGTCCATGTTTCTATCCACAATTTCCTGGGCCAGCTGTTCTATGTCACTGTCAGATATACCTGTCCAGGAATGGAGGTCGCCTATGAATCTTAGTGAAGGACATGAACTGATGAGCAACTGCACAGACAGAGCCGTCAGGTTGCACTCACTGCGCAGCACAAACACACGGAGATGTGCTGGGTGAGGATTCTCAGCCAGGCTCTGTGATATAAGAAAGTCATCTACCACTTCCACCCCTTCTCCATAGTTCTCCTCTTCCAGCACCACCTGCCATGAAAAAGTGAGTTCTTAATTACAGGGACTGCTTATATGAAGTAAATACTGATACTTCACTGGGCTTTAGGAAATCTTATACTGTCCAACAGTTGGCCGCTTATTTCTACAATTCTAAGATTAGGAATACGTGGAACTTCACCTCTATGCCCCATATATGCCTTCATAGTGTGCACAGACATAGTTTAATACATTTATCCTGTATTAACACAACTAGTGCAACTGATCTTTGCTTACCTCGAGGTGTTCAAGACGTGGAGTATGCACAAGCAGAGCATGCAGCGTTTCTGTGGCACCAACACGAATTCTGCATATGACAAGTTGTGGCAGCATAGCTCCAGCTTCACCATACCATCCTCCTTCCAACTTGGCCCCAAGTTCCTTCAGACAAGGACAGTTCTCCGCCAGCATCGACACATCCACAGAATGAATCTGATGGTTAAGACAGACCAATATGTGACATCAAACTTAATTTCAAAATCACCCCTTCTAAGGTCAGTGTGATTTATTGACATCATCATAATTATAAAGTGCAATACTCAAAAGGTTAACACTGATATGGAGCTTTCTGTTTGGGACATGTTTAAAATGATAACAAAATTAAGTTTGGAGGAAATGAGGAATGCTGTGTTGTGGATGGATGTGTCAGTCTGCCACAGTCATAAGGTAAATGTTGAGATGGTGAGGGTGACAAACATCTCCTTTCCTTGTTCTAGCATCATTTCTGTTTTATATGAGCTAATGTACAAACAGCCTCAAATCTTTCTTCCCACAAGCCTTCCTTTTCAGTTTCTTGCCAGGTCTTTCCTCTTTCTTCATAACTTCCAATTCCTGGCCAAACCATCTTGTTCTGAGTCATCCTATGGTTCTCTTTGCTTTAACATTTAATTCTGATATCCATCTCAGTGTGCTTGTTCTGCCCATTCTTGCATGGCTTAACCATTACATTTCTCTCATAAATTTTGAACTCCAACTGCTTCACCAAGACTTTAATTCTTTATTCTATCCCTTAGTGTTCTTTCCTCAGTACTTCTCAAAAATGTCATATCCATTGCTTGGATTTGCTTTTCTTTATCATTGTAAGAACCTTTGACTTGGTGGTATATGTTAGGATGTGCACCTTACAGGTAGGTTTTGCATTGTTTCTGTTCTCTGTCCCATAATATTCCTCTTATGATGTGTTAAAATCTAGAACTATTTTGTATTCCTCTTTTCATCTCCTGAATTTTCCCTTCTGAATTTATTTCTCTTCCCAAATAAATGAGTTTGTCCACCTTTTTAATAATTGTCATTAATGTTTATTCGGATGTCTGTGTCTATGTTCCTTGGTCACTGTGCTGTCTGCATTGAGTGTGTGTTCCTTTCTAATAATATTCCACTGTTTTAGTTTCTTTTCAATTTCCTTTTCATCTTTCTCTCAAATCAACCACAAATTGTCTATAAATATTAATGTTTGCTTGTTGCATTTGAGGTTCTCTCAGAAATTACTATGAACAGTACAATCTTATGGGTTCTGAAGCTGTGTAGTTGGGAGAAACAACTTACTGCCTGTTTCTGCTGGATTCTTGCTTCATCCTTAAAGACTGAGGTGATATTTTCCTCCAAAACTTTGGGCTGTCTCTGAACTACTCGGTATTACAATGCAGAAGACCATACTTGTCGGTGTTTTCGCATTTAGCCTTTGGTCTGCAAGAGCTACAAAGTAAGAATTGCAGAATTCAGTGATCTGCTCTGTCCATAATTTTGTCTAGTATAACCTATCTTGTTTTAACTTATAAGAAAATTCTTAATTGAGAATTTGTAGGATTTTTAAAAATTTCAGAATCCTACATTAAATGGTACTATCCCAACTGAGGTGTCTTGTGGTTTTCCTTAGTCACTCCAGGCAAATACTGGAATATGACCTTCATTAGGCCACATCATTGATGGCAGGAAGTAGAAAACTACAGAAGTGGGGCTGGCTCTATAGGGATGACATTATTACAGAGTTTCATTAAATCTGCCAGCACAAAACTTACTGGGGGAGAGACACAGATATGATGATACCACAAGCCTATGTTTTCTTATATAAAATAAGAAAGTAGGCTAAAACAGAATCCAGAAAGATCACAAAAAAAGTTTATGTCCTTGACAAGAATGATGACATCACAGTCATATAACAGCTGCAAGGTTCAACTGGACTGCCACATCATGATATGTTCAGGGTCATATAAAAGCAATGTAATAAAATTACTTATAAACAAATAAACTCCGTGGCCTGTAGTCCGCATGCAAACTACACTGACAGAGTGACCATTGCTTGTTGGTGAAGATAGTGGCAACTTTAGTGGATATAGGGTGTCATGGTCAGCGCAATGGATCCCCACGGCCATTAATCTCTGTTTTCTAGACTGGAGCCACTATTTCCTTGAAATAGCTCCTCAATTATCCTCACGAGGCTGGGTGGACCCCGTTCCAGACCCACTACTCAGAAAATCTGGCAGCGTCGGTAATGAAACCCAAGACCTCTGGATCTGTTGCCAGGAACTCTGATCCTTAGACCACAGAGGCAGTCAGTAAAATGATTTGTAAATTTATTTATTGGCATTACTGTAGTGTGGTAAACTGTTCCAGTAAATGCCAGTATATCATCAAATATACTAACAATAATCCTGTCACAGAGTTAAGTATCAACCTCATTCCTTGGTTTATACCTTATAACTGCCTGTTTGTAGAGCAAGACACTGCCTGGTGTTTAGCTTCTCTCCAGTAAGCATATTCACTGCAATCAATGACTGAATTGGAAGCTGTGTCCATGGTAAAGAAATCCATAAAACCACTTTACTTGCCCTACACTACTATAACAACTGCTGAAAGTGGTGTCCTCTAACACCATTGTAACATATTCTTTTATACACTTTATTGTCTGCTATCATTTTTTTTCTAGGATAACACTCCATATTTCATTCTGGAAGGCTTTCAAAGTATTTCTTCTATAAACTTTCTGTTTCAGGTTTCCCCACAAACATATATCACACACATTGACATCTGGGGAACATGATGGCTAAAGTCCTCTACTCACTGACTGATCTGTTAATCAAAATCACCTCATAGCATCACATTGAATTTCTGCAGTGTGTGCTTGTGTGCTCTCCTGCTGAACATACATGTAAATCATTTCTTCCACAGTTAATTCTTCAAAGAAAGAAGGGCTCAAGAATTTTGGTCACATGTCGTTCTGAATCAACTGCATCACAAAAAATATGCTGCCTATGATTCTTCTAACTTTCAGAGCAAACCATTTACCAGGTTTCTGGTTGTGTAATGGGATCTGGTGGAAAATATTTGGATTTTCAGTATCCAAATGACATGTCTTCTGTGACTGCTGATGAAAATCATGAACACGTTTGTTATAATACATATTCATTTTGTCCTGTACCATTTATCTCACCATGGTTCAATAGAAGTACAGCTAACTGGCTGCACAAACAGACATGCAGTGATTATAAGAGCAGCTGTCTAGCTGCAGACTCTGTGTATGTCAAGGCACGAGTCACTACATGCTGATGGCCAACCAAATAAACTGTGCAAACAGAATACTGTAATTGTTGGCTAAACCTCTGTATATAGATAGATGTTCTATATTATTTGCAACAGGCAAACTGGGCTCTATACTGGAAAAGATAGGGCTATGATTAATGATATCTATATAAATGAATTTCACCAAAAATCTGTATACCATATTGTAGAAAATGAATTAGGTTTATTACTCACAAAATATTAAATTACTGTTTTGAACTGACCAACTTTTTGCTTGACATTAATCAATTAATGATAAACAGATAAGTGGAAGTGCCTGTGACGCTTAATTATTACAGTGACATGAAGAAGCATCCACAGTGGATTTCCCACCTGATCAACCAAGACAAGCTTCTGCAGTTTCTGCCCATGCTCTATCAGATAACTTTCCAGTGCTGGAGAAAAGTCTACGAAGTCAAAATCGACAGTCAGTGCAACGAGATGGGAGAATGATCCGACACTGTGTAACCAGCTTCCACGAGTGTACAGACTGGCCAGCTGAGGAGCTGCAGCTGACAGGATGCTGGCCTTCTCTGGTGACAGACAAGTGTCCCACAAGTCTGTCAGGTTAAGCTTCAGCTTGCCATCATAGTGTTGTGACAGATTCATGATGGCATCACCTACATTCCTACAACCATAAAATAAAATAATGCTGCTTACTTTTCATTATAGCATTCCTTAATCATAGCACAGGGATGGTTCAAAAGAAAGAATTAGGTTCAAAATTGTTTACTGATGTCAGATTAGGAAACTGCTCTACTGTTAAAATCGTCTTCATCCATCCTGCAATGATTTCAGAATTCTATGTGAGAATAATTTACTCACCTCCAGCTAGTGCTGAGGGCAAGAAAATGTGGATCTGTATGTCCCCTTCCCCATACACTTTCATGGCACAGTCCTTAATTAGTTAAGCACAGGGACAACTTTATCTTTCTTTTAACCTTATGTGAGAATAATTTGGTTCAGTCCACTACAGCACAAAATTATGTTGAGTACTGATCAGCACAGTATCAAAGCAGGTTTATATTAACCTGTGGGGCTACAAGCTTCATTGCAACCCTACTACAGCACAACATTCAGTAGTCATGGAGCCATCCTGGCTTCAAGCATTTTGTCTACTTGCTTAGAACTTTACAAAGGAACTCATTCATTATAACAGTGGTCATGCTGTGCAAAGTAAGGATGGGTTCCAAGGGAAGATACCAGATTTTGGTGGACCTCCTTGTTGGATCAATCACATATTATGGCTGTACCTGTAGTATATGAACCCTCCCAAGGACTTAAGGTTCGGAATGAAGAGAAGGAGCATGATAACCCCAAGTTCTGATGTGTTGGTATCCTGGATGCGAACCTCCTGAAGACTTCGACAGCATATGTTCAGATCAGACGGCTGAATGGCTGAAAACCACCCACAAGTGTCACCACAGTAGCCATCAGGAGGCAAAGTATGTGACTCTTGCTCCTGAGAAGAAATTCGAAAGCATTAGCAGTGCAGCTGGATGATGCAACATCACATCTGAACTGACTTGTTAGAAATTATTCAGGTGAAAATGGAAGCAGTGTGTTTGCGCAAGGATGTGCAAAATGTACAGTTTAATCTCCCATTAGAGCATTTAATTCTTTGATGATGAACACTGCAGCCTATAATACCCTTATTGAGATAGTTTCACATTTGATTCTGTGACAAACATTTACATGATCTTTCATCTGGCCATTATCCTACAAGGCACTGAGTGAAACTAAATTTAACAGTTCATTTGGAGTGCCTTAGACTTGATGTAGATGCCCTTGAAAATGGTATGTTGCATAATGCAATAGGACTTACGATTTTTATTATAACAAGAAAATCTGTATAAAAGATTATTAACACCATCCAGTGTGATTGATATTGATATATATATATATATATTTTTTTTGATCTTTCATTCTTTACTTGTTTCAATCAGAATGACCAACTTCAAAGGGACATGCGAATACATGCGGAAACTACTATTACAATGTCATTGATCATTATCAATACATACAGACACTGCTTTTACAATGTCACAGATATAAAATATTAGCCTTTAAGCCTGAATTTATTAAAATATTTATAAATTATTATAATAGTCTATTTACCAGTATGGTTTAAAAAACTTTGTTAAAATCTAGAACCAATTTGGTTCATGTCCTTTATACTGGTTCTCTTTAGAGGAAGATGGGTGTCTACCATCTTGTGATTCCATTGTTTGAAGAACAGGACTCTTTAGTGTAGTCCACTTGCAGTATAAAGGACACCAACCAAATTGGTTCTAGATTTTAACAAAGTTTTTTAAACTATACTTGTAAATAGACTAATTATAAGAATTTATAAATATTTTAATAAATTCACGCACATCACTAATTATTAAA
The DNA here is from genome assembly GCF_002891405.2 of Cryptotermes secundus. Classification (NCBI taxonomy): domain Eukaryota; kingdom Metazoa; phylum Arthropoda; class Insecta; order Blattodea; family Kalotermitidae; genus Cryptotermes; species Cryptotermes secundus. Next base: position 525,116 of record NW_019726235.1, read on the forward strand.
GGCTAATATTTTATATTCATGACATTATACTGGTCGTATCTGTATGCACTGATATGTCTTTCTGAAGATGGTAGCTCTGACTGAAACGTGTAAAGGATGAAAGATAAAACAAATTATCAATCACACTAAACGGCATTAATAATCTTTTGTACTATAACTAGTGTGATGGACCAGGATGAAATAAGTCAAAGCAAAAGCTGTCCCCATGCTAAAGTTGCTATACTGATTTTAATTTAATTCATTTCTATGGTGTGTATTACAGAGCTTAGTTCTTGGCAACAGTGTATCTACACTTTTATCACAACACATTTTATAAATTCACTTGCAGATACATTTCCAGGTGTTCAGCCATCTTGCATGCCACTTGATGCAGATATTGGCACTAAGCCATAATGACATTTGCAGGTTAATTTATGAAAAATATTCTGCTAAAGTATGGAAGGATAACTGCAAGAAGTACACTTTTTATGCTGTCTACAAAGCGTTCTAACAGTCTGCTACTCAGCGAGACATATTCTTCTGACTTATGACACTGCGCAGTGTCACAGCCCACAAAATCACCCCCTATATTTTCACCATCATAAAACCGCAAGTTTAAAAGTGTATGTCCAATCTCCTTTGGCTATATGGTTCTTTTAAGTTTAACCTTTGTGCCCCCCACTTTTTTTCATTGGGTTTCTGATCAAGTAATGTATTCTGGGGAGAGGTTGTCAGTCTTTACCCAACTCCTTAAATTAGGAGGACCAATGATTTTCTGTCAGGGTGTACTCCCTTAGGGGGTGTTAGCTTCACCACGTCTAACCCCCCCTTCAGTTTTTCTGTAGGGGTTTTCCTTCCCTTAGCCAGAGAGTCCCGTTTGAAGGCTCTGGATGCTCACCTTTCACCCTGCTCCATCTGTCACATCTGTGCTCTCACCACAAGGTGGGGGGCAGGGCTAGGATTTGCTGGCAGAGCCCTACTTAACAAATGGAGTTCTGGTACTTAATGGTGTGCACTTACTGGCATCAGTGCACCCCACCAGGGCCATTTAAAAGCCTTTGGCCCCCATATGCATGATACAGATAAAAATTTATTCTGATTCTTAAATCTAAGTAAGGGCTGCCAGTAATAAACTTCATGCAGAACAGTGTTTTATACATAAGATCAAGAACAAGCCAGGGCCAATAACTTGCCTAAAAATCACATCACCATGGAAAGAACTTTACATACCTTGAAACAGAGCGAACGTAGCCCATTATCGTCCACAAGCCAGGAGGATGTGGCATCCAGATGTCGCAGATGTGGACAGTGGCGGCCCAAGAGTCTAAGAATTTCATTGTCACATACAGAGCGCAGGACCAATGAGCGCAGATTTGCTGCAAGTCCACCTCGCAGAACACGGTGAAATGAAACATTGGCTGATGAAACTGTTTCTATATCCCCTGCCCGACGAGGGTCCAGGCGAACCTGATATAAAATACTGGTTAACAAAGGGTTGTATGGGAGATACTCTCAGGGGCAGACACTAGAGGGGTATTTGTAAGTTACGTCCTGTTTGTGTATAACAGATGAAATTATTATATTGAGAGGGCATAGAAATGAGCACTCATAGCCTATTTAAAATGCTGCTCTAGTATTTGCTTTGAGAGACTTGTGAAAATCATACAAACATGTCTGGGGTAGGGCAGTCTGTAGGAGTCACACTTGTACACAGCTAGGATCTTCTGTGGCCTCATGGCTGAGCTACCTTCCTGCTCAGGTCAAAGATAAAGTTACCAAGTTCCAGGTTATCATTCTGATAGATGGGCAAGTGAGGTGCAAATATGGAGCATTGATGGTAAGAAACCAAAGCGCTCAGATTGTTTGTCCATCGCAAATAATGTGACCTACAGTATTGTGGGGATGGGACCTGTATGTACTATTGTATAAAAAGTGCTCCATGCAACATGCACAAATTCAGTAGCTTATATTCCCTGCATTGTTTACATTTCTGTGACATGTGCACTGAATAACTGTAGCTTGCAATTATTGTATTGATATACCATCATCATAAAATATAGAATTGTTGAAATGGAAATATCTTTTTGAAAGAATGAAACTTACTTTTATCAATAATTTAATGCCTTAATGTTCATTTAAAGTCTCAGTTCCATCAATCCATATGCTATGTCTTAGACAGCCCATACTGTCATTCTCAATATTTGCATGAGGGTCAAAACATACCCTGCACCAGCAGATGTGTGACTTTCGACTTGTGATAAGTATGGAAGTAGGAATTCTGATTGAATAAACACACTGGTCTTGGATAATATAAATATGTTACTAATTAATCAAATCTAGTCACAATTTTATTCTGCATGTTTGTGAGTTACAAAATTACGAAGGAACACTATCATCACCTTGACTGTGAGTTCCTGTAGTCCTGTAGCTTGACACTGTTCCAGAGTAGACAGCAAGGCAGAGCACTGCTCAGCACGGAGACACGAATTATCATCCCCACCAGAGTGGTCAAGTTGTTTGACAGCTTGATCAAGCAATATGCTTAACAGGTCCAACAGCACGTATATATTATTCCTGACAAAAAGATCATAATTTCAGATGAAAAGCAGGTGGAGATATTACACAGCATGTCCCAGTGTTACAATGTAAACAAGGCAGAGATGGAAGCCTAAAATATGCTTATTTTAAAAATGGAATCTAAAAAGGCCATAGGTAGGTGGACAATATTAAAATGGATCTTAGAGAGATAGGATGGGGTGGTCTGGCTCGGACTACGGACCAATGGAGGGCTCTTATGAACACAGTAATGAACATTCGGGTTCCATAAAATGCTGGGAAATTCTTAGCTTCTCAAGAAGGACTCAGCTCCATGCAGTTAGTTTAATCTGAAAAAGTCGTTCTTTATACACTCACACCAAGTTAGACTGGGGTGGGGGGTGCAATATTATAGAAAGTTTGGAAACCATTGATCTAGGCATACATGAGAGGGTAATATTAAAATGGATGTGGACTGGAATTATGTGGCTCAGGAGAGGTCCAGTAGTAGGTTCCTATGAAGATCATAATAAACTTTCAGGATCCTTAAAAGGCAGGGAATTTCTTGACCGGTTGAATAAATATCAGGCTCTCAAGAATGACTCTGAATTAGTGTGTAATTACTGTCATTTCAACTTCTTTCTTATGATTTGTTGTACTTCAGTCTACAGAAGGACACTGAAAAATGTGGACAACTTCATGCAGGAACAATTGTGTTGTTTACATGTAGTGCAAGCCTCCCTTGAATCATTTTCCACTCTTGCTCAAGATCCTCTGAGATAAGCAACTACATGTCTTGCTTTGTGTGCGCTCTGTATGCCCAGAGGTTGTGTCGAACACATATTGTGTTCTTTAAAGTTTCCCTGAAGTCACCTTTTCTTAGTGCCACTTTCAGTGACTCCAATATGCAAACTGTGCCTAGAGATGTCCATACTGTCCTGCTCCTTAATTTTTCCCAAGTTACAAATTTGGCATAGTGTTTGTTTACCATGAAGTTGATAAGTAATGCATGGCCAAGAAATTCAAGTGTTCAGTTGAGTCTGGCACCCATCAGCTCCTAACTTTGAGACAACTGCACTAAGCAAGTTGACTCAAATGGTAATTCCCTTGACTTGTACTGGGAGATGACCAGTTCAAATCTTCGCTGGGACACCAGCTATCCAGATTGAGATTTATCATGCTTTTTCTGTTCTTCCAGGAAAATGCAGAAGATAACTCAATAAATAACATTCTTTACAGGAACTCATACCATACCAACCTACAATGTGCAGTTGTGATATGAATCAAATGCTCACGAATCCCTGCATGCAGGGATGACTGGATCACTTTCCGGAGGTGCTCAACAGTGTTAGATGTTTTCTTGACACTCTCCAAAAGATTCTCAAATACTGTAGTCAGACATGATGAGTAGAGAGACTGGACAGGTACAAATGGTGGCATGGTTGTAGGCTAATTAACTGGCATTAGTTATACAATTCAGCAACTCTGAAACATTATGTAAAATTAACATACAAAATTGGGAATGTTATTCTTGTAAATCATAATTTTCTAATAATTTACCAGATCTGTATAAAAATGCTGGAAATTAAAGTTTCAAGTAAATATTCATAGACTTTCACTGCATGTTTTTATAAAGTTCGGTTAATATTGATTTTATGAATTTTAAGGTGCTATCATACAGCCTTGCCCCTGACCTTCAGGCAACGTAGAACGCAGGGTGGGGTAAGGAAGGTAATTCACTTCGTGCCTCTCCCTTCTTTATATCATTTTTGATTCCAAATGACTATGTTATAAATAACAAAAAATTAGCAACCCCAAGACACCGTGACAATGTCACAGTGTCAAATACATTTCCGTATACACGAAGCAGAGTAATGATTACACTCATGCAACACTGGGACTTTTCTTTGACAACCCTTCCTGGTAAGTTGCGTGATCTGCTGAACTTCATATATTATAGTACGATTATTGACAACTGTGATGTTGAACTGCCAGTACAGCGTGTACTGCGGCGAGATCCACTTTATAAAGTATAATATAGGTATTAATAATGGTATTTTGTGTACTTAAAACTATCACTTAAAACCACGATCGGGAATTTTTTGACTTGCTCCACGAGGTAAATATGTACATATCCCAGCTGATATTTTGAGAAAAATAGTACACTGTGTCTACATTTATTATTTTTAAATAGTGTGCATTATATTTCGCAAGAGACGTGTGAAATTAAACATTATAAACTTTATTCAAGAACCATATTTTTAAAACTTGGTACTTAGAATCAGTAAAGACTGCATATGTGTAATATTCTTACGCCCGTGCCACCGGTGAGTCGCGCAGTCGTGTTTATACAGTGTATGTAGAGCTTACGTCAAAGAGGTTTCGTTCCTACTACACTTATTATGTAAGATTTATTGTCGAATTGTAATTTAAAAGTAGTAAAAATCATTAATGTTTCCATATAAAATACAAAATTTGGCAAGACACTCTATACAAGTATAATATTCGATCTCTCAATTCGTTGAACTAATCATAGGGATGGTCGCCATTTTGTATGTAGCCCGGCTGATGAATGAGACTGTTTTTCTCAATTTAATACCATTTTTCCGTTTACCGTGTGTGATCGATTTAGTATATATCTAGTGATATTAGTATGTCGGTATTTGTTTGTGATGTTCGTTGCTGTGTGAAAAAATATTACATTGAGGTTTGAAGTTTGTAAGGGGACATTTCGTTTCTGGAAGACAGGAGTGTCCGTTCAAGATTTTAATAGTAAATAGTCATGTAGTACAGGATAAATAAGGCATTCGTATCTTAGAACAAGAATTCTGGTGTCATGTGCAACATTCACATAGGAAACAGTTATTGGTTATGCCCGTCTTAACAAAGTTGAGGTCTGCAGGAAGTAAAACTAACTAGATACCTTTCTTTTATTTCAGATAATGTAGCTAGTGTATAACAAGAATCCTGTATGAAGTTTACGGCGTACCACACTCCAGATCCCTTAGATTTAATGTTATTGATGTGGCTTTATTGACGTAACGTATCGTAGTTAGTCATGACCATAGCCACAAGAGGCCAAGGTGTAGTAGTGGACCCACCTGATGGTCAGACAAACACACAAGTAAGTTTTTCTTAACCAGTAGGTTAACAGAATAACTTGGGTTGTACAGTACATTGTAATAGGTAATCATAATTGTATGGTATTGTGTGGTGCAACAAATAACATAATTGAAGTACAAGTTACATTGTGATTTTCTGGGTTAAGGTACTGTTTAAGTTGGTGTACTCTGAAGGAGGAGGAGGAGGCTGTCAGGTTTTCTTGAAGCACTGGTATCCACCTAATGAGATTACACGTCAACTTAAAACATGAAATTTTAAGATGAGGGTAGGTTAGGTTAGAGCTGGTAAAGTTACCTAATCTTAGGTATTTGGAAGCATATACGTATGCAGACAACTCGATTAATAACAGTTGTATGTAAAGTCCGTTGTCAGTGCTGATGTTTCTCGAAATGACTATAATATTTTATCTTCTTTAAGGATGTAAATCAGCTGTATTTAGACTCTTATGAAACTGAGTACTTAGTAGTACTGGGTAACTTGCACAGAGGTAATTAATAGGTGTACTTCATGGGGTGTAGTTTTTTTATTGTGCGTGTTACAGAATATAGCAAGAAACAAAGTGTACATCATGGTTTGCTTTATTTGCTATAGGTTTTGTAGTGGATGTGACATAGTTTTTAAAATGATGTGTTTTGACTCGGTGACTGAATAAGAACAGAGTAATTTAAGTTGCTCTTTCTTGCTTTTTGCAATTTTCTTGTTGTTAAGGCCACAGTGACGACATGTTTTCGTGAACATGTAAGTGAACTTTCAGGTTCCATGAAAGGCAGGGAATTTCTTGGAGTAGCTGGCTGACAGCTCTTCAGGAACACGCAGTATATTTTTTGCATTGTTACTGATTCTTAAGTAAATAAAGTAGCGTCATTCTTAAGGTGTACTTTTGGATGCATATTTTGAAAAATATATAACTTTTAAGAAGAATATATCATTTCCATCATCAGGCTTGAAGAAAAATCCATGCAAGAACCAGCATAGTTCAGGCTGGTTTGCTGGTTGGTTTATTCTTGGAACCAGAAGATAGAGGTGCTTATGTTCCTTTGATATATTGGGCTGTCTCTGAACTACCCAGTGGTGCAACCCAGGGGACCATACTTGTCGTAGTCACTACTGTGAGACCTCAGATACGTGTCAGACATGAAGGTCATAATAGTCACTTGTTTTGAGCTCTGTATCTTCTTGAAATTGATACTTGTGACAGTGTATTTTGAGCAGTCCTCATTGGTTCTTAGTCGGTTTGAGTCCTTGAGGAATATCAAAGACATATTTAAGACATCTATTATTATTATTATTATTATTATTTTATTTATTAAGATTCTGGAGTGAGAGTGCAATGATCATAGTATACTTTCAACCTGAAACCTTCATTTTACTAAGCAGAAGTCAGCTTTACAACATGGCCTAATAAGACTATCTTCAAGTGATATATGCAAGAAGTGGTTAGAAGACTTTTTGAACTACAAGTGGAGTACATTTTTGTCAAGGTTACTATGTTTATTTAAATTTTTCAATGCTGATCCATGTTGTACTGTATACAGAAACAGTAAAAGAATGCTGCTAATGTCATAAAAAATAATTTGTTAAAATCAGGTGTATATGTGTGTATGTATATTGTTGAGGTCTAGGTGAATGTGTTGTAATCCTGTTTTTATGAAGGTCATTTTACAGAATGGTAGATAATCTCTCACGGTTTTTAATGGGAATTATAAGTTGAAATTATTTTGGGTAGTTTTGAATGTTTTCCTTAGAATCTTTGTTAATTTCTTTTGCGGATTTTCTGCTTGCAGGCTGCAGTCTGTCTTTCTTACCTAGTGTATGACTGTGTCACTCGTGTTGAGTTTGTTCTTTCTGGAAATGAAGGTTTTGTGTTGACTGTACTGTTGTCACTCTAGATTTGACCTTATGAAATGAGAGGTGCATAGTGGCATACTAGTTTTTTAAGTCAGATATGCACAAGCATCTTTGTGAAATATAGAAGTAGTGTAAGAATCATAATGTCATTAAGGAATGAATACATAAAGGGTAGGCCTAAACTTGTCCTTGCACTGTGACCTTAAATGTGTAATATAATGAAACTTGGACAGGTTACAAACGAACAGTTTTCATTTTTTGTAGCTTACCAGATCAAAATCCTTGCCAGGTATGTTCAGAAAATCTGTATAGAAAGCAAAGTCCCACACATAATAACTTTGTACTGTTTCAGCATCATGTAGCACCAGAATTGCCAAATAGCTTCATTACTTGGTGTAAATAGGAGGTGTCTTAATTGGGATCCGGCCTGCTTGTTTGCTGTGTATCTTCCATTGGTTTTGCTGTTCATTAATAGTGATGATGGTTATGTCATTATACATTAATATTTTGTCTTGATGAAGAAATACGAAGTTCACAGATTCCTGTTTGACAAAACATTATCCGTTACATTATGGCAGGGCATGATATTTGTAGGTAATTTTCCTGTGTGTCTTAAGTTAATGAAACAGCTAATACTGATTGGTTAATGTATAATGGAAGAAAGCTTTGGGACTATTGATGTGATTGTGTTTTGCATATTTTTTGTTTTGAAGTTTTCATTCAAATAAAGACCGGGGAGATGTGCCCACCAGAGTGCATAATTTTCAGTTTATTATAGTTTTCTGCAACTAATAAATTAAAATGTACATATGAAAGAACTATAAAAACAAATATTTGAAAGGAATTTGGGATAAAATTGTAAACTGGTTACAAATCTACATGTTGGGAAGTGTATTATTAGTATTTGGGACATTTAAGGGCACTAGAGTAAAGTTTCTGATTTCTTTCTGGCAAAGTAGCACCAGCAGACTTGGAAGTGGTGGAAGAATGGATTTGCAGAAGTCAGAATTTTGAAGTATGTTTTGCTAATATTCATTGCTGATGAAATGGTTAGATTGACATCCCTGAAAAGAGTTTGGTTCAGAAAGGAGACAAGTGTAAAGGCAGGAAACTTTGCCAGAGATAAGTATACTTTCATGCCCAGGTGCTAGTGGAGAAAAGTTAAAACCTTCAGTGATTGGTCTTTCTGCACAATCTCATGAATTCAAAGAAGAACATGTGGACACTTTGAACATCTCCCTGTTACTTGGTACTCCAATGAAACGGCATGGATGACAGCAACAGTATTTGGAGAATGGCTTACAACTGTGAACCACAAGATGAAGAAAGAAAGTTGTAAGATTCTGTCATTTTTTGGTGTTGCTACATATCATCATGGAGCAAAACTGGTGAAATTTTGGGCATCCAGATTTTATCCACAAAATTGGGAGGTAATACAATATATTAACCCGTTGCCGTGGTTCGTCGTGTATGTTTCGTCAGGGATTTAAATCCTCTGGGGGGGTTCGGCGTGTATGTTTCGTCCAGCTGCACACCTATGTTAGAACGCCCATAATAATTGATGGTTTTGCTGTAGATTGTTAGATTTTTCGCTGGCCTGTTGTCACAAGAACAGAGTATACTAAGCCAACGAGTTTAGCTGAGATAAGTCATCGTTACATATGCCTGTCTTGCAGCAAATTCGTGTTGCTTCTTGTAGCGGTTTCGTCACTCAATGGCGTATTTGCTTTGCTTGTGAAGTAATAAACACCAGAGACGTGATATTTACGATGTTGATAATATCATATTACCCTGAGCTGGCCACAGTAGCACATTCAATTGGAATTCTTAGAAGAGGGTTGTCCAAAATTTTATTCTCGTAAAATCGATTGCTTTCGCACAGTACATAGCACCCATTTCTTAGAAATACGCCACAATTTAAGGCAGAACACTGTGGTCACCCCCTGAGACGATACGGATGTGTGTGGGGGAGGGAAAAGTACTCATTCCTTCATTCCTGGCTCCAGTTGACGCCATTTTATCGTACTGACCTTGGTGGTCGTTTCGAGGGATGACCATAACTATTTTTTTTGAGCCAGCTAATCTCTGCTTTCGTTCTCTATATACACGCCAGTTCTTATAATAAATTCATGAATTCTGTGGTCACCCCTACGACATCTGGGGAGCCGAAAAGGTTGGAATCTGAAACGCAGAAGCACCAAACCCTTCTTATTATAACACAAAGGTTGAATTTACTGCAGCTAATCTGTCAAAATATACGACTCACGGAGGGACATTTCCACTTGTATTCCCCCCACGGGGAAGATGGCAGGGCGCACAGAAGTGTGGTTAGAAAAAAAAAGCAAAAGTAAAGATACGCAGTATCGGTTTGGTGAATGTGACCCAGCGCTGTGTTTAGACTAATGCTTCAAGGCGTCACCTGCTTACATAGCCGAGATACCGGGTGCTCATATTATAAGGCAAGGTTATAAAACCAACTTTTAAGATCATTTTAGTGAAAGTTTCATCCTTCAAGGCGTACCATTCTCTGCTCAAATACTAAATAACATGCTTCCATTGAAGATATAAAGGGGGTTCATATTATAAGGTAAGGTTATAAAACCACCTTTTAAGATCATTTTAGTGAAAGTTTCATGTTCCTATCTCATAGAATTTAAGAACAATGATGAATAAATAATTTTCGAGCAAAATTTAAATGGCCGGCTGAATATATTACCGCAGGAGCCGCGGCCGCGGAATTTAAATGACCACGTCAAAGGGTTAAAGCCTTTTGTCTGAAGAAAATGTTGCAATAACATAACAGCAGACACAGAAGACTGTGGCACAGATTTGGAATTCAACAAATCAGCATCATTGTTATATGCACTGTAACAGTTTAGCAGTGTCTGGGAAAAAATTTTGTGAAAAATGACTGTGAAGTCCTTCTCTCACTCATATTTCCACCACCAAGTGCAAGACAATGAAAGTAAAATGAACTGTTTTCTTCCTTTGGATATTGAGAAGGATAGGCTCTCTTTTGGCAAGATATAAAATGCTGATGCTGCAGTTAGTTACTGTGCATGGAACCTCCTGCCACAGGTGAAGACAGCCTTGAAGAAACAAATCAAGAAATCAAAGGATTTGATTTTTGCATTGTATGGTGATGATAAAGTTCAAGATGGATATATTGTCCCATCTCCAAGTTACTCCAGTGTGTGCATACTTTTAATCCCCCTCCCAACCACATCTCTTCCATGATTTTTATTTGTGTGAACAGTAATGTTGCAAAAACTGGTAGTGAGGCAGAACAAAAATACCGAGTGTTCTCAACAAAGGACATTAGTAGTGGTTAAGTCTGAATTCAGCCGTATGAAGGGGCTGCATGATGGACAAAATACTTACATGGCCTCCACAGCTATATCAGCAGTAACATGGCTACTGGTAAGGTCCTTACCAGTCCCTTACCATGCTGGGAAGTTTTGGGGACACTGAAATGCAGCTCCATTGGTCCTCCCGGATAGTAGGGGTGTGGCCATGATTCTGTGGTTTGTTCTGTGAAACTCCATAGTATCTAAACTATGTAGAATTGAATAGTGGGATGCATGCTGCATTGGAAAGGCTAAGGAAGAAAGCAGTCATAGACGACTTGAGCTAATATCAATGTCATTTGCCGGGAAGGACTGAGGGATACATTGAAAAGCCTGCGAAGATAGCCAAGTGGCCTGGCCAGGAATTGGACCCCTCCCGAATATGAATATATATCATTACCACTAGACCAGCCTATTCAGGGTATTGTATGAGGTGAACAAGCCAAGTGCATAAGAATCTTACTGGTATGAGACCTAAGTAATTGGACTTACACTGTTCTGTCATCACAAGTGGATAAAGCATTTGAAAATTTGTTCATGGAGTGTCCTGTCACTGAATGGGCCCATAGCATCAGGAGGTGCTGGATCATCTGAAGGTCAGTAGATCAGGTGTAACGGCTGTGCAGGAGGGGCAGTGGAGTTGTAGGTAGATGAACATGTACAGTCTCTTCTAGTCATTAAAAGTTAGTAGCAGCATGAAACAGGCATTATAACAAATGCATGTGACATCTAGGCATGTAGTTATTGCATTTGATGCAGTATCACCAGGACTGTTTGGGCTCCTAAGAAAAGGTCTTTGATTGTGGTATTGCAATTGCACACGCATCACTGAGGGAGACAACAATGAAGAACAGGATGTCTTCTGTGACATTCTTGACAAAGCCTGTGTTGACTGCAGAAAGAACTGTCAGATTAATATTGGTGATTTCAGTGCTCAAGCTAGAAGGGAAGGAGGTTTAAACCATACAGCTGTCAGATGTTTTCAGATTACAGTGGATAAAGCATAATTATAAATAATTAAGCTACTCCTTTAAGCATGGTAATTGGTAACATGATGTTGAGCGCAGAGATTTTATTAGAGCCACTTTTTAATCACACTTATGATTACGTAGACCACGTATTAGTGGACTCCTGGAATGCATCTCATCACGCTGCTACAAGAATGAGAATTTGAAATATTAGAAAGTTCAGGCAGCTGATGCAAGAGAGATACTGAAATTGCTTCACATAAGTGTTGGAATATGCAACAGTATGATAGCATGTGGAAGTACTTGGTGGTGGTAGCATTGATGCATACTGGGGAAGGCTGAGAGAAGTGACAGAATCTTGGCTAGTAAGGGCTAAAACAATTGGGCAGCTGATTTGGATGATGTGCGAAGAAACCACAGCCAATCAAAATGGAGCAAGCGCAATTCAACGGCAGAAGTGGTATACTCGAAGGAACGTCAGAAGGACATAAAGAAGCAGGAAGGAAAGAAGGAAAAGAAAATTTGTGGATGTAAGAAACAAGTTTCATGTTTGCAGAGAACTTAAAAGCAAGGATGATGGTAGAAGATTTTGTAATTAAATGGAGTATGTAAGGATTTTAAAACATGCGCTGACATTGTGTAAGGATGAATGTATGGGGTGAATGTACGCGTAATGTTCTTAATAGATGTCCGAGGCATTTCTGTAAATTAGTAAACGACAGCTGTACTAATAATATAAAAAAGCAATCCATTTCAGTTGATGAGGTGGAATGGGAGGAAACTATATCTCAGCCTTGGAAGAGCCAGAGCTGGAACTTTGTTGATTAAAGGAAAATAGTGAATCCCTGGCTGATAATAATACACTGGTTCAAGTTAGTTAATGAATGCACACACAATACTATTTCTTGGGCTTGGATTGATATGCTGTTCCTCCAGAGGTGGATCAGAAAATTGTTTATTCCATTCATGACATGATGGGATGGGTTGTACAGGCAGCAGAAGGATGAGTCTAATGAATGTGTTTGACAATGTTAATATACTGCTTGATGAACTCGTGCCACATACTAAAAATGAGATGAAATTATTGTCCAGATTTAGAAGGGAAAGTTCCACTACTGCAGATGCTGGAAAAGACCAGACCATTTGAACAAATACATTCATAAAAATCTAAATTCACTTTGACAGTACCTGGAGAGGGGAACTGTTGAAGTATTGAAACTTACACTGGAGAGCTCTCAGTACAGTATACAGATACAGTGAGATATGTCATTCCTGCTAGTGATGTTTAATGGACTGGGGCAAGGAGGTGTGCATGGGTCTCCAATTCACGGTAACAGAGGTGCTGAAATCCGGACTAATGACACATTCTTATATAAATTGGAACACATTCTTCCCTAAGCCAGTGATGCTGCTATTATTTGTAGGTCATGGCAGTGAACAAAGCCTTTGTTGCAGTAGGAAAACTCTGTGAATCTGGTAATTAATGAAGTTAAAGAAAATGCAATGGAACCATACTTAATATTCTTCGTTAGAATGTTTTCCCTCATTTAACATTTAATTTCAGTGGTCCTCAGATGCTCTATGCCCAAGTTAAACCTTAAAGACTGGTTTCACAGCCCTTGGCTGCTATAAATTTGAAGCATTGTACAGGTTTAACTATGCTGGCTGTGTTATAAGCTGCACAAATTATGAGTGTAGAATTTAAATTGAGCATAATGGCATCCAGTAAGTGGTTTCATGGCCAACCGAATCAAATTAGATCTTACATGTTCCTCTTAACTGTTTATAAATCAGTAGTATTAGTCTATGTTTCAGAAGCATGGAACCTTATTGAATCAGATGAATGAGACTTCGGTACACGTGAGGGAAGGATTTATGGGGATGTGCATGATGCCAGCCCACTGTGAGCCTTGGCCTTTGGCAAACTTCCGTGTCGGCTTTCATTTCTCATGACTGCAGATTTTCACAACAGTTTTCATTCCTTGATCCTTACTGTGTGTCCATCGTGGCTTCTGCCTTTCTTCTGGTAGTGACCGTTGCTGTGCAGCTGTCTTCCAGTCTTCTGACATTTTAATAACTTTAGGTATTCCATTTTCCTTGCACAGATAGTAAATTTTGAAACTGTGTATGCTCTACTGCTGTGGGAAATGTCACTGATTCACATTGTCTCTCATTTCACCATACAGTTTCATGACTGAATAAATGGTAATAGTCCACTAAAGGGTGCATTCTCTTTATGACCCATATTGATTGAGTATTAAAACCCATAAGCATTGACACTTTTCACATCCACTTCAGATCTGTTGATTTGATACTAGCTAGCATGCATAGTCTGCCCAATGTGGGGGGGTCAGAGAGAAAATAAAGTGCTTTGAGAAGCTGGCAAATAGAATGCATTGCAGTTTTATCATAATAGTGTAGGGGCTGGAAAGCGTTCAAAATCAGTATTGTTACAATTTGTGACTTTCTACAAACAGAAGAAAAATGTTGTGTGGCTTCAGAGAGACTGCGAAGATCTCAGTACTGTGAAGATTTGAAATAAAATTGATGCCTGTCATTAGAGAGTTTTTAAAATGTTTTTATGGTCAAAATAGAAGGTAAAGTTATTCCTGTAACAGGGCATGTAAGCCCATAGGGTTGTGAGATGTTGAGGCTTTCACATTTCCTAGACAGCTTACAGTTGGTGAGGTTGTCAGCCTTATGTACTGGCTGCCCTTTACCCCCAGGAAGATTCCTGGTACTCATTTCTGGTAGAAGCTGAGTAAGCCCCATGGACATAGTACAGCTGGAAGGATTAGGCCAATTAAAAAACCCAGTGACCTCATCGGGAATCGAACCAGTGACCATCTGGCTTGTAGCATACTACCTCAACCAACTGTGCTATTGCGTGCCCCGTTTTTGTGAGCATAGATTAATGAAAAACATTAATTTACTAATGAATGTCGTTTCTGTGTAAATGTAGTGAACCAGTATTGCTGATTCCATTTTCATATTCTTCGTGACACATTGACTGTCACTTCAATAAATATAAATACCTATTGCTGCACATACTTTATGAGTGTTCTAAAATTTAATAAGGGTGTATGCATATTGGCATAAATGTTGTAGTGTAACATCAGTGACCTTCTTTCTTGGGCGATTTTACTGTGTTGCTCTGGAAACTACTTTCGTCAGTGCACCAGATGTGTTTCATGCACACTGTGTCAGTTTTTTTGCAGTTTAAACTAGGTCCTGGTATTTGCCTTATGAGCAACAATTGTAATGTTCAGTCATTACTTGTTAGAGATTTGAAATATTGATCAAAAAATGTTATGCCTACTGGTGTAGAATGTGATGTGGTAACTCACCTGTGTGCAGGACTGTAGCTCACAAAATTTCATCAAAGCCTGAGGGGGTGAAGTTGAATTTTATACATTTCTCTGTTTATTTTTCATGGAGTGACCTGAAGGCACAACTGTGTAGTAGATGTACACAGTTTGTGTGGTTCCGTAAACTAAACATCATGTGAGTTATGTTCAGGTTACACATATGACAGCTGGTGTTATGCAGGTATTAATGGTGGACATTCCTCATCACCTTGAGTGTACTTAAAGTACATGGTGTTACAGAAACTGGATCATGTTCTATGATTGAGTGTAAGAAAGAGAATTGTACTGTTACACCCATTCAATGAAACTGACCTGAGTCTCTCATAGTGATTAGGACTGTGTCCATCTGACACACCCAACTAAGTATGATACTTCCCCCACATCTGATGACTACTGGATCCATGTTTTGAAACATTGTGTGTTTTAAATATGAGCCAGGCAATGGACCATGTCCAATGCTTATTTGTATCATGGATAGATAATTGTTACAGACTTCTAGAGGATCATGACAGTCAGTATAGTAGTAGCTGCAGACTCATTACTGAGGTCTGATAATGCATGCAACTTTACCTCCATACCCCTGTGTGCATTAATGAAGATTTGTAATACCTAGATGTGGAAAAGTTTCTGCTTAAAATTGTGTGAGGTCAGAGGTCTGTTCAAAACCTTGCCATGGTTATCTCAAATTCTTCTGCTAGAACTGATGTCAGTCATTTTGTTTTTGGTTATGAAGTTGAGTAATATAAGGGGCTATGTGGTAGTGTAGTTGGTTGAGGCACTATGCTACAAGCTGGAAGGTCGCGGGTTCGACTCCCAATGAGGCAGATTTTTTCAATTGACGTCCTTCCAGCCGCACCATGTCTCTGGGGTCGACTCAGCCTCTACCAGCAATGAGTACCCGGAATCTTCCTGGGGGGGGGCTAAAGGGTGGCAGGTGCATGAGGCTGACAGCCTAATCAAAATCAGTGAGCCAATTGTCTAGAGAAAATGTGGGGGCCTCAGCGTCTCTCAAACGTATGGGCCTTCATGGTCTCTTGCAGGAATAGCTTTACTTTTTTTTTAATCTTTTAGTTGAATAATATATCAAAGGCAATTTGATAGTAAGTTCTGGTAATTATTCACAGATTAGACATACTTTCTGTATAATCACTCTGCTTTTCACTGTATTTGGTCCAGTAGTCTGTGTTTCCTGATTCTATTAGTAAAATGTTCTTTGCTTTTTCCACTTTCTGATCACCATAGAATTTCTGCCCTGATACTGCTTGCTTCAGTCCCTCAAGCTAAAATAGGATCGTGCTATTGAAATTCAACTTCTTTTGAGGCTACTTAAGGGGGCATTATGAAGTCAGGATGCTGGAGGATTTCAAATTCCATGTTGTTGTTGATTTCAGGCTCTAAGGAGCTGCATGGACATTAGTCTCTTTGATGTAATAGAAGAAATAACTTTTGAAAGCATCAGCAGCATTTTGATCAAACTGTCAACTTAATCCGTTAAACAGCATATCAGACACTGCTGATTGTTGTTTCTCTGTCTTCAAAATGAACCTCCACAAGACCAGTGGCTTCTCATAAAAATGTGAAGGCCACTCTGTTGAATCTATTGCATTGTGTCATGCTCTCATGCTCATCTTAGTGGCTGAGGTCACATTCCTAGCTCTGTAATTTGGAAAAGCATCCCCACACACATGGATTCTGCTACTTCAAGCTGTTATTCTTGTGAACTTCTCAGTTCTTTTGGGACCTAAGTTCATCAAGACTGATGCTCATTTAAGGTGCATTGTTATCACATTTGATTCTTTGATTGTCACTGATACTTTGGATCAGTCTGATCCTTAACTGTGTAACATGTTATGCAGTCTGACCTCTGTAGATATATTCACAAAAAAAAAAACCATGGCTTTTGTCTGCAAGTGAACTATATATATGTCAGGTGTTGGGTATGTAAAGCGACAGATCACTTCACGCCATCTTGGATATAGCGAATTTATTCCACTCGCTCTTACAGTTACACAATTTACAGTTCCACAACTACTGCCATCGGCAGTATCACAATTACTTCTCCTGCTTCCATTCACTCCGGCAAATGCTAGACTGCAACTGACTGGTTACTCCTTCTCACTGACGAATAGTCCTGTTATGTAGCTTCTGCACTGAACACAGAAAACAGTTATGTGATAGCTTTCACTGTTGCTTGACGTTATATTTACCGATTGCCTAGCAACAGTCGCTGCACGGGCTCCCGTGTTGCATGACACTGTGTTTACAAAAGCGTTGCTGGGCAACGCTGTGTAGCAACCAGCGCGCTTTGGCTTGGCATGGACAAACACCGCTTTCCTTACTGTTGCGTAACTTGGCAACAGACTGTTTATCCAGGGTCTGTCTTTGTGGTAACTTGTTCCACCTCCCGTTGCCCAGCAATGGTTAGACATGTCGCACTATATATAGTGAGGGTCCTGGCCAATGTTCAAACTGAGTACTTTCTGAATGCCAATCAAAAATTTTACCACTTGTGCCATTTTGCTTAGTAATCTATAGTTGGTATGGTAATTACATTCTTGCAAGCTTCTCAGGAAACATTTGCTGTTGGAGATAGTGCAGCACAAACATACAGAGTCAGTGATAAGTGGACAGTTTGTTCAGTAATGTATATTGGGAAGGGATATCAAAGACATGGGTTGAATGGGAGTCTTTCATAAAAAAGAAAGCTGTCATTTTGAAACTGAGGGCATGACTCTCTGGGGGATCACATGAAGATCAGGAGTGGCTTGAACATAGGATCTGTTTTCTTTCCGTTTTTAAGATGTTTTTAACAAACATAGACATTTGAAATGAACATTTGAACATTTAATACAGTTTTGACTCTATGTCAGTGTCATCAGTGTGTTGCATGTTTCAAGACATGCAATTTTGTTTCTGTAAAATACAGCTTGATAGCAGGGAAGTGCAGTTGCACCCCTGTGAAATGTTCCTCATTTTAAGTTTTCTCCTTGTGTAACATTGAATTTCAGTGTACCAAAGACAGTAATCTGTTGACACTTTCTCCATTCAAGATTTTCCACAGTCAGTGTGCAGATTCACTGCTTCATATTGTTAACATTCTTTGAGGGTGGAGTAACCTGTGTGTAAACAAGTGTTGCTTGCTCAGGGTTGGGGTGCAAGGGACTGCTATATAAGTAGGTGTAACTTTAGCACTGAATTGAGGTATCAGTTTTCTAAGCCCATTCATCTTACTCATTACAGTATGGTACCAGGGATAATGAACATACCAGTAAATAGACATTTTTGGGATATGATCACATCCATATGAATAAAGGACCACTGAATTAACCTTTAACTTGCAGTTTTAATTTTGCCGAAAATGTTTCTAAACTTAGAAGTGTCTGTGAGAAGTGAAAAGATTTATTATTCAACAACTCTCTTAGTATGTCAGCGTATATAACATTGAGTGGTAGGTAGATTAATGTATGAAGAATTGGAAAAGATGTGGAAGCAAGCAGTTGTGATTTCTTTTTTAAGTCACTGCTCCAATAGTATCATGAAGGAACTGAGGTAAACCATTGATGGTTGGATATCTGCAGTTAGCTGTAGAAACACATCCAGTGAGCATGTGTCCATTTAGTAAGTTGCTGTAAATTAAGTAATTTTGTCTTCTCCTTTGCTTTAAAGGGTAAATTATTATTTCTCATTACAGGATTGTTTTACATGTAAAAAATTGCATGTTTTAAGTTATGTGGCCACATGCTTCAAACTTCCAAATGGGTCATAGGGGATTTTTATTTGAGAATCACGGGCCACGAATACAGTGGCAGTGATAGTGAAGCTTGGGTGTCATAAATGCAGTGTATTCCTTTACCATATGAGTAACTGTCAGTTTTGTGCCCATCACAGTGGCATGAATTGTGTAGTATATGCAGCATGTGTGTCTTATATATGGTGAATGATGTGCCTAGTATGTGCTAGATGTGTAGAAGGGTGTGTACTGAAATGTTCTGTTTGTGCTAGTCTCTGCAGCAGCCACAGCAGATTGTACAGCCAGTTAATGGTGGTAGCATCCAGTTATCGGAGACTGGGATACTGGCAGCTGACCCATCATCAGACCAGCAGCAAATGAACAATGAGCTTATGGGGGAAGATAATTCAGAAGTAACAGAGCCAGACTTTCCCCACGCTAAGCTGGCTTTGCTGGATGAAAAAATCTCGAGTCCGCGCTGGGTGGTTCCAGTTTTGCCTGAGCAAGAATTGGAAGTGCTGCTTCAGGCATCCATTGACCTCTGCCGGAAGGGTGAGATGCAAGTTTGTTGTATTTTGAGATTGAGTGGTGTGGCTATCTGATGGTGCAAAAGTTGCAGTAGATGGAAATACCTTTGACACAAGAGCTACTTGTAGGTTTGTTACTATGAGTAATTGTTTAGATTCTGGGCACCTGGTTTGTGATGCTGTGTATGTCTTTTGACACCTTGTTATCATGTTTAATGGATACAGACGTTTTGGAGAAAAGTGCTGCTTCCATCTTCAAGGTTGCCGTATGTAGTAGACTCATGAATGAGAGTTGTGTAGGCAGGCATGTTGTAAGGAAAGTGGTGAGACTCAAGGGGGGTAAGGTGGCAGAGCTCGATCCAGCCCAGTGGGTGCGGTGGGTAGGAAAGCAACACTTTAAACCCTCAGTTTTTTCAGTGGTGAGAAATTTTAAGAAAACGCCTTTTCAGGTTCCCTCTATTTGTTTATCACAGGAGGGTAATTTACAGCTTGAGAATTGAGTAGTCTGAAGTTTCATATTTCTCCTGTGAGGACAACAGCTGGGGGCCCCTGAGAAAAGCTGTCATCTCACACTTCCGCTTTTCAACTTGAAAACAATGCCATGTCTTGGAAGGGGGGGGCACTTTCTCACTTTTCTGTTTCCCACTGCTAACAAAAACACAGACTTTATACATACCCATTGCCCACTCACTTGGGTCTCATTGACCCTATAACTAGTCCATATAATAGAGCCAGTTCCTTATTATTATTTTTTTTATTGCTAGTGGGGTGGGACTAAGTCCCTTGTACTGCGGCCACTTCTGCCCTATTGTACCAGCCCCAGATGATAGGTGATGGTGATTGTGGAGCAATTGGTGGAATGAAAATTGGCAGGGGAAACCAAAGTACTTGGAGAAAACTTGCCACTTTGTCCACCATAAATCCCGTTTGACCAGACCCGGGATCGAACCCGGGCTACCACAGTGGGAAGCCAGCGACTAACCGCTTGAGCTGTGGTGCAGCCCCGAGCCATTTCCTTACTCTACACTTACCAACTTTAAGGTTTGTGACAGCATGTTCCCCAGAATATTGGTATTGTGCCAACAAGCTTACACCATGTTACAGTCAAGAAGATCCCAATCTGATGAGTCACTGTCATGAGAACCTCAAAGCTTCCATCTTTGGGCACAGAAGTGCAAACACGTTTTCAACATGAACTGGGGTTTCATGTGCAGCTGTCATCTTTGGCTTTCAGAAGTGAAGAAAGAATTGTCATAGTGCCTTGTCTTTTGGCTGTACCACAGTTCTTCATCTCACTGTAAAATCAAATGATTTTCAGAGTTTCTGCTTTGAAAACTGCTTCTGTATCTGAGAATTGTTCACATAATTACATTCTATATTTACCTGCTCTAAACGTTCATATGATTTTCAGTGTTTTTATAATAAAGACTGTTTTGCCTTTTTCACACCAAATTTTGAATATTTGTGGCTGTTATCAGTGTAACCTTGGATATAATGCCTCTCTCCTCTAGTAGCAGGTTTTGAGGCAGAATCTAAGTTGTGTGTAGGTTTACATTTATATGCATGCATTGCATAGAAGATTCAAGCTTATATTTTGCACCTGTCTTCGTCCCCCCCCCCTTCTTTTAAATAAGACACCTCAAGAGTTTCTTTCTTCCACTAGCAATGTTCCTGTAGATAATTTGAAGATCATTGACTTTAGCATATCAGCACCAGAAATAAATATCTTGATACTAAGCCATGGAAAGGATTCATGGATGAAATGGGGAGGATGCATTTTGGATATTTCATATGACTTGCATGGTTGGTCATAAGATTTGATGTTGTGAAGTTTCATGGTTTATTCAGATCATTTATTTCTTTCATATTTCCATTGGAATCCTGTTTTGAGCTACTTCCGTCTTGTTTAGGAATTCTGTTACTGATAGTCCATATCCATTATTTGAGGCAGTGTGGCATAAGGAATGTGTAACGAAAGATGTGTACTGGTAGAGGTTTAGTAAATTATTATTGTCTTGAATGTACTCGAATATAATTGTTGGTGGTTTATATGTCAGAATCCATGCAGTGTATGCCTACAAACCATTCAGGAGACTGGAGTACTTGAATCAGAACTTTGAATAGTGTGTATGTAGCAGTATGAATGGTGGAAAGGTTGGACAGCATTGCTGTTGCAAGACAATAGTCCTACTAAAAACAAGTCATTCATTAACATTTGAAATGAACACACAGAAACCCACATTATTTTGAGACATCGAACACAGTGTTTCTGAGCTGTTACCTCTTAATTGCATGATTCTAGGTTCATTGTAGTGGCCAGTGTTTCAATTTTTTTCCATCACAGTTATAATAGTAAGGTAAAAGTAAAATGAAAGTTGCCCCAGTGCTTAATTAACACCATACCATTAAGGCATATAGGGGAGTGGAGGTACAGATCCATATATTCTTAACCTCCCAAGATTGAGGCAACTGGTGAGTTTCATGCCCCAGCTATTATACATCCAGGGAAGGAGCCACATTTATGCATAAGGTAGGAGGCTAAGTGGGCCCCAGAGCTGATTTTGACATGGTGGTAAAGAGAAAACTCTCAGGCCATTCTGGAAATTGAATCTTGATATACCGGCCCAAAGCCAGTCACTGCACTGATGAGCAGTTTTTATTTTGATTCCAAGACATAATTCTAGACTCCAGATTTTATTTACAAGTACAGGTGGGGTTAATTGATGGGACACAAAATATATGCCCATCTGCAGTCATATACATTGCATAAATATAGGAGAGATTCCTTAAAAATGAAGGCATTACTTTTGTAGCAGTCCTGTAGTGTTCCATTGTATACAGTTATACTTCAGAATGAATATAACTGCACGATACTTGATTGACGAGACCAGTGCTCATACAGTTTCTTCGCATTCTGTTTGACACAGGTTTTATTGTAGTACATCAGTAATTTTGCATTTCTGGTGTTAAGGGGCGTTTGTAATGAAAGGAGTATGTTGCATGCTAACATCTGCTTATCTGTGAGTTACATTAATGGATAGTGCCTTCTTATGCTTGTAGGTTTGGATGTGCACAGTGAGGCTTGTCAGCGATTTTTCCGTGAAGGTCTTACCGTCTCTTTCACCAAAATTCTCACGGATGATGCAGTAAACAGCTGGAAATTCAACATACATCATTGCATCTATCAGAACTGTGAACGTTTGGTGGAGCTGTGTGTAGTGAAGCTGTCACAGGATTGGTTCCCACTGCTAGATTTACTGGCCATGGTTTTCAACCCAAATAACAAGTAAGTGGTACCATCATACTGTGGCGTGTTATATGTCGTCCATCGCTGAGCAATGAAACAATGGAAATTGTTGAGACCATTGCGTAGGAATCTCCATGGCAATGAGTGTTCCATGCATTACAGTGCTCGGTAAACACCCCTCCCCTCTAGTCTGTGATGTCACGCAACAGGGGAGTCCGTGCAGTGACTTTTATTAGGCAATCAGTAAACACATTTTCTGTGTGGGCAGGGCGGAAGCTATATAATGAGAGTACTCATCAGTGTTGATTCAGTATTGAGGCAGTCGGTTGAAGTCTAGCAGTTGAGAGTGGCGGAAGCAAGCGAAGTGGAACCAGGACTACACAAGGTTGCCTGTGAGGATGTCAAGTGTGATATAGAAGACTTCATGTGTGCGATGGTGTGTGCAACAGTGGATTATGAGGTGTATGTAAATCAGTGATGGCACTGTAATTTGAGTGTAATTGAGAGAGTGCATGTAACCAAGCTGTTAATAATTCCAATCATCCAAACTAGAGCCCATCACTTCATCACGTATACCACCTACACGTGACATATTGGTGTCAGAAGTTGGCGGCTCGGATAGTATTGGATTCTTCAGCAGTGGTTATGACCTGAAACACACACCACAATTTAGAACTAATTATTGAATTTACGAGGGCATCGAGCATTAACCTGCAAAAGAAAATGAAGAAGGAAGATATGCAACAAATAATTGAAATGCTTACAAAATTGGATGCCAACCAAGAAAAGGCAAAGGCCAATAGGAAAGCGGACCGTGAAGCTCTACACGAAATGACGGCAAAGATAGACAGACTGGATGCCACTAGAAAGACTGACAGAGAAGAAATGATGGCCAACATGAAATCCGGCCAGGAACAGCTACAAGAGAATCTAAAGAGGATAATTGAAGAAATGATGTGGATTACCTGAAAAGAGACGATGACCTGCTGAGAAACGACGGGGGCGCACCTAGAAGAATTAGAGCCGACCTCACGGGACAAGAAACCTGAGGCGGGAGCACAAAAAGAAGAGGTTCCCGTAGAATACGCCACAATGATACCAGTCAGAGGACCGACAAAGGAACGGTGTAGGGACAGAAAACTGGCTGCAGAGCGCTGCCACCAGATGGAGGAATGGACCCAGAATCAGGATGGGTGCCAAAAAGGACTGGCCGTTGCCTGCAGAGGGATGAACCACCGTGTGAGAGTGGCATGGATAAAATAGACAGGAATGGACAATATGTTTATTCCTTATGTGAATGCAGTATTGCCCATTTGGAATACTAATATCTAATATCTAATTTCTAATATCTATGGCTCTTCAGATTAAACTCATCCAGTTAGTGGGGCTAGGTAATTTTCTGGTATCTAGGTAAAAATAAAAAAGTTGTCGCAACTCTTTGAGTTGTGAGATAACTACTTCTCTGTCCTGACTGAATGATAAATTGTGCTGTTTTGGCCCAGTTTTTCCTCACAATAAAGCTTTCTAATGAACTGAATAGAAAATGCTTTGCAACATTTCCTCTCTTGTTGTATGGATATCTATTGCGACAGGGATGTGTTTACCAAGGTGTTGTCTATCAATGGCTGTGTCTTGTGGTTCAACTGTTCTGGCTTTCAGGCATTGTGTCATAATATTAAAAATTTTTTGGCAATATGTACAGTAACCATGACTTTTAAAGTCATGTGTCAGCACTGTGGTAGAGCATTTGTGTGTGATTTAGATCCGTGTTCCAATTTTTTCTTTGATTACATGAAGGGACAGTAATCTGAAGAAAGCAGTCTTCTGGGATTTGGCACCGTCACCGTGTACACGGTGCCAAATCCCAGAAGACTGCTTTCTTCATAGTCACCGCCGTGAAAGCCTCAAATCGGACAGTAATCTGTTGACAGGGTAGTTGAAGGAACACATTAAGAATTTTTGTAGTTACATAACATGCATAGCTAACTGACTGCATGGAGCTGAGTCATTCTTGAAAAGTCAACAGTTTGTCGGATACCCAGAACATGAATGTTCCGTACCATGTTCATAGTAGTGTGCCACTGACTGTGCTGAGCCACATGAATCTGGTCTGTATCTGCCATCCTATTTCTCTAAGAACTTTGTTTAGTATTATCCCCTCCTCTGTGTATGTGTCTTCCTAGTGGCCTCTTTCCTTCAAGTTTTCATACCAAATCCATGCATGCACTTCCCCTTCTCGGTGTGCTACATGCCCTATTTATTTCATTCTCCTTGACTTGGTTATTCTAATGGTATGTGATGAGAAGGAAAACTTACGTAGCTCCTCAGTATTAAGTTTTCTGCGGCCACTTAGCATTTCATCCGCCTTAGGTCCAGATATTCTGAACACTATTTATCAAATACCCTCTGTCAGTGCTTTTCCCTCGGACCAAGTTTATGCCTAAACAAATACACAGGCAAAATTATGTTTTTATATATTTCAGTCTTTATGGTATTAGACAGCAGCCAATACAAAAGGTTCTGAGCTAAGTAGTAGAAAACATTCCCTGAATTCAGTCTTTTCTTAATTACTCATGAATCAGATTTTGATTTGTTAGTGTCATACCCAGATATTTGAACTGTTTTCACATTTTCAGAAGATCTGTAAGCGCTCTGTATATTATGTTTTTGCCCTGCATTCTGGTGATGAGATATAAACATTATGTGTATGCAGTCTTCTCTGTCTACTTCTGGTCCACGTGTCTTACTAGCATCAGTTAGAGTTTCTTTGTGCCATTTATGTATATTGCCTCCCAGTGGATTTACACCATCAGCATAGACAAGAAGCTGTAGTGTCACTCAGTTTCAGTCCCACCTGGTTTTCAGGGACTTTCCTAATGGCCTGATCGAAAGTGAATCTTCAAAGCAGTGGCAATGAAACACTTGCTTTTGACCATTTTGAATAGGAAACATATCAGACAAATATTTGCCTGTACAGACACTACCGTAGGCTTCATTTAAATACATTTTAATTAGCTCAACGAGTTTCTTGTGTCTACTAAACTCAGTAAGAATATTGTACAGTACTTCCCTCTAATTGAATCATAGGCCTTCTTAAAGTCTATAAATAGCTGATGTACTATCTGATTGTACTCCCATTATTTTTTCTGTTTTCTGCAAAATGCAGAAAGAAAGAAAAAATAGAATGTGATCATTAGTTGATCTGTTATGTCAAAATCGACGCTGATGATCCCCAATAATCTCATCTAGATATGGATATAACGTTGGGAGAAGGATGTTGGAAAACATTTTGTATGACATTGGTAACAGTGGTATGCTTTGATAATTACTAGTCAGTGTTAACACCCATCTTGTAAATAGGTACAATAATAGAATCTTTACACTACTGGGGGAATTATTCCTTATTCCAAATAGAATTAATGAATGTTTCACCCTCTGCTTGAATCAGTTCTACCAAAATTTGATGGCAGTTTATGTTTCCAACTTTGCATTAGCAGTCTCATCCTCGTAAGGACTAGGCTGAGGTACTAATGTATCTGCTGCACATATTTCCATCTGCTTAGCATCATTGACCCCTATATACATTCATAGGGGAGAAAAGTAATTCTTCCACTTGTTGAGAGTCTAGGAATTTGCAGGCGTATCACCCTTCTGATCCTTTACCGAGTTAGTTCCAGGTTGGTAACTCTCCTTGAATTCATTTATACTTCTATGCAAGTCTCTAGTGTTTATGGCCTTAAAATTTGCTCATATATTCCCTCATACTTTTGAAAATGACAAGTAGGCCTGTTTATGTTACTTGACTTTGTTGTACTAGTCACTGTTAAATTGTGGTGTTTGTGACTTTAATAAACATTCCTCATCTTTAGGCTGGCTTCTGAAAGAAAACTAGTTTTGTAGAGCAGTCTTGTGTTTGTGTTGTGGGATGTTTCTTTGTGAATTATATTCTTTGTGTCGCCTGATGTATGGCTTTCATCTGCATACCAAACAAGAGCTGCTTTAGGTATGATGTGAGTAATTTTTGTGAACAATGTGCAGAACTGTATCTGCCTGTGAATTGAAACAGCATCTTTGATGTGACAGTGTTTCATTGTAACCTGCACAATGTCACAAATTTCTTAGTCAAAACTACAGTGGTTGTCATGTACAGTTGACTTTCCTCCCCATTTGACCTTCCTGCTCAACAGTATTATTTGGTAGTAAGCAGATAGAGTCACTGTAAATGTTAAATGTTCAGTGTTCCCTGGAGTTCTTGCCTCCTGTCATGAGAAATTTAAGCACCAGAGTTGACAACTTGCAAGACAGAGAGGAAGCCATGAATGCAGTTGAGACACTGAGCTGGTAGTGCGCAGTAACACTCATGTAATGTGATATTGCACAAAATTGTTGCTTTCATAACTTCTTGAGTGGCCCTCACCAAACATGTGATCTGCATGTGTACACCCTTCCATCTAAAGTAGAAGCGGTTTGGAAGTTTACAGTCTCCCTTTTCGGATAACCAGCATCTGTTTCCAGAATGCTTTATGCCACTTGAAGCATTCAAAATCACAGATAAAATTTTTAGAGTATGATTTACAAGATGATGACTACACAAAACAATGTTTTGATGGCTTTAATAATTAGAGATCCAGGTCATACGAAAAATAGTGTAAATTTCTGTTATGTTTTAGAAGTTGGAATTAGTTGTTGAAATATAGTACATAACTATTTTTTATTTGCAGATTTCATACGTTTAATGGTACTCGCCCGTCAGAGACTGTTTCACCTGGATCCAACATCCCAGATGAAGATTTGTATGCTCAACTACCACCAGACACCAGGACACCACGTGGTTGGCTTGTTGACCTTATCAATAGGTAAATTTGTAAAATATGTGAAAATGAGTGAGTGTGACTTCCATTGCTTGGATTTTGCTTTTGTTGCTCTTTTTAAGGGACCATGTTTTCGTGATATAAGTTAGCATTGCTTGAAATATACTTACAGATTGTTGTTCTGAAGCCATTTGATGGCTTGGTTTCTGCACAGTATTTGTGGTATTGTGGTAACTGTGTTGTTTTTATTATTGTAGGTTTGGAAACTTGGGTGGCTTCCAGATCCTGCTAGAAAGGTTTCAGAGTGGGAAGAACCTCACAGTCTCTGTGATTTATGCGCTTATTCGCCCATTTGGACTCTGCTATGAGTTTCTGACCGTTCACACCATTGTGAAATATCTCATGCCCATAGTTGTAAGTTGATTTTCTTTACTTTGAATGGTTTTGTAGTGGAAAGACATTTTGATATCTTGTACACAAGAGCCAGATCTTCTTACTAAATGTTGTTATGTAATTAAAACATGATTTGCTTAATCCATGGAGCACAGTTTTGTTATTGAACTGGTGAGAACTGTCAGAATGACATAACTGACAACCAGTATGTGAGCACATGTATGTGGACTAACCTGAAAGGCATGTTTTATATAAAACAACTTTCCAGCATAATAGGCTTAAGAAAGAAAGGAAAATGACAACAACAAAAATTTGTTAACTATAATTATGTAAGTGGACCAGGGACACCACTGTAATGTTTGTTTCTGATTGTGTTTTGCCTTGAAAGAAATCATACTCTTTCTTTTAAATTTCACTACTTCATTGTACAGCCTAAAAGCACTGAGTAATGGAAGCACTGGTTTAATATGTGTGTAAAATTTTCTTGTATTATGTTAAGGTTGCCATGGACTGTAAGAACCATATGTTCAAGCCATGTGGCACTTGTTCATGTCTTTGTTCAAACTAAGTGCCACGCAGAAAAACAGTGAATGAGATTAAAATTTTAAAGAATGTCTGTTTGATGCAGGGTTTTGTGAACATGACAGTGCATCTTTGGGTTTCATGGAATGTGGTGATTTTCATGATTGACTGAGTAACTGTTTGGCTTCTCAAGAAGGAATGTGCCCCATGGAACTGATCATTGCTTTCATGATAAAAAATTTGATGTGCTAACCATCATTCGCTCAGAATCAATTTGTGATTTTCTTTCTTATATGTTGGATATATTAATTAAAAAAAAAGATTTTTACAGGTTCATATTGAAGCATGTTTGGATGCTTAAATTTTATTCCATAATGTAGGAACAGTGAAGTCATATTTGTGTTTCCTTGCAAAAATGTACTGAAGCAGTCATAATCCTGGTGCAAAAGTAACAAAATCTTCACTGTTAAAGTAGTATAGGCATAAGCACCATTGTTCCAGGTCAGTGTTGTTTATGTTTTAGGAAATGGTGCCTGTAATTTTAGATGGTCTGACAGATGATGAATTAAAAAAGGAGGCCAAAAATGAATCAAAAAACGATGCTATTTCTGCAATCATCAAAGCAGCCAAATGTCTTGTAGCCAGGGTACCTAATGAAGAGGAGATGGTCAAAAGCTTAGAAATATTTAGACTGAAAATGATTCTCAGGTATGCAAGTTACATACGTAGGTGAGTCAATAAGTAAGTTACAAATTGATGTGAGGTACTACATGTTTGAATGAGGCACTTGAGGCTATTGCCACTAGATGGCAGCGTTAGTCCAGTGGCAGTTGATGACATTCAACACGAGACAATCAATGTTTACAAAAGCGAAACAGCAGTTGCAAGATGGCAGAGCCTCTGAATGAGTGTACAACCCTCGAGCAGCGCTCTGTTGTGCGTTTTTTGTGGGCAAAAATTATGGAATCAAAGAATATTCATAAAGAAATGCTTCCCATCTGAGGTGAGAAGTGCCCGTCACGTCAAGCTGTTTATAGTTGGGTGCAGAAGTTCTCTGAAGTGCGGACACATATCGAAGATGAACACTGCGTCGGCCGGCCAATGTAGATTGCCACAGAGGGGAATGTGCAACGGGTTGAAGACTTAATTGGAGCAGACAGAAGGGTAACTGAAGACACTACAGCCACTGCTATTGGTTGTTCACACGGCATGGCCTACCTCATAATGCATGACAGGTTAGATTTTCACAAAGTCTCTGCACGATGGGTGCCATGCATCATGACCCAACACAAATGCAAAGAAGGATCTGGCATTACAGCATCTCAATTGCTACCACAATGGACACGATATGCTAGCCCGAATTGTCACAGGTGATGAGTCTTGGGTTCACCATTACCAGCCCGAGACAAAGCGTGTGTCAGTGCAGTGGAAACATCCTGCGTCGCCTGCCAAAAAAAAGTTTAACGTGACACCATCCTCCAGGAAAGTGATGTTCACAGTCTTCTGGGATCACGAAGGCGTACTGTGCTCACCGCAGTCCAGCCTCAAGGACAAACTGTAAATGCCTAGTCCTACTGTAACATCCTTAGGAAACTTCATAAGGCCATTCAACTGAAGCGACCAGGACTCCTCACCAAAGGCGTGTTGCTCTTGCATGACAACGCGCCTCCCCATACTGCCAACAAGGCAAATGAGACACTGCAAAATTTCAAGTGTGAAATCCTCAAGCATCCTCCATATTGCCCCAAACTTGCTCCAAGTGACTTCCATTTGTTCGGCCCTCTTAAACATCATCTTTCAGCTGAACATTTTCCCAGTGATGAAGATGTAGAAAGGGAAGTCACCGCCCTGTTCTGACAGCAGCCCAAAGAATTTTATGCTGCTGGTTTTCAGGGGCTTGTGAAATGATGGGACAAGTGCCTCAATGTACAGGGAGATTATGTTGAGAAATAAAAGCATTTTTTCAAGTCAGTTTATTTGTTTTAAGTTCTATATTCATTTGTAACTTACTTATTTACTTATCCTCGTAGTAATGTTAACCCTGTTTTGCACAGTGAGAGTAAGAATCTTGTAAGCCTAAGGCATTCCCAGATGTCTTAAGTCTGTCTCTGACATGTACAAATCACCATTACTAGTGATTATGGAATGGACCATGGGGCTGCAGTGAGAGAGATTGCCATTTATCAGTCTTGACCTTTGCCTAAAGAAATTTCTGTTGGTGAAATCATGATGTAGTATATACATGATGAGTGGATCAGTGGAGGGGTTACCTCTGCAGACTAGCTAGATATGGGAATTGCTTCTGAGATTATTCACAATAATGTGTGGAGACATTAAGGCAAAAGAAGGCTGCATAATGTGGAGTAGTGGCTGTGAGTCTGAGTACTTTGTATCTGTAGGCTGTATTACCCTTTGTCAGCTGTTTCAATTGAAGTTGTGACTGAAAGAAAGATAAGGGGCATTGTGATGCTGTGTTGGCAGTTGAGGGAAAAGGGAGACTAGGTTTTGTTTCTTATAAGTAGGATTTTGCAGAAACACTTCATCTATTTAGCAGAAGTTTACTGTTAGTCTGTAAGGTTTGTAGTGTCGTGTTAACAGTGTGGCTGCCTTTACTAAACTTGTCAGTTTATTTGGTTAGGTACTTGTGATGAAGTCAGTTTTTAACAATTTGCCTTTGAAATTTCAGTGGGATATGTGTTAGTCATTACAAAATCGCATCGCGCAGTTGGACTCATTCGAGTGGTGACATGTCTGATCTGTATGCATGATGGCTCAAGTGTTGGCAAGACTGTCAGTTATCCTGACTGAGGTGTTCTGTGGTTTTCCTCATTCCTTCTAGGCAAATGCTTGGATTGTACCTCACATTAGACCATGACCACAGCCTGTCACATCCTTTTCAATTCATTACTCACTGCTCTGCTGCCAGTCAGTTCTGTACAGCCTGAGGTACTGTAGGCATTGTTAAATGAGCCATAATATGAATAAGAATTACAGAACCATGATGAAGGTTCCTGTGTTCATGGTAATGCCAACCATCATACAAGAAATTTCTGCCCAAACAAAAATATCTGAGACAGCCACAGGTCACAAACCAACAAACCATAAGTAACGTCATATACAAGTATACAGAAGCTGAATATGCATATGTAACTTAAAATGAAGTTCAGACATAACACACCACATAGTACAAATAAGGCAAACACGTGCTTACAGTTGTTCATGGACACCTAAATAAAACAACAGATTAACCCACATAACCTAGAATCTGAGGCAGCTGCATAAGAAGAGCAGAACAATATTACAGTGAGCAGCAGATTCCTTCATCACAGCAACCTGTACACCTGAAGATGGCCGGTTAGGCTGAACCATGTAGTGACAATAAATAGAAAAGGAGAGAATATTAAGTGACGTTGCACATGGATGGCAAAAAGCGGAATGCAAAGGTTGTAATGTAATTGAGGAAACAGTCTTTAAAGTCTGAGTACATTGCTGGCTGCTCAAAAACAGCATTGGTATTAACGTCTCTGTTTTAAAATGTCATGGCTGTTATGTGTCATTAAGCAGTTTTGTCCCAGCAGAATATTTTGAAATAGTATTTTATGTTAGTTGTGCTATAACTGTATGTAGGAATATCAAGATATGCATCACACAGGCCTCCACATGTTTCCTGAAAATCTAGAAACTTCCTATAAAAACTAGGAGCCGTAGCAGAAAGCAGTACCTTTAGTGAGAAATTTGCTTGCTCTGTTAACAGTGAGACAATTGAGACATGTACATACAAGTAATGGGAGCTGAGATATTTCAGTCAGTATAATGACAAGGCTATGGGCTGGATGGCATGGGACTCGTGGTTCAATTCCTGGTAAAGGCAAAAAAAATTTTTTCTTCTCCATTATGTTGGTACTGGCTCTGGGGCCCACCCAGCCTTTTTGTGCAATGGGTGCTGGGGGTTGGGTTTCCTAGGGGTAAAGCAGGAAGGGCACGAGGCTGATCACACAACTCCTTATGGTGCTGAGGTTAAGAATGGTGGATCTATACCTCCACTCCCCCATACATTATTGTGGCATGGCTGTTAATTATGCCCAGGGACAACTTTACCTTCTACATGTAACTAATGAGCAGTTTCTATTGTCATTGGAGAAAACAGCATGCCGTTGTTTGGATGTGAGGAGAGGAACAATGGTGCGACAGGCAGTTGGAAGGGATGGGAAATAATTCGGAAGAAAGGAGGAAAGTACAAAAAGAGGTATGGATGGGACATAGGAACAGAAGAATGGGATGAGGGAAACATTTTAATGTGGAGAAGGAGGAAGGAAGGGAGTACTGAAAGACAAGTAAAGGTGAGAGACAGATATGCAGTATGTATAAAGGAAGGGGAGAGAAATTATTTTATCAGTAGGTGCCATTGCCATCTGGAGCCTTGAGCTTGTGTACTCCAGGGCTGACCTTTTCATTCCCACTTCATTTTAAAGTTAACATTCGGTACAGAGTTCAAAAAGTCTCCTTGTGAATTTGCTGGTTTTGCTGTGTGTGTAGCTGGACAGTATTCAGCCACAGCAGAGACCCATGTTAGGTCACGTCTGAATATTACAGTTCTTAAACTGTTGCAGGAAGTTCAGAATGGAAGTAAATGCTGTAAGACATTAGCTGTTTCAAATTAATCTGTTCTCACTATTGTAATTAACACATGAACATAATTTAATTTAATTAGTACCATGAAATTTGAAAATGTTTTCATACTGATGATAAGGCTGATTCATATTGTGTTGTACATTTTTTAATACAGTGACTTTAAAACAAATGTTACAGTTTAAAGCCAGTGGTGGAGTCAGTAAATAAATATTGTAACGTGTTTACGTTACTGATCCCACTTCTGACACCAATGTAACGTGTTTACGTTACTGATCCCACTTCTGACACCAGTGTAACGTGTTTGCGTTACTGATCCCACTTCTGACACCAGTGTAACGTGTTTACGTTACTGAAGACGCCGTAGAGATGGTTAATTGGTTTATTTAACGATCTACAAATAACGGCTACAAATACCTATCACCCAGTTGCGGGGTTTCACACTTTATAACCCTAAGCGCATTAATCTGTTAACACTGTTGCGGGGTTTCACGACTTATAACCCTATGCGCAAATCAGTTCACTCTGTCTTCAGTAGTCCACACGTTTACAGTAGGGGAGCTAGGTATCACTGTATCACACGCTCCCAATTACACAATCACTCACACGTCCGGATCTTCTTTCCGCGACGGCTGCTATACTCCAACTTGTAGTCAGCTGACGGTTACTTTACAACGCGGCGGATGTCACAGTACCACTGTGTTAGGCGGCTGCTACAGTAGAACTCTCTGGTAGCCACATTAGAACTGACTGGTACCAGCTGTGCAGCTCACTTATATAGCTGCAGTGCTTGCCGGTTACGTAATGAGTGCCACGTCATCCTGTTACGTCACCGCTGTTGACTCGCCTTGCATAGTTACCAGGTTGCGGGGGCTCGGCTATCTTCGGCTCCGCTCGTGATGTCACCGCTGAGGGGTGGGAGGGGAGCGCTGACTCACCCGCCGCGTCACTGCTGGTGTGGGGGGGGGGGCTCGGCTTTGCGCCACATGTCACACTGCTCCCTCCTTAAGGCTGTTCGTCCCGAATAGCCTAACGGTGCATCCCCGTTCCTTTGCTTCGGAGGCTGTTCTTGCAGCATCTTCTTTGTCCATATGTATATGTATATATCTTTCTGTATAGATTGGATTCCACGTGTGTGGCCATAAGTCAACCCATTGTGGCTCCCATCTTTGTACAGAAGTCCCGTACTTGCTCACATATTGCGGCGTTGAATATATCTGCCTCCTCACCCCATTTGGGGGATGGTGACCCACCACACACTGTAATTTTCCTATCTTTATTTTGTTGTAGTTTATTCCACCATAATAAATCTAGGAATATGGGTTTGAACTCCCTGTGACTACAGGGATGATGGTCATATTTTAATTTGGAGGCAACAGTATTAGTATTGAACAAATTCTCTGCTTGGCCAGTGGAACTGTGCAGTACAGCAGTGCTGACAATTATTGCATGGCTTATAGAAGCTAAAGTGCATGTACATAAATTGTGTCTCACCAGGATACCTCAGTGCTTTGTCATTAGAATTCTTCAGTTTGAAAGAATTGTTACCATGTATGTTTCCGAAATAGTAATGTAATGGTTTTCAGGTTACTTCAGATCTCGTCCTTCAATGGTAAAATGAACGCACTGAATGAAGTGAACAAGGTAATTGCGAGCGTAACGTATTACCCTCATCGACACACTGGGCTGGAGGAGGAGGAGTGGCTTACTGCTGAAAGAATGGCTGTAAGTAACACTTTGCTGGTCAGGCAAGTAGTTGCTGGTTTCAGTTCCCTGAGATGGGTTTTTCTAGCAGCACTTCAGGTTACCCCTGCCAATTATAATTCCACCAATGCTTCCCACTCATCTCTCACGAGGGGCTGGTACAGTAGGCCCACCTGAGGCCACAGGACCTTGAACTTACATGACAGTACATCTGAATCTGTATAATGAGTCTGTGTAAAGTGAAAAGTCATAATGTGACAGTTTGTGTTGAAGATAAAAGTTCGACGGTTTCAGCAGGAATAATCCTTTGAACCAGACACACATTCTGAGGCTGTGGTCCTGAATAGTTTTGGTTTCAGGTAGATTGCTTCTGGCCTTTGCCAGTACTGTTGTACTTGGTTGTGGGTCATGTGGAACCCATGACCATATTTTGCTGTCCATTGTTTGTTGTATTAGCATAACTGGAATTAAATTAGCTACTTTCTTTGTAGTGATGTCATGATATCTCAGTCAGCAACTGAGAATTCAGATTTTGTTTCTCAACAACATCCACACTGGCTCTGGGGCTCACATAGTCTCATAAAATGGGTGGGGGGTGTAATTTCCTCAGAGGTAAGGCTGCTGGGGCATGAAAGTGACTTCTTATCTCACTGTATCGCCACCTCTGCACAGTGGCACAGGGACATCTTTACAGTGTATGTTTTACGGCACTCTTTGATGAGTGATTTGTGTTCTCATGGTACTTCATTTATGTGAATGCAGAAGTGGATCAAGGAGAACAGAGTACTACAAATTGTTCTGCGTGATTCACTACATCAGCCACAGTATGTAGAGAAGCTAGAGAAGATCCTCCGATTCATCATCAAGGAGCGGGCTCTTACCCTTGAAGACCTGGACAATGTTTGGGCTGCACAAGCAGGAAAACATGAAGCCATAGTTAAGAATGTACATGATCTGTTGGCCAAACTTGCGTGGGACTTCTCCCCAGAGCAGCTTGATCATCTGTTTGAGTGCTTCCAGGTAAGTGGTTCTGTGACTTCCCGTTGACTGATGGAGTAATATTGTGAAATGAAAATGGATTTATAGTAATTTTATGTAAATATAGGGTAATTGAATTTTTGGGTATGTATTGTGGCTGTCTGAATCATGACAACATAAAGTCTGGTAGATGGTTACCAACATTTTGGAGCAGCACATTGCTGGCATCTTCACATCTCCTCTGAAGATGGAGGGAGTATTTTTCTCAAAAATGTTGGCAACCAGCATGGTATTACAAATGAGATCAGTGATTTTTCACTGCTTTGAAAACCTCAGACATCATACAAGTTGTTAGGCAATCTGCATAATGAATTAAATAATCCCTGTTAAGAAACATCACAGACTCTTTAATAGATATGGACAAAATTTGGGAGCTAATATAAGCACAATGTAGTCAAATAGATTTAATTTTGATCAGGAGATTTTCATGGCGGTGAAGATTGATATTGTGGTCTTTTGGGTAAGGGATGGCCAGCATTATTCTCACTCTGAAGGTGAAGGCAATATGTTGCTCTGAAATGCTGATCCCCACTTACCATAAGTGAGAAGACATTTTGAATTGGTTTGGAGTAGTATGTTATATGGCTATGCGATTTGTAACAAGACTGGTACCTTGTTAGACCTATACCCATTTCCCAGACTTGTACAACTCGTCTTCCATGTGAGGAGGCATGGTGGTTAGGGGGTCAAGTTAGCTGTAGAATTGTGAGTGAGGAAAATGTTGCCTTTTTAAAGCTACACATACTGGGCAAACATTGTTGCCCATGTTTTACTCCCATGTATTATAGGTTTTGTCAGGTACTTTTACATGGCGACATAAATTAATTTCCAGTCTGGCCACAGTGTGACTACTGTGTCTTATAACAAAGCTCCTCTTCTAGGTAATAAGTCATTTCAGAGCTCTGAAGTGAGGTTGTGATGATTAAATCATAGTACAAGAACAGTCACAGGCTGCACTTGCCAACTTCAGAAACCACAACTTCCGCTAATGCTTCCAACAGTAGCACTGTCACAGGACTCACTGACTCAGGTTCCAAAGGATATGCTTCCTGGTAGATGCCATAAAATGGCGGGTGGCTTGGTTATCACAGAGAAAATAATATTGCCACGGGTTAGTGACTAGACACGGGGCTTTGACTGGTAATTAGATTTATTGAAGGCTTACAACTCAAAACTATAGATAATTATAGTGCTACCACTAATCTGCACATTTGACACATCACTGTAGCACCTGCTGTCTCCAGCTCTTCTAGTCTTCACTAGTCATTACTTGGTTATGGTTCCCAGCAATGGAGATTTTTCTGCTCTCATGCTTAAAGCATTACTGGCAAGCTGCCATCTCACAACTAACTCCTCAACTATCGGCTTTCAACTTATGACTGTCCACTACTGGCTGCTGTCTGTCACTATACAACCTCAGAACTAACCTTACAGAGAACACCATTTCCAACAATGTCTTTGATTGTGAATTGTGTATTTCTGTGGAACGGTGTTTACCCAGCCATTATCTCACAGTGAACCATATAATCATGCCACAATATTATCAAGAAGTCGTTTGATCACACCATTTAGTGGTTTGCATCAGTCCATTAGGTAAATTCCAGGGTAGTACCTCAAATTAGTTCACAGCCTCTTCCTTCCATCTTCTCACTTCATTAATTCACTGTCATCCTACTGTTTGATGCTTTGTACTCTGGGTTATGAAGAGGGTAGTTGAATAAACCATGAACAGATGAATAAATAACAAAAACTGGTATGCTCTCATGTATGATTCTTTAACTTTAGGCAAGTTGGACAAACGCAAACAAGAAGCAGAGAGAAAAGTTGTTAGAACTTATTCGTCGCCTAGCAGAGGATGATAAAGATGGAGTTATGGCACATAAGGTACGTTTGTGACTTCTGACAGTGAGTTGTGAATCGTTTAAGGAACTTTAGTTACATTTTGTTTTGTGAGGTTTGTCTTGTTCTTGTGGTTAGTGTAGCACTGAATATTGAGATCAGTGTAAGCTGAAAATTTGGATGTTCTGTATGTTTTGGAGCAGACTTGGAAAGGTTTTGCTTCAGTTGAGGATCATACAGAGAACACCATGTTTTGTCTCCTGTTATGATCTGGTTGAGAAATGTCCCCCCTGTTGATCAGGTCACTGCAAGTGCTCATGTGATTGTAATGTTGGTCGGGATCAGGATGCGTGGAACACTTTGCTGGGTAGCAAAGACATGTTCGTGTCATCAGACAAAATTTTGTGGCAAGTACCATTGATAATACCTGCTGCAGCTGCAATTTCATCTGCTGTTAGGGATCGGTTGGCAAGCACCATCGTTGCAACTTCTTAACTTCTTGGATCTTGAGTTCAGTTCCAACAATTCTTTGTCGACCAGTATGCTCATCATCTTTTAAACTGTCTCTTGCTTGTGCAAAACCTTTGTGCCGCTTAAACACAGTACTGTGGCCCAAGGCTTCTTTGCAGTACACTTGCTTGTTCATCTGAAATGTTTTGCTAGTGGATTTGCCTAATTTTTTGCAGAACTTGATGTTTTCCTATTCCTCAAGCTGTGACATTCTCGATTTCTGCCACTCGCAGACAACCATCCTTCACAACAGTGACTTTCTCTCTGAATACTCTGCATGCACGGAACTGCTTCATGCTGGGACAAGAGAGGAATGGACGCGGCACCATCTCTTGGCTCCACTTATCTGCTGTAATGCATTACAGTGCCACTATGCAGCCCATCCATGTAATAATTGACTGTCCTATGTAGTTTCTTTGTATAATTAAAGGCAAACAATATAAATGGAGTCCTGTGAAGATGTGAAGTTGGCTATATGCAGAATTTTAGTGCTGCTGGTTTGTGTGTATGTGTACATGTTGGAATGAATGAAATGTTTAAAAATCACGAACTTGAGATAGCAGACACACAGTATTAACACCAAAACATAATTAGGATACTGTTTTAAAATTGTACCTAATACTCTTTAAAAATGCTTTAAAAACTTAATAATTATGTCATCTCTTGAATTTCTGTGCTAATGGAATTCAAAAGTGAAAACATTTCTAGGAATTAATTACTCCAAAAGATATTGCAGTTTTAAATTGTAAGAAACCAGATTTGCACTGGCAAGTACTGCAAATATCTGAAGGGAGGGGGAAGGGGGAGGGGCAAGAAGCACAGTGTAGTTAAGAATCTGCTTTAGAAAGGAAGGGCTTTCTAACTCCTGTTGTCTTCATTGATCATATTGCATGTGCTAATTGTGTTTTCAGCCATTCACTCAGTATCTCTTGTTGCTGCCCAAATGTGGTGATTATACACAAATATTGAAGGTCACAAAGTACACTAATTACTCTGTACATATTTTCTGTCGTGAAGAGATTGCAGTTCAGCTAATATTTGCTGAATGTGTATCAGGTGCTGACTTTATTCTGGAACCTTGCACACTCTGATGATGTTCCAACGGAGATCATGGACCAGGCATTGACGGCGCATGTGAAGATTCTGGATTACAGCTGCTCCCAGGAGCGGGACGCTCAGAAGACAGTGTGGTTAGATAATTGTGTTGAGGAATTGAAGTCTGGTGACAAATGGGCCTTACCAGCACTTAAGCAGATTCGTGAAATCTGCTGCTTGTATGAACCCTCGCCCAATATGAATCACTCCCAGCGTAGTCACCACATATACTATAGGTGAGAACGGTGGTGAGCCAGGATTTGTTTAAAACAGTACAGAGAGGAGGCAGAAATTTAGAGGTCACTGTGCAGTAGTGTGGCAGTCAGTGCCCTCATTGGCCAAAAGTGAAGTGTGGTTGAGTATGTTATAGTTATGGGCCTCCTTTTCTGAATTTGTACATTTGTTTTAAAATTGGACTCAGCAGAATTTGAAACAGATCACTGCTGTTAGAGTAGGAAAGTTATGTCCTATTTGTAAATTATAAGCTTTCTGTTTTTGTGGAACTTGTTTACCTTTACAATCTTTATTTAATTTCAGGCAAGAAGTGATTGAAAGACTACAAAACCAACATAGCCTTGTAATTTTAGTCACTAATAGTCTCACATCATACATGGATAAAGTTAGGCAAATAGCTAAAGGTAGGATTTATTCATACTTGTTTTCCTCTGTACTTTTATACAAAGAAACTTACAGTAGAATCTTTGAAGATCCCTTGTCAGTGTTACCAATATGAATTAAGTATTTTTGTTCTTTTTTCAGAAAATAATGGCTTGGACCCAAACAATTTCTTCCCTGATAATAGGTATAATCATATACAGCAAGTTCAAGAAAGGTTGAATTTCTTACGGTTTTTGTTGAAGGTATGTGGTGTGAAGCGTTGGAATTTTGTGGCTGGTGAATGCTAGCAAAATGTATATTGGATCTGAACTTCAGCTGAACAAGACACCCTAGAAGAGAATAGAAGTGGTTGGGCCTTTGCAATGCTGTCAGTATTGCTTTCTTGTGCATAAGACTTTCCTTAACTTTGGAATTGTGTAGAAATTTTGTGTAGTAGAATTAACAGATGAGAAGATTGTAAAAGTATATGCTGTGCACTTAAGACACATTTGACAGGCAGAATTTTAAGTGAAATAATTAAGACTTGAACTCTTCCCACATAGTAGACATTAGATTCACATGTTACTGTACATTATTAACCTTTTAAGTATGGGGCATATGAACCCTCACCTAGCACTCGGACAGTATTTGAAGTGGTGTTTTAAATTTTCACTGCACCAGACAAAAAAAAATATATATCACCAATGTTTGTTTATGTCCCAAACAAAAATGTTAAGTAGAGGAATGAAAGCCTCATAGTTCTAAATATGTTTTATCATTTGTTTTGGCAAAATTCTATATGTTTATTTGCACCAGATTAATAATATTGTTCTATAAAAGAAGTTCCTACAGAAAATTTATGGAATTCAAAAATGTATACTTAAGTAAAAATGTGGCTGTGTCCTCCTGTGATGCTGCATGTGCACTTCCATCCCTAATTGTGGTTCACATATTGCTGCATGGACTATAGCTCTAGAGCTTCATTGCCTAAAGATGCAGTTCTTTCACACACACTGCACTGGATGGGAGGAGAAGGCATCAGGTCATGTCAAGATCTGTGACCAAGATTTCTATTCTCTTCGAGACGTGTGGGGCCTCCTCTTTGGTGATGGGATGGGTCAGTCTTTCTTTGTTGCACCTCTGGTCCCTGTATTTATATCTCCCCCTGACAGGGTGGATCAGTTATAACTCCAGGCACTGGGTTATCTTTCTGTCACCTACAGCTAGCAGGGCCACAGTGAAGGAATTCTAACTTCTTTGCATGGGGTGAAAAAGGGGGGGAGGATTCCATTGTTCCTTGCTATACAGTCTTGCCATGGACTGCATAGAAAATGTTGCTTCCATGGTTCTTCTGTTGTGTGTTGTTTACTGCTGTGGAAACATGTTTACTGTGCCGTTGTCTAGCAATGGCTGCCTTTGTTCCTTCCTCTCTTCTGGCTTTCAGCAGTCATATCACAGTATATAAATTGTGTGTATTTTATAGAACTGAGGCAGGGAAGAAATTTAGAATGGTGTATGGAAAGGTATAAGGTTCTACAGAAATGGGTTTCTGGGAAATGTTGTGTTTATGGAAATGGTGAGGATGGAATCAGTTGTGGCCCAGTGTAAGGTACCTGAAGGGGTATAGTATATCAGACCTGGCTATGCCATGTGGTGACATTGTGTTGCGTGCAGTGTTATTGCAGGTTGTACTCTTCCAGTTGATGAAGCAGTGTACTTTGAGACATTCGCTGTATGGCAAGATGAATGCAGGAACTGACTAGTCATATTTCAAGTTGAAAGATGCATCTGACATGCAGAGAGAGCAGTAGGAACCGAAAATATATATATATATATGGCAAGAGAGTAAACAGCTAAACCAGTTTTTGTCTGTTTTATTTTTGGTGTAATACTTTATTTTATTTTTTGGCTTTTTTCCTTGTCTGGAAAAAACATGCAGAACTCTTTGAATGAAATCCACACTCAAAGGGGACAATGGCATAATGGTTATTGTTATTTTTGTAATTATTATAATTATTTATCTTGGCCGGAGACATGCGTTAGCATAGTTGGTTGAGGCACTATGCTACAAGCGGGAAAGTCGCAGGTTTAAGTCCCGATGAGGTCATTGGATTTTTCAATTTACCTAATCCTTCCAGCCGCAGTATGGCCCTGGGGTCAACTCAGTCTCTAACAGAAATGAGTACCAGGAATCTTCCTGGGGGGTAAAAGGTGGCTGGCGCGTAAGGCTGAGAGCCGTATCACCATCTGTGAGCCGATTGTCTAGATAATATGGGACCCTCAACGTCTCACAAACCTATGGGCCTCCATGGCCTTTTACAGGGATAGCTTTACCTTATTTTTCTTGACCAGACCTGAGATATAACTGCTGACTGAGAACCCAGTAACCATATATGCCCAGTACCTGCCTTTGGGATTCATTGGTTTGCCATGAAATATTTGAAATTAATGAGACACTGCAAGTGGTCAGACACTCCATTGATTTACACGCATGGGCCATCCAATTTCAAACCACTGAAGGGTTATGTACAGTGGAACCCTCATTTAGTTCTCCTTGATTTAAGGTTTTCCCCATTTTATAGTTCAAATCCACTGTACTTGCCCCTGCACCCCTATACAAAAATATATTTCTTTTCCAACAAAAAGAGAACTTTTTAATCTGAGTGTTCAGACATTGTGACATCAAACATTGTTGCCAGGCCAGTGGTGTTTAACCTTTGATGTACGGACTTTTAAATTGCGGCAGCCCTCTGCAGCCGGTATTTAAATCACCCTAATTAATTAACATTGCAAACTTTCAGAAAAAAATACATATTTTCCGTTCTATGCAACATAGAAATGTGAACTAAAAACAACCCGAAAGACAATAACATTTTCTACATATTCACAAAAGAGCAATTTTTACAAATGAAAATTAACTGTGATTATTTTATCATGAAATGCAAAATATAATCTTTATTATATATGTTATGAAATTCCAAAGGACTTGCCCATTTGTTTTTTCTTGAACCTTGAATCATGGTGATATCATAAATATAATCACTATACAGGGTGTTTCACGACTTTAGGGCATAACTGCAGGAGGTGATTTCCTAGGTCTTTGTGATCAAAAAAGTTTGTGTAACGACTTCAAATCTTTATAGAGTCCTAGAGATGACAATCCTGTCAGTCTACAACTTCATCCTATACTTTCATTTTCCCATCCCATTATTTCTTTCTTCTTTTTGTACCTAACTTTTTACTCTCTAGTTAAGCATACCATGTCTAAAGCATCTTTGAGGTTGCATTGTCATTGGATAGTGACGTAGATTGTTACAGCACTATTAGAAAGTTGCTGTATTGTATTTTTAACATGTGATGGGATACAGAATTTGCATACTGGAGATTTCGTTGAAGAAACAGCACTTTGCATTCATGAGGCTGCATACTTAAGGTTTGATTTACCTTCAGAGATGTTTTAGACAAAGCTTACCCGTTAACTGTGTGAACTAAATGTGTACCTTGTTCAGCCTTACGGTAAAGTTGTTGCGTTGTAGGATGGGCAGCTGTGGCTGTGCGCTGACCAGGCAAAGGAGATCTGGCAGTGTCTTGCCGAAGAGGCTGTCTTCCC
Organism: Cryptotermes secundus; assembly: GCF_002891405.2. Taxonomy (NCBI): domain Eukaryota; kingdom Metazoa; phylum Arthropoda; class Insecta; order Blattodea; family Kalotermitidae; genus Cryptotermes; species Cryptotermes secundus. The sequence continues at coordinate 568,536 of NW_019726235.1, forward strand.
GTCTGATAGAGAAGCTTGCTTCAAATGGTTTTCTAAACTTATGGGGGAGGAACCAGACCTAGATCCGGCAATAAATAAGGATTTCTTTGAAAATAATATTCTCCAGTTGGATCCTACTTTGCTAACTGAAAGTGGCATGAAGTGAGTACTATTTGCAGTCCCTGATAACCACAGCATTGGAAAGCCATGAAAATCTCAAATTCCAAAAAAAACAGTGACATTTAGTAATAATTTCTGTGAAATGAAGCGGAATCCAGCATAGGTTTTGTCGCTGCTGGGCTGTCAGCAGTGTTCCCTGTAAGCTGTGTGTGTGGCTGTGCAGTGGCTGTTGCACTCCCATATGCATGTCTTGTTCTCCCGCGTGCATCTGTTTGCTTAGTGTGTTGTCACTTTGAACTAATGAAAATAGCATTGAAAAAATGAACTTCATTTTTTTTTGTTATTTTTTAACGTCTGTTATGGACATTTTCCAAAAATTGCCGCCCCCCTAAGGTTGCCCATGCCAACAGTTGCTGTTCAGACACACATCTCTGGCTTAGAGGGAATGTTGGCTCTCAGTGTATTGTCATGAGTCAGGTATAATGTACAGCAGGCAAACTGGATGCTGAACCCAGTGGCGAAGGAGCACTGACCTCCAGCATGAAAAGTTTCATGTTCGGGAAACTTTTGCTTCCATCTGTCATATTATTGCTACAGCAGAGATGAGAGGGTAACAGGCAGGAATGTTGAAGTAAATGCTTTGTCATATGTGTTAAGTAAATAATTGGTTTTCATATCTCTTAATTTATTCTTTTCAGGTGTTTTGAGAGGTTTTTTAAGGCTGTGAACTCCAAAGAAGGGAAGTTGAAAGCTAAGAGACGAGCTTTCTTAATGGATGACGTAGATTTAATAGGAACAGAGTATATATGGAGGGTAAGAACTTTGTCTTCATACGCATATAATAATGTTACCTCTTCGAGAAGAACAGGGTCATCCTCAGTGTTCAGTACGCAGTATGTTACATATACAGTGTGTGTACCAGAGTGCATGATGGGGGAGGAGGAAGTAGCAGAGTGTGTACGTGGTCTTGGGTATTTCCTTTGGCTTGTGTTTTGGATATAAGTGATTTAAATCTTAGTTCTGCTCTCATTTATTGTGGATCTGGGTGTGTTGTGGTTTCTCTTGTTGTAGAAATTTTTATTTAAAAGAAAATGATTCATGAGTGCTGGTTCCATTAGTCCCCGGTTTGCTACTTAGCATGTTCCTCATTTTTTATTTAATTCTAAAGTAATTGTACAGTTAATTCAGCAGAATCTTTGAGAAACTGACAGTTGCTTGGCTAGTCTAGAAACTCCTTCCTTGCATGTTCACAAGGTCATGCAAGTAATCCTTAGCCTGACTTTGATATTTCCAGTCCACGCTTTCATATTCCATTCATTGTGAAAGTCCACTGTAGTATTGTTCTTTCACTTATGTCTGGGTCTTCCAGGTGGTTTCTTTCATTCAGGTTTCTAAATCAGAACTTTGTGTGCGTTTCTCATTTTTCCCACCCGAACTCATCTCTTTTAATTTGTGAAGAGAATCAGTTCCCAAGGTTTTTGTTTTAGAATTTTTTCTGTGTCCTTCAACAGTCACATTTACATAGGGCATGTGAAAAATATGTCATTACTTTGGTGGCAGGGAGCCTTCATTTTGTTGTACAATGGGGGCTTCATCACTAGTACTCTTTGCCAAATAGAATGATATTGAGGAAGATGAGATGGGCATGGCATGCGGCATGCATGGTTAGAAGACTAATGCATTTAGAGTTTTGGTGGGAAAGCCAGAAGGAAAGAGACCACTAGGAAGACCTGGACATAGGTTTGAGGATAATATTAAAATGAGAAATAGAATTGTATGGACTGTATTGTTTTGGCTCAAGATAAGGGAAAAGTGGGGGGTTCTTATGTACACAATAATGAGCCTTCAGCTTCCATAAAATGTTGGGAAAATCTTCAATAACTGAGTGGCCGACAGCTTCTCAAAAGGACTCAACTTCGTAAATGTATTATTTGATTTACATACATTTTGTTCGTATTATCATTCAGAGTGGGGGGCATGCAGTACCGTAGTTGGTTGAGGCACTATGCTACAAGCTGGAAGGTCGTGGGTTCAAGTCCCGATGAGATCATTGGATTTTTTCAATTGACCTAATCCTTCCAGCTGTACTGTGGCCCTGGGGTCAACTCAGCCTCTAACAGAAATGAGTACCAGGAATATTCTTGGAATATTCTTGGGGGTAAAGGGCGGCCAGCGCGTAGGGCTTACAACCTTGCCACCATGAGCCGATTGTCTTAGAAAATGTGGGAACCTCAGCATCTCACAACCCTATGGGCCTCCACGGTCTGTTACGGGAATACCTCTACTTTACTTTATCATTCTGAGTGACATAATTTGATTTGTAAGGCATTCTGTGAATTTGTGCGTCTTTGATTCCGTAAAATCCTTATTCAGTGTTCTCTGCATATTTTTCAGGTTGTAACTAACAGTGGCGATGACATAGCAAACCGAGCCATTGAGCTACTGAAGGAAGTAAACACAAACCTTGGTCCTCGACTGCAGTCCTCTCTACTCGAGTTCCATGAAACCTACATTTCAGAGTGCCTAGATCGACTACGTGCCCATTATGATACAGTGTCAGCCCTCTGTCATGAAGATGATGGAATCAAGGATGATGGTGGCCTTATTGGTTTACCAGTTACACTGAACAAACTGAAAGGCGAGGCTGTGAAAATGTGTCGTGTGATGAAGGTGCTGCAGGAGTACATAGGCGAGTGTGATGGGGACTTCACTGTGGAGAGGAAGATACTGCCTCTACACAGGTATATCATTGTCTTGGCTGGCGTTACCGATGGTGACTGTCTTTTTGAAATAAACAAAAAACGTGTCAGCACACCAGAAACCAGTAATTTACTGTTGAGGCAAATGAGCTGTTGGTAATACACAGAACTGAAATCTGTACTGCGCTAAGGAGTGCACAGAGGTTCCACATGCTTTCTTTCCGCTGTGCCGTTGTAGTGGATTGATGTTATGGATTGTAGATACAAATCCTTGTTGACAAAACTAATCAACAGTGAAGATATTACATTGCTTAGTTTCTCTTTGTTATTTCTACATGCCAATGCGTGCATTATGACCCCCCACACNACACACACATACAAAAGTGTTTCAAGTGAACCTCATGTATTGCAATCTTGGTAGTACAGGAATTTACAAAGTTCATGAAAATGCTTGTTCTGATGCCTACTGATAATGTCTGACATTTGCTGAAATATGTGACTACAGGTAACGTGTAAGTATGCATAATACAGTATGGCACTGAGATTTAAAAAATAATGTTGGTACATCATAACCTCTTGTACTTGCAGCTAGCTGCTAATTAGCAGCTGTCCTTTGCTAGAATGTGCCCCCCCCCCCCAACCATTTGCTTCATGCCTATGTGCTGCCCATAATTTACTATACATGCATAAACATTACAACCGATGTAACATTACAAAATATTTACATTGCAGTGATTCCGACATATGTATGTACAATGTTTTGCAGCTTAGTTTTAAAAGCCACGATTGGAATACACTCAGCTTGGTTGCATATTATGGTTACAGTGACAGACTTGTGTCTGACAGTAAGGCAGTCTTGCAGCAAGCAAACACATGGAAATCGAGAAGTTGCGCACATCACACTAAGCAATTATATTTTGCTGGTTTAATGCACAAACTACAAGACATACAACACTTACTATTAATGTTTATAACCTTACATCTTAGAAATGCAAAATTAAATCATGTCTTAACAACACATGCTCAAAATGGCTACCCTGTTCAGCAATGCATGCGTGAACTCTTTTTACTATGTTTGAGACCACTTTGTGGAGCGTCTGTAAATTGATTCTGTTAACCACCATCGTAATGTTCCTCTTGAGGTTATTCAGTGTGTGCGGATTGTTTTTATAGACGATTCCTTTGAGGTACCCCCGAAGGAAAAAATGTGCAGGTGACAAATCGGGTGAACACAGGGACCACAATCCTTTCGAAATGAGAAGGTCACCAAAAAACTCTTGCAAGAACTGCATGGTTTCATTAGATGTATGACATGTGGCACCGTCTTGCTGCAACCAGCACTCATGTTCATCAACTTCAAAAACAGCAATAAACTGTGTAATGATGTCTTGGTACGCTGGACTGTTCACTGTTGTTTCAAAGAAAATTGGGCCTACTATTCGACGACATGATACAGCACACCACACTCCAATTTTCTGACAGTGCAAGGGCTTTTCATGTAACACGTGGATTTTCAGATGACCAAATCCTATTGTTTTGTCTGTTCACGTAGCCACTAAGGTGAAACCACTCTTCGTCAGTGAAGAAAACCCGATCAAACTCTCCAATTCCATGGTTGCCAACACATGTCCGAATCCATCTACAGTACACTAAGCATGTTTCTTTGTCCAGGTCCTTCAGTTCCTGTACACAGCGAACACGATATGCATGGAGGTGTAACTTCATTGCTTTCTGAGCACTTTTGTATGAAATCCCTGATTGCGCTGATAGTGTTCTCAGGCTTTTTGAAGGGGAACACTGCAACATTTTCTCCATGTCAGACAGTTTAGCCTCAGTCAGAATGCCCGGTCTCCCGGATCTCTTCCTGCCTGAAACTGATCCACATTCCTGAAATTGGTTGATTATTCTCGTTATCGTCAAATTGTTAGGAACTGCAGATATTCCCGATAAAACTTGTCTGTGACACGTGCATGAGAATGACTGGTGAAATAATATTTCACAAAGAAAACTCATTCTTGGGAAAACGACTTGTCTGTCATGCAATAAACAAAGCTATACTGCAGACATTGTATGACCGATGCATGACAGATGATGTTTCTACTTGTTAATACTCCTAGAGTACCATCTAGTGGTAGGAAATATAATTATATTAACTGCAATACAAAATATAACAACTTTTAGTTTTATGTGCGTGACTTTCGATCTTCCTGTATATGTGATCAGCACAGTAGTGATGGGAGGTTGTGCTTGCTCAGATATCTCTGTCTCTAAAGTTGAATTCATTGCTCTTGCACTGAGGTGCATGATTTAACAGAGTTTCTATCACTTGCAGTTTTCCTCTGTCTGTGATGCAACATAATTTTCACAAAGTTAATAGAAAGTCCGTCGAGTGTAACAATTTGTAGGTCACTTTTTATTATTATTTCTGCCTTACATGTTTCGGTTTGACACAACCATCATCAGAGGCACTTGCTGCAATTATTGAAACACTGTCGCTGTTTTGATGTTCACAATTATGTTTGTCGTGTGGACGTTGCTACGATATGTTGACGTGTAAAAGCACAAACATGCTAAGATAGTTGAGTACACTATCAAGTTCTCACTTTTCATCCGAACCTATTTTAAGTTAAAACACTAAAATGTTAAAATATTTGATATAAGTGCTGAACTTCTCCTTGTTAATTCATCCCGAAGATGGGAGACGTCAGCTTGAGGTTGTATGGCTTATGATTTGATGTGTTCCTGTGTGCTGTGTGCCTCTGATGATGGTTGTGTCAAACCGAAACATGTAAGGCAGAAATAATAATAAAAAGTGACCTACAAATTGTTACACTCGACGGACTTTCTATTAACTTTGTGATTGATAGTGTAACGGACCAAAATGAAACAATTAAAAAAACAACATAATTTTTATTTTAGATGACACCAACTTACATTTAACTCACTAAATATTGGTTAAAATGTTTAAAATGCCCTATAAATACATATATATATATATATACACACACTCTATGTCAGGCTACACGTTTTGGCCTCACAGGACCATCTTCAGGCAACACATTTTGATGGAATTTATTGCCCTGTGCCCACTTTTGTCAGTACTCACTAATGTACATCGTTGTCATTCTCAACTTTGATGTTAATGAGGATGTGTGTTCTTTTCTATCTTTGTATTGCGGCTTCTCTGTGCCCCTTTAAATGCCCTGCTTCCCTGGTTATACAAGGGACACACGGAAATAGAAAAGAACAGACGTTCTCCTGACCCCAAAATTGAGAACAACACATGTAGCCTGACATAGTGTGTATGTGTGTGTGTATACAGGGTGTCCCAGGAGGAATGTGCCAAACTTCGGGAGGGTGTTCCTTATGTTAAAGTATGCCGATATAACCCAAAACACCTATGTCCAAAGTTGAACGGTTACGGAGATAATGGCC